>NC_091843.1:58791778-59094808 GCF_037783145.1 Equus przewalskii
ATATGTTGAGTTTGTGGTGCCTTGGAGAAGTCCAAGTGCAGGATCCACATGGATTGTTGGAGATAAGTCAGGAGCTGGATTAGCTGTCTGGACTGAAATAAAATTTCTCAAAAATATTAACTGAAATCTGAACTAGAGATGAGGCTGTCTAGATAGCTAGTATAGAAATGCGAAGACAAAGCCAGTGACAGAGCTGTGACAAACTCCAGCATTTATTTAACTTGAGACAGAGAAATTGTATCCCTAGGAAAAATCAAGAGAGTGAATATTTGTTTACTAAATGGCTCCCTTCTCTCTTTATTACCAGAATGCTAGAAGCCAGGCTTATATCTCCCAGGAATGAGATTAGAGAATCTCGCTGTAGCAAATGGACAGATAGATACAAAGAGGAGACCTACAGATACCAATTTGGAAAAGATCCTCCAATGAAGTGGTTCAGACTAGCCCCATTAGTTTGCTCCACATTACAGTGAAGCTGTCAGTTAACATGCTCTGCACCATCCAGAGGGTTCCAGTCTTTTTAGTGCCTAATGCTTAAATATGAAGAGAGCGCTGTAGTCACCTTGGAGGATGGCCTCTGTGTGGAAAGACAGAGACCGAAACAATCAATTAGGAAAGAGTCTGTGTGTGTGTGTGTGTGTTGGGGTGGGGGGACTCACAGGAAATACACACAATATAAGAAACAAAAATTTCTAAAAAGTATAATTATTATTTTTAGAAAAATGAAAAATTTAATAGCAAGGGAAAGTGAATAAAAGTTCTTAGACTTGAAATTTGTGTGGCAGAATTTAAAATAATCAATGGAGGGTTTGAAAGATGAAGTTAAGGATGTCTTTCCCAAAGTAGAACAAAAATAAAATGAAACAAATATATGGAAATATGAATAAAAAGGATCAAACCTGGATATCAAACATTCAGCTAATAAAATTTCTAAGAAAAAAGCCCACAGGGGCCGGCCCCATGGCTAAGTGGTTAAGTTTGTGCACTCTGCTTTGGCGGCCCAGGGTTTCACTGGTTTGGATCCTGGACATGGACATCACCACTCGTCAGGCCATGCTGAGGCGGCATCCCACATGCCACAACTAGAAGGACCCAAAACTAAAATATACAACTTTGTACTGGGGGGAGTTTGGGGAGAAAAAGCAGAAAAAAAAAAAAGAAAAGAAAAAAGCCCCCAGAAAATGTAGGAGAGGAAACTATGAAAGAAATATTGCAAGAAAATATCCCAGAACTTACTTTATAGATAGAGAGTACCCACAGAGTGTTTGGCATAACAGATTGAAAAACTAGATCCATAGCAAGATCCATTATCATTAAATTTCAAAAGATTCTAGATTAAGAGAGAATTTTTAAGACTTGGAAAACTTGGAAGGTGGGAGAGAAAAAAACGTCTGTTCACAAATGGTGACAAATCAGAATGGTGACATTGGAATACTTAACAGTGATATCAGAGAAAGGAGATAATGAAGCATTGCCTTCAAAATGTTGAAGGAAGATTTCTTTTTTTATTGGTGAGGAAGATTGGCCCTGAGCTAACATCTGCCAATCTTCCTCTTTTTGCTTGAGGAAGATTGTTGCTGAACTAACAACCATGCCAATTTTCCTCTGTTTTGTATGTGGATCACTGCCACAGCATGGCTTGGTGAGTGGTGTGTATGTCCCTGCCTGAGATCTGAACCTGTGAACCCTGGGCCACTGAAGCAGAGTGCACAAACTTAACCACTACACCATCAAGCTGACCCCAAAGGAAGATTATTTTTAGTTTAGGATTCCATGTATAGAATAAGGACATTTTAGAAATTCCAGGGGCTGGCCCCAAGACCAAGTGGTTAAGTTCACATACTCTGCTTTGGTGGCCTGGGGTTTGCCAGTTCGGATCCTGCGTGTGGACCTAGCACTGCTCATCAAGCCCTGCTGAGACGGCATCCCACATAGAAGAACTAGAAGGATCAACTAGAATCTACAGCTATGTACTGGGAGACTTTGGGGAGAAAAAAAGAAAAGGGGAAGTTTGGCAACAGATCTTAGCTCAGGGGCCAATCTTCCAAAAAAAAAAAAACCAAAAACACCACCACTGACCAGCTTAAACTAGTTAGAGAGAGAGAGAGAAATAAAAAAAAGAAATTCCAGCTCTGAAAAAAATATACCTGCCATGCAAATTTTCTCTGTTAACAACTGGAAGATATGTTCCACCAAAACCAAGACAAGAAGCCGTGAGACCTAGAAATATGGGACCCATCATGCAAAGAAGCAAAAGGAATTCCCTGGATCATGGTGAAGGGAATTCATCAAAGCAACATCTGTGTAGCAGTAGTAGAGAGCAAATGGTCCAGATGTGAGCAGGAGGGTGGAGAGAGCTCCAAGAGGGATGGAAATGGAAGTTTCAGATTACCTGAGTATTCGTCCATCTCAGGGGGGGTTTTGCAGCTCTCTCAGAGTTTGCGTGAAGAAATAATGATAAGCACAAGGAAGACTAAGCAACCGATAGGTACATAGAAAACTAGGCAATTATCATCTCTAAGAAAGTTGTAAAACCTGTACAAGAATGAAATTGTATTCCTTGAATGCTATATGGATCATCTGTGAAGAGTATTTATATAACTGTGTTTATACTAAATAGTTATCGAAAAATTTGGTGTAAGGACAGAGACATATCAATGTTACATTATTTGATATAAGAATATTGGGGAAATGGGGAACGTAAGTTATGATAGGGCATTAAAGAGTCACGTCTGCCCCAATCAGAGTACAAAGGCACTTCATAATCGAGGGTGAGGAAGTGGAGAAAAGGGACTTAGACGCCTCTCTTAGAAAGTTTGGCTTTGAAGGAGAGAGGAGAGACGAAGTAGATGAAGGGGGGTGTGGAGTCAAAGTCAGTGTCTGTTAGGAAGGACTTGACAATCTGAAAAACTGGTAAAAGAATTTTCCATTAGGACAAGTTGAATATATGTGAGAGATAGGAGGGTAGTTAATGAAAGTCATTGAGAAGATAAGAGGTGATGGGACCCATACAGCACAGGTGGAGGGACTGACCTTAGTTGTAAGGACAGATCTGTGAATGACAGAGGGAGATATTGGTAAGTCATATTTTTGGTAACAGGAAGATGAAAGAGTTGCCACCTGATGGCTCCTTTTTCCTTTGGAAGGAGAAAACAAAGTCATCTGCTGAAGCGGAGGTATGACGCATCAGAAGGTTGCAAGGTGAAAAGTGTTTGAAACTGCTTTGCAGAAACAGAGAAAGTACTTAGATCAGAGAAAGGTGGTATGATTGTTGGGCTGTGTTGGATCCATTTGAGGTTTATGAACATGGGTTTGTAGTGTAACATATACTCTTTTGTGTAACTCCCTCCAGCACTGCTCAGCCAGCTGTTGAAGTCTGGGCCAGAGAACCTGGATAGTTGGATGCACCCACGCTTGGGGTCTTGCCAAAAAGACTGAACAGAAAACAGGGACTTGAAGGAAGTTTTGAGTACTGGCCTGCATGTTATTGATATGATGGAAATCTAAGCTGAGTCAGTGAGGGAATGAAGAAAGGAGAAAAAAAGCTGATGGAAAGTAGAAAGGTCCATAGACCAGTAGTCCTGTTGAGGTCAAAGGAGGGTAGAGTGGAAGTGGTTGGATATGCAATAATGATAACAGCTAACATTTATTAAGAGCTTACAATGAGCCAGGTCCTACTCTGTGCATTTTAAATGTATTAATTCATTTTATCCCCATAACAACACTTTGTGGGAGGTTCTGTTAAAACCGAGGACTGAGAAGAGAAGTAATATGTTTAAATCACACAGCTCATCAGTGGAGGAGATGGGAGTCACGTTGTCTGGCTCCAGAGCCTGCACGTTTCACCAGGATGCCCCCTCAAAGCTGTGTGAAGGTGGATAGGATTGGTAAATAGGAAGGAGAGGAGACTGTGGTCAGAAAGCCAAGTGTTTGAAGGTGGTTACAGATGATAAAGTCCAAAGTGTGACCATGATGTGGGTCGCTGAGTTATTGTGAAGAGGTTATTAGAGAAAAGGTCAAGGGACTTGGAGGCCAGAGTGTTGGAAAGGGCATCCAAGTGAGAGCTGACATCAGTCAAGTATGGCAGAACTTGGCAGATTGCAGACCCAGGACCTGCAGGCTCACCCCATCATTGGATGAATGGAACGTAGCAGACATGTTGTGCATTGTTATTTATAGACTGTTTGCAGCCCCCACTGGGTTACTGGCTTCTTGAGCCCAGTTGGTGTTATGTTCTATTTCTGGGACCTATCGTAGGGCTGGGCATATATGTGTGATTTAAATGTTTGGTGAATCAATGTGTAACAGAAAGGAATTAACTGAAGTGCAGCTCATTTTGGTGGGCTTTTCTTAGCCAACTGATAATCTTCTATTTTCTTTTATATCTTCGTTTATTTGTTTTTTATAGGAAAGCCCATAATAGTGGTGAAGACTCGGATCTAAAGCAAAGGAGGAGGTAAAAAAATAAAAATGGAGGAGGGTCAGGGAGAGGGAGGATGGGTTGGCAGATTAGCACCACTCAGAGTTGAAGCAAGAGTGTGGAATTTTTTCTTTGTTGCTTTTATTAGTGGCTGCTTTAAGAGTATTAAATTTTTTTTTAACTTTCAAACATCCATTTTGGCTTCAGCTTGTCCTCAGTCTTCCATGCTGTAGCATCTTTAGCCATTTCTCTTTTTTTCTGCTCATTTGTATCTCAGAGGCGCTGCCTTGGTTATCTGTTGCTACGTTAAAACCATCCCAAAACTTGGTGGCTTAAAGCCACAATGACCATATATATCTTGTATACAGTGCTTCCCCCCATCCATGGGGGATATGTTACAAGACCCCCCAGTGGATGCCTGAAACTGTGGATAGTACTGAATCCTATCTATACTATGTTTTTTCCTATATATACATACCTATGATAAAGTTTTATTTATAAATTAGGCACAGTAAGAGATTAACAGCAATAACTAATAATAAAATCAAACAATTATAACAGTATACTGTAATAAAAGTTACCATAGATCTTAGCAACCTCAGTGTACTTTTTTTTCTTTCCTTATTAAGTCGAGGACATTCACCTTTTCACTTAGAGGAAGCACTTTTAGGCTTCTCTTTGTCATATCTGAATTGTCAGCGTCACTACTCTTACACATTATTAAGTAAAGTAAGGGTTACCTGAACTCAAGTGCCGCGATAGTAGATCTAATACCTGAGACGGCTACTAAGTGACTAACAGGCGGGTAGCGTGCGCAGCGTGGATATGCTGGACAAAAGGATGATTCCTGTCCCACCAGGACTGAGTGGGACAGCCCAAGATTTCATCCCACTACTCAGAATGGCACACAATTTAAAACTTATGAATTGTTTATTTCTGGGCTTTTTCATTTAATATTTTCAGACTTCAGTTGACCATGGGTAACTGAAACCCTGGATAAGGGGGGACTCCTGTCTGTCTGCTGGCTGAACAAGCCATTCTGTAGCTAGTCTTGCTGGTCCCCGTAGAGCTGCAGTTGGATGGCAGGCGAGGCTGGAATATTTGAGGCCTCTCTCTCTTATGTTTGGCGTCTCGGGAGAATGAGTAAGAGGCCTGGGGTCTCTCTTTCTCTCCTTGGTCTCTCCACCTGGTGGCCTAGGCTTCTTGAGATGGCGGCTGTGAGGAAGCAGGAGCTACCAGCCCTGTTAAGGTGATAGTCCGGGAGCTGGCAAGAGTGTCCCGTCCACCTCACTGTGTTAATAAAACCAGTCACAGGACCAGCACAAATTGAAGAGGCAGGGATAAACTCTGCTTCTCTTCATGTGGGGTGGGGTTGACAGGACTTGGTGTCCATATTTAGTCCACCACCGGGGCTTGTAGCTTTGCGCTGTCAGGGTTCTGTTGGAAGCGCTTGATTTTGTGGTCCTGTCTGGGTGCATGGTGATGTTCGCCTTAATCTGCTTTCACCTTTCTGTAGACTTATTCATGTCTGACTGAAGTGAGAAACACCGACTAGGAGAGGGATAATACAGCTACTTATAGTTGGATTAGAAATTTTGCTGCAAAATTAATTCTAAAGAACTAATGTGAACCTTTCTGAAATTTTTTATCTGTCACATGGTGGGCTTTTTCTTTTACTCTTGTCATTTTGTCTTCAGGTCGCGCTCACGCTGTAACACAAGCAGCGGTAGTGAATCAGAAAACTCTAACAGAGAACACCGGAAAAAGAGAAACAGGTAATATTGGAATATCATAGCTAACTGGAACTCCGAAATCAGAGGCTGCTGTTGGTGACAGAAGCTGTGTATTCTATGTACTTTTAAGCCTGATATTCTCATCTGTATTTAAGGAATCTGGCACCATTTTGACACATTGTTAGGAAACCTTAGCTCTTTGCACTGAGTTTCTTATCTTTATAAGATGATTAAACAACTTGAGAATGAGTTTCCTTCTTGTTAATTAAAAAAAAAGATCTATATTTATGTACAATGTGTAGTGAATTTGTTTGAGTGGTAAGAAATTTTACCATTTGCGGAGGGAATTCTCCCCAAAGTATCTTTTAACACGACATTACTGTATTTTGCCCAACCAAAAATAAGAGATTCATTGTTTCATAGATTTCAAAGTTTCAGCCTCATGTAGATATACATGCAAATATGTGTTTATATTCATGTCAGGCACACGCAATTAGATGGTTAAATGCAGTTAGTTCGTACCTTTGACTATTTTTAAGAGCATGTAATCAGTATTAGTGATGGCTTAATGCATTAATCAGTTCTTCCTAATTCCAAACTATTTATTTGAAAACAAGTGTTCACGTAGTGAAAGAGCCCCAGTTTGGGAGTGTGAAGGATTTGGTTGCTGGTTGCACCAGTTTCTAACCCAGTGCTTCTCAACTGGGGGCAGTTTTGTCCTCCCGCTCCGCTCCCTGAGGATAGTTGGCAATGTTTTGAGACACTTTTGATTGTCACAGTTGGGTGGAGGGATTGCTGCTGGCCAGAGATGCTGCTAAACATCCTACAAGGCACAGGACAGCCCACTACAACAAAGAACTATGTGATCCAAAAAATGTCAGTAATGCCACTGTTGGGGAAACCCATTGTCACCTGATGTGGAACTCTGGCCTGGTTGCCTTACTTTTCTGGGTTGTCTTTTTCTCTTCTGTAAATGAGGAAGTCGGATGAGATAATCTCCAAGATTCTTTAGTGCTCGGAACCCTTGTGCTCGGCACTCGTTGAGTCGGCCTCCCTCTCTAACTACAAAGCCTCTGTAATAATAGCCCAGACAGCATTGTAGGAGTGGACCATTTTCTTAGGAAAGCTTTCAGTGTGGAGCATTCTTAGGGGCTGGAATCACACTAGAGAGAGGTGAGATCTCAGTGTGTTATGACACCTTTCTCAAGGAAACGATTTCAGTTTCTTCATCTGAAAAAACCCAATTGTGAAGAGTAGTTCTCCCTCAGGTACCCTCTTCCTGCTCTAAAATTCAGTATCTGCACGAACAACACAAAACAATGCAAAAAACAAAAAAAATCCCACTTTTTCCCCTCGTATTTTGTGCGTATTGATCAAGCTAGTATCTTAACAAATGTATTTCTGTTTTGCTTGCAGTATTCTAAGATGTGCTTGGAGATGCTCTAGTCTCAAGTTGTCAGAAGGTGGTCTTTTTAAAAACAGTGTGTTTTGGGGCCAGAAGTGCTCATGGTGACATTTGCTGTTAAAAGTGAAACGCTATTTGAAGGTTGCCGACGAATCCTTAAATAGCTCCTTGCTGATCTAGTTGCCCCGGCTTCAGTGTTTCTTATAGGGGCTTTCTCCCTCAAGAGTTTCTTCCCCTGCCCCCATGAGCAATTTTTTAGGTCGGCTTTCTTTGTACTGTATAAATAGTATGTTTTAGCCTGATGGTGGTTCTGAATGTTTAAATGCCAGTGTGCTTTGTAAGGCTATTAGTGAGAAATCACTTTCAAAACACGCTCTGACACAAAGGCTTTCAAACTCATTTATTTTACCTGCAGAAAGACTGCCCTAGGGTTACATAAGTTGCCTTTATCTGTAAAAGATGAGGTCCAGAGGCTAGCTCTCAGGGGCATAGCAAAAAGTAGGCACAGGAAGAAATATGTCTTCCAGTTCTAATCCCCATTCCTGAAAATTCTGGTGCAGCAGGTGACACTGTGCAGGGAAAGAGGGTGCACACACATCACACTGTCTCTGGGTGCCACTTACCCGTTATGCTGTGCTACTGCCAACCCCTTCTATCCTATCATTGACCTTCTAAATTTTGCCAGAACCCACTCATTCCACATCAGGATGCCTAGATCTGAATATTTAAACTACAGCCCTGCTAATGGTCCCAATATGTCTTGTGTCCGTGATGAAGGGTTGTCTCTTGGTGTCTGACATCCTACTTGTGCAAAAGACTCCTTTTTAGGGGAGAGGATGGATCTCTTCAACCTCATTCGTCCTTTCTTACTTCAGCCAAGAGTGTGACCCAGCCAAGCTCTCGGCAGCATCCTCTGTGCTTTTGTTAAAGGACTCTGGTAACCCTAGAATGAGGCAAACCGAATCTTGAACCTGCTGATGCTCTGCTTCCTGCCAGCAAGGTCGCTAAATTCAGCCCCGGATGCTTCAGCACTTTCGCAACCAGAGCCTGCCCCTAGGAAAGAGGGGTGCCGACCACGCAGATTTGCTTTTCACACACGGTTTTGAAGCCCACGATGTTTCTTTCTGGGGGAGCCCAGACAGAGTTGGGTTTACTTTCTGGAGAGTGTGTGTGGTCTTCAGGATGTTGTTCCCTTTGCCCCATTCCTTCTTGCTGGATTTTTTTTTTTTTTTTTTAACATAAGGAAATCTTTCCTGTTAGGTTTTGAGGCCTCTCTGGAAATAGTGTTTTCTCACCAAGTCTACCTATTGGAGCATAAGCTGCTTTGCTGTTCCCAGAGATAACACTTTAAACATCTCTCATTTTGTGTGAAGAGAAAAGTTAATAAAACAATGTTTAGAAATCAACTTTATCTAAAGCAGTAGTTAGGGCTTTAAACAACCATTAAAAAAATCATAATCCACACCAACCCTGGAATGCTAATGTTAGAAACAAAGATTGTTGTTTTGTTTAGTTTCGATTTTAGAAAAATGTAACTGTAGATAAACCTGCTTCTCTCACCTTTGTGTCCAGAACCAACGAGGCCAGATTTGTGAGGGCTCTTTTCTCAGCTGTGCGTTAACTGCAGGGTTTCATCCCATGCTGTTTCCTACACCCGCAGGAGGCCTCAGCTCCCCCTTGATTCGGGGGATTGTCTGCCTGTCTTCCCCCGCTTTCCACGTCAGTTGTTCTTTCTTTACTGTTTTCATAATGTGGATGAGTATCCTATAGTTTTCTAGGTATTGAAGTTTGAGAAGATAGTGTTTCACTCCCTTTTTATAACTAGCTGGAAGTTGCAGCACAGTTTCTTGTTATAACATCTAAGGTGACATAAAATCCTTGTTTCCCTCTAGTGTCTCTACTTGTCTCCTCCTCATCATCTCTATTCTTGGGCCTCCCTTTTAAATCTATCACTTTATCTTTACTCACTCGGTTCCTTTCTTCTTCTTTGCTTGGCTTCTTTCCCACTCTTTCTTCCTTTCTTCTGTCTTCTCTGAATTCTGTCTCCACTTAGGAGCCAATGATATGTTACAATCTCCTGAGGTTGTGGGTCAGGGTTGTGGTTCTGCCAGGTACTGGTGTTTGACCTTGGGCAACTCTTGTAACCAGTTTAAATCTTAGTTTTCTCATCGTTAAAGTGAGGTGTATAATCTTTTTTGTTGAATGAGTTACTGTAAAAATCAAATGAAATCTAAGAGATGAGGGCACTTTGGGGTATAAAACCACACAGTTCAGTATCTAAGTTTGAAATTGGGCCTCTTCTTTGCCTGTCCCTCATCTCCTTACCCCTTTCCAGCTTTTTCCCCTTTTCCTTTAGTCCCATCTTCCATTCTCTCACTTTCCCTATCTGTACATATTTAGTTATTTTTAGACCAGGTATTCTTATCCTCTGATCCATGGGTGGGTTTTAGGGGTCTCATAACCCTATGAAATTGTCTGTAAAGTTCTGTGTGTTTCCAAGTGTACAATTTTCTGTTGATAGAGTCTGTAGCTTTTAACAGGTTCTTAAGGGGGTGACTATGTGACCCCCAGAAACTTCTGAAGTGATCATTATGATTTAAATAGTGAAGGGCAGGTGGATAGTGGGAAATGAAATTGATATTTCAGTTTACTGGTGGGATTAAAAACTAAAATGCTTAAAATTACTTTCCTATACTGATTTGTGAAATAATTGGTTCAATTAAATTCATCAGACTGGGAAAATACCAAGTACAAGGCAGAATGACGTTAATGATCTATGTGAATATTAGATTGTATTAGTTTTCACTAGTTAGAATTTTGAATCTTGTACCTGAGATCAGAAGGGTCAGCCAACTGGTGTCTAGAGGTTTGAGCCTATAGGCCACGCTCGGGACTTGCCCAGGGTGTATGTTGAAGGAGGGCCTAGGAAGTACCCTTATCAGAGTGAAACGTTTCACAAACCAGCTTTCCCTGAAAATGCCTTGAACTTAATATAAAATATCCTTCACATTCAAAGAAACTGATCTGCAAAATATCCTTTGTGCTATTCATGAAAATCAGCAGTCCTTGGAGCATTCACTGGGGAGAATCTGTGAATTACTCAGTCATTAGCTTTGATGTGTTGCTAGGCTTTTAGGATTTTGAAGTGGGAGATTTGGAGCAGGTAGGGGTCAGGGACTCGGAGAAATAGTCTGGTGTTTTTTGCATAAGCATAAAAGTGGAAGTAACTTTGGAGCCTGGTAAGGATTAAGAGTAAGAAATGAGAAAAGCTTGGGGTAAGAGCAGGACTAGAATAAATTGGCAACAGGGGACCATTTGGACCTTTCTCTAATTTTATTCTGGGATGTTTGCCTCATAAACACATGAGTTATGTATGTGAGGCTGTGTGTGTGCACATGTGTGTGTGCATGCAGGTGCAGCAGAGCACAGAACAAAGAATTAGGGAGCCTGCATTATGAATTTGACCCTGCTTTGAAGAGGTCTGTGGCTAGGAGCTGGTTACTTTATCCTCTGAATCTTAGTTTTCTCATATGCAAAGTGGAATAATACCTGCCCTGCCCACCTCACAGGAGGTTTGTAAAGATCCCGGAGATAATGATGTGCTTTGAAGAGGAGAAAGTGCCTGCATAGGCAGGTGCTATTAGACTAATGAGAACGGTCCGCACTGCTCAGTGTTGTCTGAAGTCCCTGTTCTATCTGTAAAACAGGGCCCGGCTCCCTTTAGCAAAAAAAGAAGTCAGTGTTTCTAACATTAATTTGTTCTGCCACAAATGTTGTTAGAGTTTTTTCCTGCCTTTTAGATGTCTTTTTGAACCTGTATCTGAATAATGGATTGAGATGGTTTTAAATATTTTAAATATGTTCCACAGGGTCTTTTATATTATTTTTCTAAAAAAGAAGAAGAAATTGTCCTCTGTGGCACTGCAGCTAACAGGGGCGATACATCTGAGTAGGGCAAATCTTAGAAGATCATGATTTTGGTACCGTTTTGTTGTTGTTAGAGTGGTTAAAAAAAAAAAGAACATTATTGTCCCCGTGCCCTGGGGAAAAAATGTGTTTTGGGTGATAGCAAACTTAAACCAGTGGTCCTTTCTTTTCTATAGCCTGAAAATAGGTAACTGCTTCCTTGCAGGCATTCTCTACTGCCCTGTCCCTGATTTAGGTAGGGCTGCAAACAAGGTAAGAATTGTGGCTATGGAGACAGCCATCCATGTAAAGCCAATGGAAACAGACAGTGTTCACCAGGCTACAGATTGCAAGGGCTTCTGATTTCCACTTTAATAAGTCCCATCAAGAGTTAGACATTTGATTCGGGTGATTTAGGGCTTCCAGAGCATAATCAAAGTTGACAGAGATGGCTGTGGAAGTGCAGAGCTGCAGCCGCTGAGGAATGCTGTCAGATTAGGGAGTGAGATCAAGCAGGTTGAAAAATTATGAAAATAGAAGGAGAGTTGGAAAGGGAAATTGCACCAAAGGTAGCCCATTTTACTAGGGAGGGCATAAGGAGTAAGTGGAAGAGACAGAAGCACCTTTAAGAGCAAATAAGAATAATTTGTTGATGGTGGGGGAAGGTGGGAAAAGCAAATGAATTTTTTGCTTGCTGGTCTTCGGGGAGTACGTCGACAGATGCCTGAAACCAACATAAATTTCCCTGGGGAAGAAAAACTACTGAAAAAAAAAAATGAAGATTGGTTTATAGCAGGTGATCCAAAAATGAGTGTGGTTGATGAGAAACACAAGTCCACAGTCAGTTGGGACCTGCAGATTTAATATTAGCAGTGGAATGGCCATATGAAGTAATTGTCTGGAAAGCTGTGCTATAGCTGAGGAGTAGAGGTTTGTTTCATGTCTGGCTGGCTTGGAAATAAAACAAATAGAGAAACAGAGAATTTTAAAGCTAGAAAGGATCTTTGCCTGACCAAAGAAGATAAGTGATGTGCCCAGGGTCTCTAAGTCCGACAATGGCAGAACTAGAACCAGGCAGAACTCAGGAGCAACGTGTATTTCTCGTATCATCTTGAAGCTTCATTATACACTTGGTCCGTACGATTTCTCAGGTTTAGCATTAAACATGGCCTTTATCTCAATGACTGATAAGTGAATTAAGAACAGATATAAAGGAAGGTCTTGTTAGGAACAAAATTGCCCAGATAAACGTAGAGGGCAAAGTAAAACCCACAAGGGTTCGTTTGGTAAGGTGAAGAATTTTGCAGGAGAGGTAGAATTGTAATTGGGAAGACAGGAAAGAAGAGACTAGGAAGAGTCATTATCTTCATTATTGTTACCAAACGATTATATGGCATTTCATCTTCAAAACCTCTTGCAAACTTTAAGTATCAAATGCAGTTAAAAGCTAAATTGCGTAGATAGTCTGAAAAAGTGGGGTGTTGAAGCTTGGTAAGACTTGGAAGAAATGTATTAGAATTCTCCTATTCTGAAACATCATTGAGATATGCTCTCTTCTGAAACAACCCTCTTCCTTATACGTTAGTTAAAAAACAAAAGCCTTGTTATGATAAGACTTCCCACCCAAGTATTAACTCTCCGTAGTTGTAGATGAGGAAATAGACAACATATGATAAATGCAGAGTTATTGCATTGAAGGATATCAGAAAGAAACAGCATTTTTGAGGTTCACCTTTAAATGCAACATTTGAAAATGAATACATCCCCAATGTAAATTACGATGGACTCTTCTTTTCTCCTTGAGACTTTCATTTCTATCAGTGATATAAGAACGTATTTTGACTTTTTAAAAGGTGGTATGTGGATCCAACACTTGCAGTGTTTTTATTCTTCATAATGTAAATCCCTACATCAAAATTAACATATAGCAGGAGAAGAGCAAAAAGCAATGCTTGTATATCCCACATCTAACAATAAATGAGACCTACAAGGCAGAATCCTTATAGGAGACATCTTTCACATTTAAAGCTTCCTTTATTCATTCATACATAAACAAAATAGTTAACTCCTGCCTCTTAAGGACTGAGTGTTACAGTATACTTGCTTCTAGGGCTAGGATTTTTCCTTTCCACATATAGCACGTGTATTTTCTGGAGCAGTTTCTCGATAGGCGAAATGACACTTCCATTCTTGTAATGAGGCACCATTAACCAGAGGCCTTTTGTAAGGATGTAATTTCAAACTTCATTACAGACTAAGGCAGCCACACCACCCGTTACTCAGGAAGATGTGCTTCTGTTGTGACTTTCCAGTGAGACTTACATTTTTAATGCACCTTGTTGGAATATTTATGAATCAGTACCACCAGTAGAGGGCATCTGTCTTTGGAACATGTGGGTCACAAGGATATTAACTGACAGGGTTTCACTGCCCTCACTTTAGACTTTTTGATTAGAAAAATAAAAGTTAAAGGTATGTGCCATAGTCTGAGATTCTTTCTGATTTAGTTCTTATTACTAGCAAGGTACAGGAAATATGTGTGCTCTTGTCTCAGGAGTTTTAATTTTTTATTATCAGGGTGCAGTGGAGGATGAAGGTAACCAGCTAAATTCCCCAATAGAAGAGAACGAGCATACACTAATTGTGCTTCCTTTTTAAATGTCTGTCCTTCGGGAAAAGTATGTTTGCCTAAGTCAGGCCTCAGCCTTGCTGGTAGGCTTGACCTCTCAAAAATATTTAAAGATGCTGACTTCCTGTTAAATTTAAAATTGTGAAATTTTGGGCTGGCCCTGTGGCTGAGTGGTTAAGTTTGTGCCCTCCACTTCAGTGGCCTAGGATTTCACCGGTTCGGATCCTGGGTGTGGACATAGCACTGCTCAGCAAGCCATGCTGAGGCGGCGTCCCACCTAGCACAACCAGAGGCACTCACAACTAGAATATACAACTATGTACTAGGGGGCTTTGGGCAGAAGAACAAGAAGGAAAAAAAAAATTGGCAACAGTTATTAGCTCAGGTGCCAATATTTAAAAAAATAAAATAAAATAAAATTGTGAAATTTAGTCCTGCCCATGAACTATGCACCAGTTCAGTTCAGAATGAAAGCTAGAATCTAAAAGCGTGCAGGATTAGGAGTGAGGAGGCCTGGGTTTTATGTCTGTCCCTGGGCAATGTGAGGTGTGGGTTTCTGTGGGAGGGAAGATACCTCCTTGCCAACCTGACATTTTCCCATTGATTGTCTCTTCCTAACTCTGGATCCCTCGGTCCTGGGAGTGTCCAGAACTGCTCCCCCACAGCAGATCTGGTGGGTTACTGGCTGTCACATGATACATAGAATGGCTCAGAGTTGTAGATTCTGGCTATGAAAATACGTATGTGTGTATATATGTGTGTACACACAGACACATGTACATGCTACATGGCATTTTCAAATGGGAATTGATGATTGTGACCTTAAGTAGCATACCTTCTCATATTTTCCCTCAGGTATTTCTAATAGGAAGATTTGTAGCAGTATATGTTCAGTTTTAATTTCCTCTGTATATGCCATGAGAGAAGGAACTATTCTTGAATCTGTGAGACATACTACGACTGTATCCTGTTAATTTTCAAATAACCTATTAGAAATGAGAGCTTTAGCAAGGAAGTATACACAGTTCAAAGGCTTGAAGTATGTTACAGATAATTTTTCATTGAACATAATTCCTCTTTAATCTAGAGCGATTTAAATGGTTTCTTCCCTATAAGGTACTGTTCTTTTTTTTACCTGAATTTGCTTTACATTGTCTCCAGTTAAGTTATACGTGAAAGGAATATTTGTCACCCATCTACTGATTTGCATTTATGAGCAAATCCAGATATCCACCCCACAGTCTGTACTAAGTGCTGTAACAGGGCAACCAAAAGACATCTGTTCAGAGAGAGAAATGACTCCAAACTTGTCTGTTCTTTGCATTTTTGTTCTCAAGCAGTTATGCTCATGCAGTCACAGTACTGGGATGCTTACCCTGTGATTCCACACTGTTCTTCCACACCCTGGGAGCGTCAGCATGTGAAATGAACACGCTGGAACAGTTTTCTGAAGAACTCACATAAATTAAGAGTCAAATATTCAGATAACAGGTGTTTGATTTTTGCAAGGAATACTCATGGCTTCACAGCATCATTGCAGTGCATTCCAGACAATATTTACTCATTAATTAAGCACTTGCTTCCCCCTTCTCTAACTCTTTATCCTCATTATTAGAAAGACTTGATATAACAGATATCCAAAACTTCTGTCATGTGGCCCATAGATAGGTTTTATTAGGTACGTACAGTATCTTAACATTCAGAATTGGTTGCCAATACTTAAAATTGAAAAGTTCACTTTAAAAGTCAAGATTTGTGGATTATCTTTAAAGAATGAGAGGATTTGGTAACACTGTCTTGTGGTCTCACATGGCAGGTGCCAATGTTCCCCACTTCCCCCGGCCCTGGATTTCCTTCATTTGCATTCCTGCCTGGCCCCTGACCAGACTGAGTGTTCAACCTTCATTCCCTTTTCAACTTATGAGCATGAATCAGAATGGTGTGTGCCTACTCAGCTGCTAATGCGTGATGCCATCATATTTAACTTTTTGTACTTTCTAGTTTTCTATCTTAAAAAATGGGAATTAGGGGCTGACCTGGTGATGTAGTGGTTAAGTTCACGTGCTCTGCTTCGGCAGCCTGGGGTTCATGGGTTTGAATCCCAGGCACAGACCTACACACTGCTCATCAAACCATGCTGTGGAGGCGTCCCACATACAAAATAGAAGAAGACTGGCACAGATTTTAGCTCAGGGCCAATCTTCTGCACCAAAAAAAAAAATCAAGGGAATTGTGCCTGGCATCTATTGTCCATGAAAACTTTGATGATTACTGTGAATTTTTAACAGCATTTCAAAGTAAAATTATTCATTGCTACTTTAGTACATTTAAAAACATGGTTTTGTTTCATGATTTAAGATTAGATCTATAGCAGACACCACTGTTTAGTCAAAACGTAAATATGTTTTAGGTAAATTTTTGTTTGACACATCTTTTTCTTGGGAAATTTTAAGTCAAAGACAGAAGTCTGAAACTACGTAATATAGTAAAATTTATGTATAAGTATTATAATATATACTTATCTACTTATGGATATTTTAATTCAGTTAATACATTCTTAGCTTTGACTGATTTTAATGAAGTTGCTTCTTCTTAAATAACTTTTCATTTCTTAATAATTTTTAAATAACTTATTTGATAACTTTTAAAAGCAGATGCAGGACGAAGCGAGAAACAAAGCACTGTGTGTGGATGTTGACTTCAGATGAATGGTCTTTTCTTTCCAGAATACGGCAGGAGAATGATATGGTTGATTCAGCGCCTCAGTGGGAAGCCGTATTAAGGAGACAAAAGGAAAAAAACCAGGCGGACTCCAACAACAGACGATCCAGACACAGATCTCGCTCGTATGTGGTCTCTTTTTTGATTCAGAAACACTGAGCTTGAAGTGGCTTGCGGATTGTAGGGCAAATTGGGCTGTCTCTTTGAGGTCTTCTAAAGTAATTTAGTTCAACCATGATTATCCCATTGTTTGTTTGTCATATTTACCTTTTTATATTTGTGACATTCATTAACTGTGCTGAAGCCATCGAAGTTGGAGCATAGCCAAAACAGAATGTCATAAACAACAAGGCTATCAAAACCGTGTTTTGTTTTGTTTTTAAACAAAAGCAATCATTCAACTGAGTAAGTAGGAATAGTCTTTGTTCTGGAGCTTGGGTATTGGTGAAATACCTGCTGCTTCTCTCGGTTTGAGTCTGCAGAATTCTCTGAAGTCTTGTTCCAGATTAAACCAGATGTGAATATCTTCCCATCAAATTACCATTTGTGAGCAGGAGTCTGTGAGTGATTCATTACACCCGAATGGTGGGATTTGCCTGCTCCTTCCGTTGCTAGGCAATGCCTTGTGTGAACACAATTACCCCGTAACGATGAGATTGCCAGTCCCCCAGATTAATTTTCTTTTGGGCTGATCAAGTTTATATGTTTTTTTTTTAATGTGTGAATCATTCAGATTTAGACTCCCAACCCCACTTCCCAAAGCATACTTTTTTAAAATAAGTGGGGACTAACTACCTATCCCTTTGTGATACTGGTTGGTTAGATGTCTGGTGTTGCTTACACATGGAAGGAAGGATAAGTGTCTCAGGGCAGTAGAAGGACGCTGAAGAATGGGTGTAAAGACAAACTGTAGAGGTAGGTGAGGGAGCCAGGCAGAAGGGTGCCAGCTCGGGTTAACAGAAGCCAGGAGAGGACGCCGGAGGGTACACCCCAGAACCCTCTGTACCTCTAAGAGACGCTTCTCAGTCTTAGATGCTTGTTTTGTCTTTTTGTTTCTATCAGTAATACATTATAATGATTGATGTCTGTTTGTTTTGTAATAGGAAATTTGCAAGTAGTCACTAAACAGTGTAGACCATTATAGATTTACACATTATTCCATAATGTTTTTGTTCTGGAACCTAACTAGAATGTTCCATTTAAAGAAGAAGTTAGGGGCCACCTGGTGGCATAGTGGTTAAGTTCATGTGCTGCACTTCAGCAGCCTGGGGTTCGCAGGTTTGGATCCCGGGTGTGAACCTAGCACTGCATGTCAAGCCACACTGTGGCAGCATCCCTTATAAAATAGAGGAAAGATTGGCACAGATGTTAGCTCAATGACAGTCTTCCTCAAGCAAAAAGAGGAGGATTGTCAACAGATCTCAGGGCCAATCTTCTTCACAAAAAATAAATAAATAAAGCAAAAGTTAATGAAAAGTTTCCTCTTGGCTACTGCCTCCTCCTAGCTCCCTTAAACAAGAGAGCTTTAGATCTGGATGAATCAACACCTCATTGAAGACAATTTACCCAAAAGGCACAGAACCCTAAGATCAGGTGCCAACATAGTCATAGGTAAATCTTTTGCCACATGTTTTTCCCTTTCCATGTAGCATCTTTTTCTATGGAGGACTTGTAATGCACAAGGTTTGGTGACTTGGTATTAAATGTTAAAAACAGCATTCAGTTTTTCTAATCATTTCTAAAGCACTCTAAATTCAATTAAATGCCAATAGTAAATTTCATTTATTAAAAAAAGGGGGGGTAAAATAAAATTAGGAAAAATTCTATACAGAAATTTTGAAGAAGTCAAAAAATATTACTGGAAGCAATAGTAAATAAATGGAACAATTCATTTATAAATTAAATTGATAAATAGAATGATCCAAAGTTGTTGAGTATTATATTCAATTATATCCAATTATATTGTGGGGCAAATATGTGGGCCTGGGAATTTAATTATTTTAATTGAATGATCTGAGATTCATATAACAGCCTAAGGAATAAACTTCTTTTTTAATTGAGATAACTTGAGGTGAAATTACATACAGTGAAATACTCTTGTTCTTGTGTACAAGTCAATGAATTTTGATAAATGTCTGTACAGTGTGTCCATCACCCCAGTCAAGATATAGAATAACAGGAGGTCCCTCATGCTCCTTCTAGTCAGGCTCCACGCCCCATAGACAACCACTGGTCTGACTTCTGTCACCATGGGTTAGTTTTTGTCTCTTACTAAACTTTGTATAAATGTAAGCATACAAGAATACTCTTTAAATCTGGCTTTCTTTCACTCAACATAATGTTTTTGAGATTAATCCATGTTGTATGTATCAGTGCTTAGTTAAAATTTTTGAATAATACCACAATTAGTTTATCTATTCTTTTCTTGATGGGCGTTTGGATTGTTTCCAGTTTTTGCTGTTATGTTAAAAGCTGCTATAGACATTCTGTACAAGTGTACCTGTGGAGTATGTTATCTTTTGCCTTGGGGTAAATAACTGGGCGTGCAATTGCTGGGTTTGAGCATAATTCTAACCATATTTAATTTTATAAGAAACTACTAAAATGATTTCCAAAGAGGTGGTTATCATTTTACACCCCTACTCGCAATGTATGAGTGTTCCAGTTCCACCCCATTCATTCCAATATTTGGTTTTGTCTGTCTTGCTAATTTTAGCAAGTCTAGTGGGCTTGGAGTGGTATCCCATTGTGGTTTTAATTAGTATTTCCCTAATGACTAATGAAGGTAACCACATTTTCCTGTGCTCATTAGTTACTTGTATATCTTCATTTGTAAAGTATCTGTTCAAGTTTTTGCCCATTTTTAATTGTTTGTTTTTTTTTTTGTAGGGTTCTTTGTATATTCTAGATATAAGTTCTTTTTCAGATATGGATGTTGTGAATACTTTCTTCCTGGCTGCAGTTTGCCTTGTCATGTTCTTAAATTGTGTTTTGATGAGCAGACATTTTAAATTTTAATGAAGACCAATACATCATCTTTTTCATTTGTAGTTTAGGCTTTTTTGCGTCTTAAATATTTGCCTACCCTAAGGCCAGAAAGATTTCCTCAGATCTTTTTCTAGCAGCTTCATAGATTTTGCTCTTATATTTAGGTCTGTGATCCATCTAGAATTAATGGGGTAGAGGTAGATACTGAGAAGTTTTCTTCCAGGTATTTATCCAGTTATTTCAGTACCATTTGTTGAAATGCCTTGGGGCCTTTGTTGAAAATCAGTTGACTGCTTATATGTGGGGCAGTTTTGTTTCATTGATCTATTCATCTGTCTCTAAGCCACCATGTTGTCTTTGTTATTGTAGCTTTATAGTAAAACTTGAATCAGGCAGTGTAAATTCTCCAACTTTGTCCTTCTTTTTTTCAAAAAATTTTAAGTTATTTTAGGTCCTTTGCAGTTCTATATAAATTTTTGAATCAACTTGTTAGTCTCCCCAACTTCCCCCCGCTGAAAAACTGCAGGCTTTAGATTAGGATTACGTTGAATCTGTAGATCAGTTTTAAGAAAATTAATGTCTTATGCATCTGTTTAAGTCTTTAACTTCTTTCAGCAATATTTCATAGTTTTTAGTACAGTTATTGCAGTTATATTATTAAATTTGATCCTAAATAGTTGATAGTTTAATGATATTGAACTTTACTTTTTACAATGTTATTTTCCAATTATTTGTTAGCATTTAGTAAAATGGATTTTTTTAAATACTGATATTGTATCTTGTCATCCTGCAACCTTGTTAAATTGACTTCTTAGCTCTAGAAGCTTTCTTTTTTGAAATTTCTACTTTTGTAGTCATTGTTTGTGAACAGAGACAGCTTTTCTTTATTTCTAAAGAAAATATTTATTTGCCTTCTATTTTTATTTCTTCCTTTATTGTACTGGCTAGATTCTTTCCTCAAATATTTGATATAATTCACCAGCGAAACGATCTCTGCCTGGAATTTTCTTTGTGGGAAGTTTTAACTTACAAACTCTTTTTTTTTTTTTTTTTTAACAGATATTGGGCTATTCAGACTTTCTACTTGTTGGGTATAGGTTTAGGTAATATGTGTTTTTAAAAGAATTTGTTCATTTTATCTAAGTTGTCAAAAACGTTAGCAAAACTTTATTCATCATAATTATTTAGTATCCTTTTAGCATCTATTGTGATATCATTTCTTTCATTCCTGATGTTGACAATTTGTGTGTTCTCTTAATTTTTTTCTTAATCTATCTTTTCGGAGAACCAATTTAGGGTCTTATTTATTTTCTCTGTTATCTTTTGTCTATTTCATTGATTTCCATTCTTTATTACTTCCTTCCTACTTCTTTTGTCTTCTATTTGCTCATCTTTTTTCATCTTCTTAAGGTGACTCTGATTTTAAACCTTTCTTCTTTTTTATTGTCAGTATAAAGTTATGTTTCCCTCTAAGCCCTGTTTTAACTATCTCACATATTTTGATAAGCATTGTTTTCATTAGCACGCAGTTCAAAATAATTTTTAATTTTGCTTGTAATTTATTTGACCATGGATTTTTTAGTAGTGTGTTGTTTAATTTTCAAACATTTGGGGATTTTCTAGATATCTCATTACTGTTTCTAATTTAATTCTGTTGTGGTAAAAAAAAAAAAAAAAATCTGTAAGATTTAATCCTCTGAAATTTATTGAGACTTGTTTTAAGACCTGGCATGTGGTCTTTAGTGGTGAATGATCTGGTGGACCTGGAAAGAATGAACATCTTCAGTCGTTGGGTGTAGTCCAGAAACGTCAGGTAGATCTAGTTAGCTGATAGTGTTGTTTAAGATAGTCTATGTCTTTTCTGATTTCTTTTTCTTTTCAGTTATTGAGAGAGGGATGTTAAAATTTCCAACAATGATTGTGGATTTGTGTGTTTCACTAAAGTTCTGTCAGTTTTTGCTTCACATTATTTTGAAACTCTGGTATTAGGTGTATACTTACTTGTGGTGTTTTTTTGGTCTTCCTGATGAATTGACCTTTTTCTCATTATGAAGTGTCCTCTTTGTTTTGGTAATACTCCTTTCTTCATGTCCACTACACTCACATGTGTTGTATGTGTGTGTGTCTATAGCTATTAGATGTTTCTGATGCTCACATGGTGTATCCTTTTAATCTTACTTTAAGCCTGAGTATGTCTTTATATTTGAAGCCCATCTCTTGTAGACAGCATACAGTTGGGCTTGTTCTTTTTTTTTTAATCTAGTCCGACTATCTCTACCTTTTAAAATGAATGTTTAGTATATTTACAGTTAATGTAGTTATTAATATTTTGGAGTTTAAGTCTACCATCTTGCTCTTTTTTTTCTATTTATTCTATTTATTTTTTGTTGGTTTGTTTCTCCTTTCCTACTATACTTTGTGTTATTTGAATGTTTTTGGTGCTCCATTTTACTTTCTCTATTGATGTCTTACCTATCTATACTATTTTTTATCATTATTATTTTTAGTGGTTTCTCTATGGCTTACAGTTTGATTCCTTAATTTATCATGATTTGTTTAGGATTAATATCATAACATTTTACATAAAATTTAGAAACCTTGGAGAAATATAGTTCCTTTCCATTCTTTGTCCTTTGTGCTATTGTCATATTTATTTTTGCATGTTAGTAGCCCCACATTAGAATATTATTATCTTTGCTTAAACAGTAAGTTGTTTTTTTTAAAAAAAATCAAGAAAAGAGGAAAGACATTTTATAGTTAATGAGCTCGGCAGAAAATCGCCCCCTGAATATGTCCATATTTTAATCTCCATAACTCGTGGAGATTTTATGTTAGATGGCAAAGGAGAATTAAATTTTCTCTCTCTCTTTGCAATTTTGCAGGTGGAATTAAGATTGTTAATCATTTTGACCTTCTGCCAGAGAGATTATCCTGAATTATCCAAGTGGGCTCAAAGTAATCACAAGGGTTCTTAAAAGTGGAAAAGGGACAGAAGAGGGAGTCAGAGTGATTCATTTTGAGAACTCAACCTGCTATTGCTGGCTTTGAGAATAGAGTAAGGGGCCATGAGCCAGGGAACATGGGCTGACTCTGAAAGTTGGGAGAGGCAAGGAAATATATTTTCCCCTAGAGCTTCCAGAAAGAAATGCAGCCCTGTGAACACCTTGATTTAGGCCAATACCTTGAAACCTGTGTCAGATTTCTGACCTACAAAATTGTAAGATAATAAATTTGTGTGTTTTGAGCCACCAAATTTATGGTAATTGGTTACCACAGCAATAGAAAATGAATACAGTTACCACATGTTTACTGTTGCCAGTGCTATATTCTCTCCTCTGGATCTGACATTCCATCTTCCTTCTTTTAGCATTTCTTATCATACAGGTGTGCAGGTGATAACTTCTCTTAGTTTTATTGTATATGAAAATGTCCTTATTTTACCCTTTTTTGTAACAGATGTTTTCACTAGCTATTACAAAATTCTGGGTTGATAGTTTTTTCTTGCGCATTTTAAAGAGATTGTTCTGTTGTCTTCTGGTCTCTGTTGTTTCTGATAAGAAGTCAGTCTTCATTCTGTAGGCACTGTATGGAATTTCTTTTTTTCACTAGCTTTTATTTTTCTGTAGTTTGATGTTTTTTTTCTTTGCTTTTTTTTTTTTTTTAAGATTTTATTTTCTCCTTTTTCTCCCCAAAGTCCCCCAGTACATAGTTGTATATTCTTTGTTGTGTGTCCTTCTAGTTGTGGCATGTGGGACACTGCCTCAGCGTGGTTTAATGAGCAGTGCCATGTCCGCACCCAGGATTCGAACCAACGAAACACTGGGCCACCTGCAGTGGAGCACGCGAACTTAACCACTCGGCCACCGGGCCAGCCCCTGTAGTTTGATGTTTTTCACCAAATTTGGGAAATTTTTGGCCATTATTTTTCAAATTCTTTCTCTCCTTTTGAGCATCCAGTTATATGTATATTAGACCATTTGCTATTGTCCCACAGGCAACTGAGGTTCTGTTCATTTTTTAAATCTTTTCTCTCTCTCTTTGCAATTTTGATCATTTCTAATGACCTGTTTTCACCTCCATCAACCCCTGTTTTCCCCTTCTGTGGTCCAATCTGCTATTAAACCTGCTCAGTGAACTTTGTACTTTCCTGTTCTATAATTTCAATTTCTTTATGTACTTTCCATTTCTCTGCTGAGGTTTCAAATCTATTCATTTATTATGTTCCATATTTTTCTTTAAATTGTACATATTTATAAAAGATGTTTTAAAGTCCCTATTGGTTAATTCCTACCTCTGGGTCTTTCAAAATCTGTTTCTATTGACTCCTTTTATTTTTTTGCCTAGATTATGGTTATGTTTTCCTGCCTCTCTGCATGTACAGTAATTTTTCATTGTATGCTGGAAATTTTAGATTATATGGTGTAGGAGGTCTGAATTACTTGAATTACTTTGTCTTCCTTTGAAGACTGTCCAGTTTTGTTCCAGTAGGCAGCTAAATTACTGTTGGGTCCTCTTGATCTTATTTTATGCTGGTTTTATGCTTTGATGGGATGGGCCTTTTAGATTTTGTCATTAGCCTGGGATATGTCCTTTACTTTAGGCTTGGTCCTTATTCCTAAAGCCTGGCCTTTCTGAACTCTTAGTTGAATGCATGCAGTGCTTGGCCTGGCTTCTCTACCGTGGCTGCAACAGACCTTGTTCTCTTGCCGCTTCACACTCTCTGGGGTCTCTGTTCAGCTCTCAGCCTTGCAGCAGCTTGCTCTGTTGGGCTCACCAACTCTCACCCTGCTTATGTGTAGACTTAGTGCAGCGAACATACTCAGCCAACCTCTTAAGGAAAACCCTCCCATGCGGACTTCTGGAGTCCCCAGAGCAGCCCCCTTTTTTCTTTTATCCTGCACTGTAAATTTCAGCCTCATCAACAGCCTCAAATTCTGATCTCTGCCTTCGCAGCCTTGTGTGTTGCTTCTTAAGTTCTGTCTCCCTGCACCACACTGGACAAGTGCCCCAGGGCAGAAAACTGGAGCAAATGGGAGCTCACCTTGTGCCTCCCTTCTCTCAAAGATCACAGGCGTATGCTTTCTGTTGCCCAGTGTCTGCAAAACAGTTGCTTAGTATGTTTTGTTTTATAGTTTTCGAGGATGAGAAGGTTTGTCTGATACCAGTTACTCCATTATGGCCAGAAGCTGAAGTTCAGAAATACTCTTTTGAGGTAGAGAAATATCTTTAAATTGGATATTGTTTTTATCAGATCAACTGAAATCAGAAAAGATTCTAATGGTACTTTAAATTTAAAATCTTATTTAAACTTTCTTTTAAATTATATCGACATGATTAAAATACCAGATCAGATAGCAGGTTGTCTCAGAACGATGCAGTTGTATGAGAGAACCCTGCTAAGAATTTGATGTTTATCTTTTTTGGAATTTATTTATTTATTTTTAAAGATTTTATTTTTTCCTCTTTCTCCCCAAAGCCCCCCGGTACATAGTTGTATATTCTTCGTTGTGAATTCTTCTAGTTGCGGCATGTGGGACGCCGCCCCAGCATGGCTTGATGAGCAGTGCCATGTCTGTGCCCAGGATTCGAACCAACGAAACACTGGGCCGCCTGCAGCAGAGCGCGCAAACTTAACCACTCGGCCAGGGGCCAGCCCCTGGAATTTATTTTTAAAGCAAACCATAAGGAGATTTAGCAGATGTTTGTGATGACTTCGTAACTGAGCTTGATTAACTATATGGATGATATGGCCAAAGTGCAGTTAAAAAAAAACCTAAGTGCAGAAAAAGAGAATCTGTTTGAAGAGTAGTTCATTCGGAAGTTGCTCTGGCTGCTTGGTAAAAAGCAGATTGAGAGAGTGAGAAAGGAAGCAGGAAGAGCAATTAGAAAACTTTTGCAGTGGTCCAGGTGAGAGATGGTTTTAGCTCGGAAAAGATGGTGGTGGAGTGAAGAGAAGAGGATAAATACGTGTTTTGGAAGCAAAGCTGACAGATTCGTAGTGTGAGAGAAATCTTGAATGAATTTTAGCTTTTGAGCTGATCAGTGGAGTGGGTAGCCATGCCATTTTACTGAGATGGGAGACTGTCAACATTTTTGTTTTGTTAGGTTTGAGAAGCCTAGTGGGTGATCAAATGGAAATAAGTAACTGGATAAATGTATTACAACTCTGCAAGAGGTTGGGTCACTTTATAAAGGACAACTGTGCCCTGGCTTTTATTTGAGCTGTAACATTAAAAACCTGAGGTTTGTTGACAATTAAGAAAATACCTGTTGGATGCTGTTGTCAGACTTCTGCCTACATTCTGGGCCTCCCAGTTTTAGCTTATTATGTAATCTCCGCCAGCTTCCATTGTCATCGCTACAGCACAGATAATACCATCC
Organism: Equus przewalskii; assembly: GCF_037783145.1. Lineage (NCBI taxonomy): Eukaryota > Metazoa > Chordata > Mammalia > Perissodactyla > Equidae > Equus > Equus przewalskii. Next base: position 58,817,962 of record NC_091843.1, read on the forward strand.
TTATGGGATTTTACTGGACATTAAGTCAGATCACATCTGTCAAGTGCTTATGATATCATAAATGCTCACAATTGCACTCACTATCATTAGTAAGTTCTCCTAAGTAAGGAGTAAGGCCTTAGTTAATCTTTAGAAACACTACAAGATATTTGATGTTTTTTCCTTGAGATGAGGAGGAGGTGAAAAGTGAAGAAGGTAGGGTAGGGCCAACTCACAAAAATTAGAATTTGGTCCTATGAGAGTTTAGCTACTAGGAACCAGTAGAGGTTGTTTTTTAAAAGTCGAAACATGGCTAGAGGAAAGTAATTTACATTGTTCTTCAGATATATTTATAAGTATATTTAGCATTTCAGATCTACAGTAAACCACTTCTCTTTCAATTACTCCCATATTCTTGAACTGCTATTGCAGTGTCTATAAATTGCCCATATGGAAGTATCTACTGAGGGTCAGAATGTTATGATACATCATTCATACATGATTCATTCATTCTGTTTTTTAATCCCTAATGATAAGCTAGAAAATCATATTCAATACTAGAGACATATAGTAGTATAAAATACAAAACCCCTTTCTCCTAAAAAACATTAAGCCGAAATATAATTGGGTCTCACCTAGTAAAACGTTGAGAAGTGTGTATAGTTCTATGTGGTACGTTTTTCAGCTGCATTCCCATGACATTCATGTTTACTTATCATTAGAAAAAAAGATCCGCTTCGATGAAACTGCTTTTCTATATGGGTGACCCTTTACTCATTGGGATTTTTGGAAGAGGCAGTGAAGCTAAAACAATAGTTCCCAGGTTCAACTTGTGTACGTAAGAAGGCTCAGGCTCCCTCTGGTGGCGATAATGTCATATTATTTTTATTGAAAAGTATTGATAATGTGGAAGATGCGGTTGTCAGGGTGAATATTCCTAGTGAAACACAAAGCAGAAGTCTGGTGCCTTAGATAAAGATTTAGCATGAAGCCCCTGGAAGTGACTCCTGAGTGATCTTCAGCAGCTGGGTTGCTGGGCTCTGTGGCTTCCTAAACCTTCGTTAATTCTGAGTGGGGGAGAGGGAAAAAGGGGAAGAATCAGATACCTCCTAATTATATCTATTCTGACCTCCCAGGAACATGGTGAGAAATTACGGAGCTATTTGCTAAGTGCTTTGGGTTCTTTAAATAAAGATGTTTTGTAAACTTACAGTTTCTTAGTAACATATCTTCAACTCTAAATTTCCTTTTAGAGCAGTGGTCAGTAGTAAGATCATAAAAATAATAAGTCAAATGCTGCCATATTTGTTATTTTTAGCATAGTAAGGTACACAAATTGTAGTGTATTATATACTCTAGTATAAGATGTCGCATATAGTATAGTGCAGTGTTTCCTAGATAATGTAACTGGAGTGTTTGGAGGTGAGGAAGAAGACTGGGTGCAGGGATGGGGTTTAAACCCTTTGTGGTTTTATGAAGTATCGTTCTTTAGGGTTTTGGAAGAAAGGAAAATGATTTCTAAATGATGTCTCATCAAAGTAATTTCCCTGAAAAATGAATATTAATTTAAAGTGGACTCTTGGTATAAGGCGTGGACGAGGGATGCTTTTGAAAAATATTGGGCTAATATTGGACCACATGTGTATTTTTTTATATATGTCGTACCTATGGACAACTCAAGGTTCTGTTGTTCTTAGGAACTTATTTCAAGAGTTCAAGTAGAACATCCGCATAATTAAGGGCCTGTTAATTAAGAAAAAGAGCTGTTAAAATTCCACAGCTTTCTAAACCCACAAAATGATGTTGAGCTGCAGATCATGGATTCATCCTAGATTATTGATTAAATGTGTGCAGATGTAAGCATAGAAATAGTACATTCCTCATTAGCATGTAGCCTGTGTTTACATTCATTAAATCACAGGTGGTCTAGCAGTAGGATGAAATTAGCATTTTTTTTAGTTTTGGAACTTTTCCCTGCCTTAAAGCTGTTTGAAACTGCTGGCCATTTCAGAACTTAGTTTAGTTAAACATATAACTATTATGGTGCTATAGAATTTAAACATATAGACTAAATTCTGGACTATTTAGGCCCAATATTTATGGCTGGATGGACTGATGTTCTCATTCGAGTTAAGATAACATTTCTGTTAATTCTTCTGAGATAGGAATGAAAGGCATTTCCTGTGGAATTGCAACGATAATAATTTTTTTAAATCATGAAAATAACCTTATGTTTTTTTCTTTTCTGATAATTAAGGTAAGAAATTCTTTTGGCTAAAAAAAAATCAGACATGATAGAAAAGTATAAATATGAAAATAAAATTACCTGCAATTCCAACACTGAGAAATATCCACTGTTATCAGTTTTCACATGTTGTTCATATTCACCATCTCTCACCACTAGGCCTGGTATGGAGGTGGTGGGCGCCGTGTCCGCCTTGCCCCTCATTGTTCTCATTCTCCCTCCCTCTTTCCTCAAAGCCCTCAGCTTTGAATCTCATGCCATAAAATTATACCACTGCTTGTAGTTTTCATCAACTGTACCCTAGGCCACACTTCCTTCATTCTTTTAAGATTTAATCCCTGCCTCAGTGTCATTCTCTCCACCTCTCCATTCTCTCTGTTACAGTATCCACATAATGGATCTTTACAGTAACTTGGCTGCTCAGTTCCTCCACCTTAGCTGCTTTACTTCCAGGTCAGACCTGGTTTTCAAGCTGGGGCAGTTTTGCCCCCCAGGGGACATTTGGCAATGTCTAAAGACTTTTGATTGTCACACTGGGGCAGTGTTACTGGCATCAAGTGGGTAGAGGCCACGGGTGCTATTAATCATCCTACAATGCACAAGACAGCACCCTACGAAAACAAATTATCTGACCCAAAATGTCAGTAGTGCTGAGGCTGAGAAAGCTTGCTCTAACAAAGGTAGCCTCTCTCTTGTGCCTTCCTAAAATAAAGAGCTTCCTAACCTAGGTATTATTTAATACTTTAGCCTATTGAGTGACTTTCTGTGAGTATTCTTGGAGGCAGGAACTATATAGCTGGAGTACAGTTAGAACAGAACTATCTTTCTCTGGGAATGGAATAATAGCTTAGTGCTTTTTAATATTAACACCTTCTCTGGCAGTATCATTTAATGGGTTAACATCTTGTCTGGTGAATCAGACTAGCCAAATGTAGGAAAGGTAGATTCCAGGCAGGAAATCCTTCCAAAGCAGCATTTCTTAAGATTTTTTTTAAGCATACAGTTTTATTCTTAAAATCCACAATATCACATTTTATATGTCTGAGACCAAGGCTTCATCCCTTGTCCTCCATGTTTTGACTCCTTTTGAGTTGATTGCAAAGTATCTACAGACAGATTTTTTTTTCTCCACAAGGGGAAAAACACTTAGTGAATTCAGTTGTTATAATGTAGCTTATTGTATTCTGTGGGCTCAGAAAGCCCTGCCAGAATGCCTCGGTGGTGCCCTTATTAACTGAGAAAAATGAGAGCAATGATAATATCATATGTTGAAAATGATATTGAGCCCAGAAATGCTGACATGTTATGATGTAAAATTCCACAGGACAGAGTATATTGATGGCTTTGTTTAGCTCCAGGCCTTTTAATTGTTAAGGTTTGGGTCCTTTCTTTGGGACTTTATTAGACCTTAGTTCTCTTGAAAGGACTCAGGAAACCTTATTATTTTCTCATTAGGAAAAAAAATCATCCTGTGGCAACACTAGATTTCCAGTATTCGTTGCTATTATGGGGAGTGCGAAGACATGACTGCTGACTTGGGATTTCTCATTCCAGGAAGTTAAAGATAGTGGTATAATTTCTACTAGTCGTTCTTGGAGAAGAAGAGATTTGTGGGATCTATAGTCAGGGATGGAGAAGAGCATATCAAGAGTGACAGCATGAGCCACAGATAGGTCCAGCATTTGTGGGCCCATGCTTTGGCCCCGAAATGCAGCATCAGACGGAACATGAAAGGTGGGTTGGTGGCACATAGTCTGCCAGTCTGGGCTGTCCCACCATTTTCTTTTCCCTTGTGGTTGCTGCTTCTAGGTAGCCATAGATTATGTTGGGACTCTTTCATATTAATAAAATCAGGATGAGTTCTTCTTTTTGCCTTTACTTAGAAATAGTTAGAAGGACGGGAAACAGAAGCCACCCAAATCATTCTTCATTGTAAATTCACCACTGGAGGGTGTGTAGATTTGCTTCTGCAGTTCTAAGCTCTATCATCAAACGAAGCCCTGGTTAGGGCTGGTTTTTATGTGATTTTTCTTAAGTGGTGCTGGCAGATGGATTATCTGGTGTCTTTATACTAACCATCCCTCGTTAGCTCTCCCTGCCCAGTCTTTTCTTGTCTGGTCTCAGCCGGCAAATAAGAACTTCACAGTCTGGAAACAATGTTGTAGCTCTGCTTAAGTTAGTTATTAGATTGTTAGATGAAACACGTTTGAGGAGATGAGTGTTGTTTTCTTTATTTATAGGAGAAGCCCTGATATCCAAGCAAAAGAAGAGTTATGGAAGCATATTCAGTGAGTACTGGGTTATGTTTTTGCTGAGGAAGACTGGCCCTGAGCTGACATCCGTGCCCATCTTCCTCTACTTTTATATGTGGGATGCCTGCCACAGCATGGCTTGCCAAGAGGTGCCATGTCCGCACCTGGGATCCGAACCAGTGAACCCCTAGCCGCCGAAGTGGAATGTTTAAACTTAACCGCTGCACCACCGGGCCGGCCCCCATCCTCATCGTTTTAAAACCCATGTGGTTTTAAGGCATTTATAAGGAAGACCACTGACACCAAAAGGCAGCCTCAGACTGAAGCCTGTCAAATGGTCTTCATTGCCGTCATTATGTGGAACATGGTGCTCACAGTGGGGGTGCCTTAGCATGCCCACAGCCAGTCTACAGGCAGCCCTGATCTCTCCTCTCCTAGGCCATTTAGCCTTGCCTCTAAGTGGGCCTCAGACAGGCCAATATTTTATAAATAAGTACCAAGGACAACAGGTTCAGAAGAAAAAAAGACACCTAGTGCAGGGGATAGGAGCAGATCTTTTGTAGGGAATGGAGGATGGCTGGAGCACCATCTACCTTCTGGAAATAGAAAAACTGGAAGAAAGTAGAAGAGCTAGAGGGAACATTTTCCTCCCATTTTTCCTTGAGTATATTCTAGTTTTTAAATCTTTGTTCCTGGCTTACATTTCTATTAGTTTTACTAACACTGTGTTTTGGGACAAGATTAGAAAAAAATGCACCTGTCAATTTCTCTATTCCAGCATGGCAACTTTAATTTTCTTGCTCTTTCCCTTCTAGAAAGGAACTTGTGGATCCATCTGGATTGTCAGAAGAACAATTAAAAGAGATTCCGTACACTAAGATAGAGTGAGTATGTCTTTGAAAATCTTTTCACCCAAGTTTTATTAGTACTTACAAGTGAGTGATCCATTTTTACTCTTCAGTGGTGTTCCATGCAGTGCTTTCATTTGTCTTGATGTTTTAACTAAAATTGAAAATAACGACAGGGAGAGGGGTAGAGAAGGGTGTATTAAAGCTAATTATTCTCCTTTGTACTTGTATAATCATTGTCATCTCCTATTAACTGCCTATTTGTATGTGGTAGGTACAAATGGGGCTTTCGATGGTTAATGTTAGCTTTAAAATATGGTTTTTTTTTGAGATATTCATTGATTGGCAACAATATTTCTTATTATTTTAACACCAAGAGAATTTGCTGACCATAAAACCCTGTCATATAAGCCCAATCTAAGCCCTGTCCTAGAACTAGGACATTGAACTTGCTTCATGAAAGCCTAATGGGATCCCTGTCATCCTCAGTGTAGGATGCCGCAGCAGAGGACCTATTTACTGTTTTCTGCCCTGCTATTATTGGTTAAGAGAAAGTGAGAGCCCGCTTCATTGCTTTACTTCCCTTCTGTAACCCAGGCCTCCTTCCCTCTCCAGTCAAATTGCAGGTTTGTACACACCCTGCCCACCTCCACCCCCACCCCCTCATCTTTAAGCCAAAGATTGAATTGTTAATGACAGGCTAGTTAGTAGCTAGGACAAAAGCAGCTTTTTCTGGTAGGAATACCATTTTGTCTTCATTGAAGATTTTTTTTCTTCCACACTGCTGGAGAGAACTCAACAATTGGGAATAATTTCATAAATATTTGGTAGTTAAAAAAATATACATATACACATATACATACAAATATTATAAGGAGTTTCACTTTCATGTATGGTCAGGGGAGCAGTTTTCTATTGTAAACTTGTGAAATTTAAGCCATTTGGGCTTTCCAAGCCCAGAGGTATCATGTTATTTTTGAAACTCTCAAAGTCATTATTCCTTTATGGTTTCAATGTTAAAGAAGAACTCCAGATTATCCTGTTCTGACTTCAGGTGTGTTTGTTTCTGTGTTTTTTGTTGCTTGTCCAGGACTCAAGGTGACCCAATCCGCATCAGGCATTCTCATTCGCCACGAAGTTACCGCCAGTATCGCAGGTCCCAGTGTTCAGATGGGGAGCGATCCGTTCTCTCGGAAGTGAAGTAAGTAGGCAAGCCGGAGGACATCATCACCTTCATGGCTCCAGAGAAGCACAGTCCAATAGAACTTTCTGCGATGATGGAAATGTTCTATATCTATGGTTATTGAGTATTCGAAATGTGGCTACTGTGACTGAGAAACTAAACTTGTAATTTTATGAGTTTAAGATTAAATAGCCATGTGTGGTTAGGGGCTACCATACTGGACAACGCAGATATGGATCATACTGAAGCTGATTTACAGCACTTCCAAGCTATGTGCCGAGGCTTTTAGAAGAAAGGGAAAGAAAAACCCATGAGCTATGGTATTGTGAGTAATGCAGACACATTTGAGGGAGGTTGACAGAAAAGAGTTTCTTTTGATCTGGCGAAGAGTTTCTTTTTGATGGCTTTTCTTTTACTACAGCAAACATCAGATATTACAGTAGTTTGTTTCTTTGTGCTATTTTTCCTTTTGAGGAGAACAGCCATATCTCAGCTTGACACGCTAGGTCCCATATCTTAAATGAATATGTTAACTTAACAGTTATGCATCCATTTGTAAAAACACTACAGTCATGGAAATTCATGCCCTTGGGATTGCTAGTTGGACTGTTAACCATTAAACTCTGAACTAAGGCTCAAAACTTTGATAAACAATCAGTTGGGAGATGGGCTAGCCCAGTGGAGAAAGGTATTAGGCCAGTTTTGTTTGAGTTTTGTTTTGTTTTGTTTATAAAATGTAGAACCTGGCTGTCTGTAGCTCCATAGGTTTATAGAAAAGAATAAATGGCCAATAAATGTTTCTCTAGAAACAAGTCAGAAAGCCATTTATACAACACGGCACGGTAGGAAAAGCACACAGGAGCCATATCTATGTTTTATTCTTGGTTCTTCTATTTATTTGCTGTGATTTGGGGCAAATTACTTAACCTGTCCAACTTAATTTAATTCAGAAACCGTGATTAAATGCCTCTTTGTGTAAAGCACTGTGGTAGGCACTATAAGGAATACAAAGATATATAACACGTGCTTTCCACCCTATTGCTCTCTTCTAACTCAAGCTGTGACTCTAGGTACTGTCGCAATCATTAATTGTAAAACTCGCTCTCCACAGTTCAAAAACAGATCTCGTTCCTCCACTTCCCGTGACCCGTTCTTCCGACGCTCAGGGTTCTGGTGGCTCCACCGTTCATCAGGTTGGTGATGACAAAGTTTTAAGAAGGGGTTGTACTGATGACAGGTTGAAGAAGCACTTTTCTGAAAGTTCTTTTGGGGAGGTATAGTAATGAATCTGACTGCACTCTGAGACTCTGTTTTTTAAAACAACATGTACAAAATGTGGAAGAAGGAAGGAAGGGGTGCGTGATCAAGACAAGGTCCAACCTTGACCGAGTTACATTAGGAGTGAGAGCTAGAGGTAGTGCCAGGTCTAAAATGATATGAGGCTTGGGGCAAAGCCAAGGATAACAAAGATTGTAACATTGTTTGTCACCAGAATAAAGCAAAAATGGCTTCACTAATTAAAAAAAAATACTTTTAGATATTTTTTGAGCCATAGAAACAAGGAGAAAGTGATAGACTCACAGGGGGCAGGTGTTCTATTGTTAACTGGTGGTAGACAGAAGAATTACTCAAGTCCTACTTTATTTCTGTCTTATTATCAAAGAGAATTATTTTTATTCTGGAAACGTTTAAACAGTGTAGTTAAAAGGGAATTTAAGGACACAGCAAAGCTCTGACTGCCTTAACAAATTCAGTGTAACCCTCAGCCAGATTAGATACATAAGGGGAGCGCTGGGGCAAACATTTCAGCAAGGTGTTTGATGCCATCTCTCATGGTATATTTTTTAGTAAGATAGAAGAAGTGTAGGCTTTGTAACATTGCTGGATGAAGTTACATCTGGTTAAATAACCACTCTGAAAATAAAGTTGATGTTTATAATGGACCAGTGTCTACCCATTGTTTGCAGTGCTGTGGTTTTCAGTCTTTTATTGGATCACGGATCTGTTCGAAAAGCAATTATAACTACAGTCTTTTCCCATAAAAATGCATGTAAGCACACACACAGTTCTGTATATAAATTCAGGGAGTTCATGGACAACCTGACTAGGAACCCTGACTCCAGAGCATCCGTCATGCTCTGCCTTTTGTTTGTCCTGATTCATTTTTGTCAATGACTTCTGCAAGAACAGAAAAAGCCTATGCCGATTTAGGTTAGGTTCCCTAGAAACAGATTCTGAGATGGAGACTTGCACAGAGGAAGTTTATTGGAAAGCGCTTTTAGGATCAACACTTGCAGGGGAGTAAAAGGTAGGTTTGGGCAGAGGCAATAAGGGAACTATGTAGTGTAGTCCCAGTAAAGGCATCACTAATCCCATGAGGAACTTGGGAGCTGAGATGGCCCTTCAAATTCATGCCACCAGGAGACAAGGGGGTTGGGCCTTTCCACACTCTCTCACCCTAGAGTAGTCACTGGATAAAGGGAGCCCCTGGTGGGGGTGTGGCCTTGAATGGCTCTCTTCAGCTGAGGGCAGTTGCTGGGGAGGGGCTCAGTGTTGAGTTGTACAGCAGCCAACACTCCCAACAGCTGGGAGGAGGAATGCCTCAGTCTGGAATGGAGATCCGGGTGGTTAACCACAGGTTCCATACAATCTGCATGATATTTGATTAGATAAATCTGAGAGATAATAGGTTGTCCAAACAGTTTGTTTCAAGTCAACAGCACTTTTTAAAAATTACATTCGTGATTAGTAGTTTAGACTTTGCATTCAGACTGATCTGCGTTTGTGTCTCCTCCTCCCCACATACCACTTACGTGACTGGGAGCAAAGCGTTTAACTTCTAAGCTTCAATTTGTGTGCAATGTAGATAATAACCTGCCTATTAGGGTGGGTTACTGTGAGGAAGATTAATAAGCACTGTTACTTTTCAGAGCTTTTTTTGGTCTTAAATTTAAGTTGGTTTCAGTACAAATAGGAATTGTACTGTATTTTTGCTTTTCCAGCTACTCTCTAACTAATCACCATCACTTAGGAATCTCAAACATCTTAAATTATACACATTACCTGTTGAAAGAGTAGCTCTCACTTTGCTGCACCCAAGAACAACTCACTTGTTCTGATCAATGGTGCTGAATCTAGGCTTGTCTTCTGATAAGTGGTGCTGAATCTGCCTTGTCTCTGGGGCACCTTTGATTTTGAACTCAACAAATATCTGAGCACATCTCAGGACTGACAGGCACTGGTCTGTGCAGTCAGCAAACTACAGCCCATGGGCTAAGTCTAGCCTGCTGCTTGTTTTTGTACAGGCCAGGAGCTCATAATGTAATGGTTTTTACATTTTTAAAGGGTTGTTTGGAAAAAAAAAAGCCGGGGGGACTATACAACAGAGACAGGAGGTAGTCCACAATCTGACCCTTTACAGAAAATGTTTGCTGACCCCTGGCCTGGACATAGAATATAGAAGTAAACAGGCAAAACAATAAAAAAATTAGGTAAGCATTATGAAGAAACAAAGGCATGCATTAGAAAATCAACAGGTGACCTCACTTTAGGTAGACAGGGTGGTCAGAGGAGGCCATCTTAGAAGGTGACATGTAAACCTGAAACCTCGCAGGCGAGAAGGAGCCAGCCGTGTGAGACCAGGTGGAAGGCTGATGTAAGCAGAGGGAAGAGCATGGGAAGGAATGCTGAGGCTCGAGAGGGTCTGGGTGTTTGAGGAGCTGAGAGGGCACGCGGTCTGAGCAGAGTGATTGAGGGGGAAGGAGGGCAGATAATGCAGGGCCTTAGATGCCATGGGAAAAGAGTTTGGGTTTTATTCTATTTTCAGTGCCAAAAGGAAACCACTGATCTTGTTGCCAGGTGGAGAAGGGACTTGAGTGGCACGTGGAAGCAGGAAGGTTGCGTTTCTGGAGTTCTGCCATGGTGCCGGAGTTCTGGCAGTGGCCTGGCCTCCCTACACCTCACCTCGCCTTTTCATGCAGAAGGCTAGTAAAAATAGGGTGGATAAAGGAGTTTGATTCACTTAGTGATTTCCTTGAAGTTTGCAGGCAGAGAGGACAGGTTCAGTCCTAGACAAACTTGCAAGAAGGTAGTGCTTGTTTGGGTAACCTCCCAGCTCTTTTTCTGGTGCTTCTTCTGATATATTAGGTCTCTATTCCCCTGCTAACCCTCATATGTACTGTCCCCTCCTCCTGCTTCCCTGGCTCTCTAGAATCTTCTGTCCCAAACCGATAATGCCTCACGCTCCAAAATCACCTTGGTTCATACTCCCCATGCTCAGCAGAGTTGCTCCATCAGTGGTTCTTTGCATACCAGTAAAACAAATTAAGCCAGTCATAGGAAGAAATGAAAGATAATTTCTTAATGGGTGATTTATTTTCAGCCCAAATGAATCTCACAATAATAGAATTCTGGACAGTGTAGCTCATTAGGTGTGAGGATATGCTATGGGGAAGTAAACATGCTTGTTAGCCACATCTACTGACAGGTTGGGCCATCTCTAAAAAGAAGTCAGAGCAGGCAAGCTAAGCAGAGGAAGGAACTGTGTGGGACACTGTTAGTGTCCTTCTCAGGGCCTCTACCTGTGGCTGTGGAAGATGTACATGACCCAATTCCAGAAGTCCTGGGTGTGGTGCCCAGGCCCTGGTAGCTAGGCTCCGTGCTTCCCCGTTGTGAGTCCCTCATAGTCTAAGTCCCCCCACCCCAGCTGACAGGGTACTCTAACTCCACGTGATTGTGTTGGAACTAGAAACACAACCCCCTGGGGGCTCCCAGGGCATTGTGTTGTGGGGTTCATTCAGTGACTATTGAAAATATAATCAGGGAAGATTGTAAATTACCCCCAACTTCCCATTCTCTTCATCTCTGTGCCCCTCCTTGGAAAAGTGGGAGGCCTGAGAGCCTGGTTTAGAAATGGCTACAAAGGAAATGACACTTAATTGGGGGAACAGATTGAGATTTATGCCTAATTTTCATGAATAAAATTACGCATGTTAACTGTCAGATTAAGATTTTAAATACATAATCTTCATGTTATCATAGTTGTTAACTATTTAAATAGAAATTTGTTGAACAGCTTTTCGGTATTATGAACCTTTCTATTTTATAACTTGACATCTTAAATGTAAGAAATGTAGTAATTTCTGATTAATAAAATTGGCTTGCTGTATTTTCTTCTCTGAATCTTACTTTCTATATTTTTCAAATATATTTTCTTCTAGAGAAGAAATGGGTCTAAAGATAGCCTGATTGAAGAAAAATCTCAGACATCTACAAGCAGTCTGGCTGGAAAACACACAGCAAAAACCATAAAAACCATCCAAGCTTCACGCCTGAAGATAGAGACTTGATTCCAGTGAAGACAGGCTTGGGACAGGCGAAGGGAAGGGTGTGTGTGCCACCTTTACTTTGAAACTGTGAATTACAACTACTCAGATACCTTGGACCTGCAGAAGTTTCTTCAAAAGAAAACACTGAGTCTGTTGCTTCTTTTTAAGGTTTGACTGCAGCATATTTGTGCCGAAGGGCCTTTTGATTTGGTAACTGGAAGGATAGTGGTCTTGTAAAAACTCCTTCACTTGATGCCATATTTTCTTTCCTGGAAACCCCAAGTATCTTGTGTCCACCACAACCAAGACCAGATGCTTCTGATCAAAGTTCTGGAATCCTCGTCTGCAGCTGGCTAGCTGTGCAATAGTACACCGAAGGGGATGAAAACGTTCTTCCCAATCCTGGGTGGATCTCAGACTGCACAGATGTGTGAAGACTGAGGCTTGCCTTTCAGACTGCAGATATTTTTATTCATATAAATAGGATCTTTGTTAATACTGTATTTTGTGGCATTAAGTTCCACTTGTTATTTACTAATGTAAAAAAGTTTTTGTTTGTAAGTGTTGCTTTTAATTTCTAGTGTCCTTGTCTTGTGCTTTCAGAAAAAAAAAAGCTGTCTGTGGGTTTCAGTTGACCTCAGCTTATAAATTCATGACCCTCAACCTCAAATGGTCCCTCCACCCTGCTTGGCTATGTACTTCTCCCCTATTTCAGACCTTTCCTCTCTGCTGATGACTTTGCAATCTACTTAAAAGGGAAAACAGAAACACTCATGCGGGGTATCTTTTATCTTCCCCTTACCAAACCTCTCCTCGGCTGCCATCAACACTCATCCTTTCCTCCTCCCCCTCCACCTGTACTTCGGAGCCTAGCTCCTTCAGCCTCCCTGCCCCTGCTCTCTCCTGTATTAATATATTCAACCTCTTCCTCCCAGCTAGATCCTTGCCACTTGGTTTTAAACTTTTAAGACTACCATCTAAAATAAACCAACCAACTTTCACAACCATAAATCCCTCTCCAGCTACCATTTCTCTCTCCAATTCTAAATTTCTTGGAAGGATTATCTGTAGCCGGTGTCCTCAGTTCATCTATCTTCACACTGGTCCAAGATGGTTATCTCTTGCCTAGACAACTGTAGTAGCTTCCAATTGGCTCACCTGCATCCCCTTTCTTGCAAATGTAAATTTCTATCACAGACTTTAACACAGCTGTAAGTGTTCTGGCATCTTACCTGTTCAGCCTCTTGTTAACACTCTGAGCTCCCATAGTGGACACCTTACAAGCCTTAAAGCACTCAACTCTTGTCTAAATCAGGGCACTTAGTGGGCAAAGCAACTACAACTGCTGTAAAAGTAGACTTACGGTCATATCCTTTTTCTAGCCCTAGGGCTCTGCATACGCCATTCCCCCAACTTTGCCTTGCAAAAGTGCTACCTACCCTTTAGTCACAAGTCTGCACTCTTAGGTTTCCCTGATTTGGTCAAATCCTATCATGCATGGGATTTGTCTCACAAAGGCAGTTTTACATTTGTGATGACATCTCCAACTGTAAGCTTCCAGAGGGAGCAACCGTGTCTCGCTCACCATTGTGTCCCCAGGTCCTGGTACAGTGCTTTCAATAAATTTTTTCAATGCCTAAACACACTATTTGTTCTTTCCTACAAAGTGAAGGCAAAAAGATATACCAAACTTAAGTTTACAGTCTAGTAAAAAAAAAAAAAAAAAAAATTGCAGTGACACTGTCAAGCACACCTGTGACCTAGAAACCAACCAGCCCAGTTCTTCATGTATGAGGTACTTCTCCTTGGGCCTAGCATAAGCCTGTAGTTCATCATCTTATTAATCATATTAACCTTAATGGCTGAGATTTAACAATTTTGACGTTGCTGGAGGAGGAGAGAGAAACCCTTCCTTTGATCTTTCAGTGAAATAATGCTATTTTCTGGGAGTTAATCACTTAATACACAAACCTCCAAGAAGCACATTGAATTATTTATTCATAGCCCCACCATTTAAAATGTATATTTATGGACTGTCCAAGGGCAATAATTTCAATACACCTCAGGCTCCTGGAAACTTTAAATGATCCAAGCAACTCCTGTGAAGATCAAATTTTCAAATTCCTCACCGAAGACATCCTAAAAGAAAAAATAAAGCATTCAATTTGACAAGCAAATATTTACCTGTATCACATCTTAAGATCTTGGTAGTAAGCTCAGTACACACTTCTGCATCACATTAAGTTATGCATTTCTGGACTTGGCCTTAAATGTCAACATAAAACATGCCAGAGATTTGGATTTTCAAAAAAAAAAAAAAATTTAGCTACTACACATAGAAACGTATCAAGATTTCAAAAGTAAGCTGAGTAAGGCTATCCCATTTGCAGTTAAAGTCACCCTGTTAGCTACAGATGTAGCAATACTAATATTAATGAACCATTAATACCCAATTTAAATTAAATACCCACTAGAGAAGGCACCCAATCTAGAAAGGTGATAAAACACCCATTACAAATAACTGCTTTGTGACTAAACTTCTCCTTCAATATCACCTACCTTAGGTCAGTCACCGTTGTGCTCCCAGACACTACTTGGCAAGTAGCGGTCTATGCTTCCAGCAGCCATCTTTCACCTTAACAAAAATTAATTAAAACCGGTTTAGAGAAACTACAAACGTTGGTTGACTCAGGATCACTTGTGTAAACACACTAATATAAGACCATAAACTGTTACTTATGCAGCTTCTACACCAAAGATATCAAATTCAAGGGCGGGAAAAAGCTGCCAAGTGTTTAGTTTGCGCCTTTTTTGACACCACATTCACTAGTTTCAAAAGTGAATGGGCAACACAAAGGCTACATGAAAACAGGCTGCGGACGGCTGCATGTGGCACAAAGCTGCTGACCCTCCCTCAACCGGCTGAGAGGAATAATGAACTCATCCCAGCTCGAGATATTCATTTAAGGTTCAAAATCCGACTAAGGAATGAAAATTGAAATACAAAGCGTCTTAAAAAGTTAAAATCTTAAAACTTGGAGACGACTTGTCTTTCTTGCACTAGCATGAAAACTCACCTGCAAAGTTGGTGATACTCATTCGATTTCTGCCAAGTTCTGCGCCTCGAAACGGCTGTCAAGATCTAAACCTGAAAGGCACTTTCCTTGTCCGCCGACGGACGTCACACCGCGGCAGGGCGGGCACGCAGGCAGTCGGACGGTGAGGCCTTTCCCTTGCAACGAGCGAAATCCCCGCTTCTATTAAAAACTCCCCGGCATACAGGGGGTGACCAACAAACTTAAACGCATTCAAACCCATCTCCCTACTTCCCGGCGTGGGGATGCAGGAGCGCAGACGGGGGGCCGCTCCGGGGCCCGCTGAGGTTCCCCGGACAACGTGGCCGCGGCCACACCCGGCCGCTGTCCCCAACGTGTTCAGGGCCCAGAACCTCGGGCCAGCAGGGCCGCCGCGGGCGCGTCCCCAGGCTCGGACGGCGCGAGTCCCTGCCCGGCGTCCTGGCCGTCGGAGGCCCAGCGAGCCCACAAACACTCGCCATCCCTGAACCACGCGCACAGCACGTCCCGACCGCTGCGCGGAGGCAGGAGAGGCCGCACTGCCCTCCCACAATGCTTTTCTACAACTGGAAGGACCCACTGTGCGGAGGGCGCGGGGAGAGCGGACGGTACCATCGGCCGCCGCGCCCTCGCGAGCGCCGCCGTGTGGCGGGAGGGCGAAGTGCCCGGTGATTGGCCGCGCGGCGCGTCTCCAAGGGGAAGAGGAGTGAGGGGCGAGGGTTCGCCGCGCCCCTGGAGTCCTCTCTGCGTTGTGTGACAGTTCTTGTGGCGGAGAAGGAGGTTTCATCGAGTGTGGATACCCACCCACCCTGCCTCCCAGTGTCAAGAGCACATGGTCCGCGCTGAGCTGCGGGTGTAGCCCAAAGGACTTGAGACCTCGTGTTCTGGGGGAGGACAGACAGAGTTCACCGTCTCCAGCTGAGGAAGAGTAAGAGTCTTTCAAAAAATATTTATTGAGTACTTACTATGTTCAAGCTCTGTCCTAAATGCCTGGGAGTCAGGGGTGAATGAGATAGACAAGATTCCTGTCTTAATTCTAGTTGGGCGAGAAGGACACTGAACAGGTAGCATGGACACTTTAAGTCCAGATAGTGTACGTGCCAAGGAGGAAACGAGGGAAACGTGACCGAGCAGCGCTGCCCAATAGAAATATACTGCGAACCACTGTGTCATTTTCAGTTTTCGAAACGCCACGTATAAAAGTAAAAAGAAACTAATTAACATATGTTAAATATCATTTCCACATGTAATCAATATAAAGTTATTAATGATATATTTTGCATTCTTCTATTCCTACCAACCCTTAACAGTCCGTCGTGTAGTGTATACTTCCAGCACATTTCATTCAGACTAGTCACATCTCGAGTGCTCAGCAGCAGGCTTTGGCCAGGGTGGCTGGAGCAGCTTGGGGAGTGCAGAATGGCAGGAGATGCAGCGGAAGAGATGGGCGGATGCAAATCATACAGGACTTTCTATCTGTGGTAAGGTGTCGGGATTTCATGCTGCAATTTTAGAATTGATTAATTATTATCACAGAAATAAAGCAGAGGTGTTAATTGGTTTTCTGCCTGATAACCATAACTCACTGAAGGGACAAGACTGCAGGGAGATAGCTGTATGATAATTCCTTCCGTCTCCTTGCTCCTACAAGTCCTAGCAGAGACTCATCCAGAGACAACATCCCAGTACCTTTCTTTGTTCTTTGAATCTTATTGCTGAAAGAAAGGAAGGAAGGGAGGGAGGGAGAGAAGAAAGGAAGAGGAAGGAAGGAAGGGAAAAAAAGGAAAGAAAAGAAGGAAGAAAGAAAATTCAAGCCCACAGCCCAGTGGTCATCACACAGGGACTAGCTTGAATGATAACATCAACTTGGGGACAATGGAGACATACAGGATTAAGTGTGTAATGATCACAAGAAGGTGAGTAACTCTAAGACCTTCATTAGGAAGTCACTAACATCTGGGGGAGAGAAAGTTTGGGGAAGGAGGACACCTGCAAGACCGTCATTTGAAGACACTGAAGGGTACAGTGTGGGGATTATGACAAACTTCAGTCTTGCCTTTTGCTAGGGAAAGTCAGGGAGAGGAAATTTCCTTGGGTTGGAGCAGCCAGCAGACCTTGGTTTAGATCCAGCTGTAAACCTGTTCCCTTAGGTAAGTGACCACCTCTCTGAGCCCAAGCTTCCTCATTTACAGGATAATAGCCATACCCATGTACCACACAGGTTAGTTTAAAGAATTAAGAAGGGTTTGTGGAATCACCTAGCCCTGTATAGTGCATAGTGGCATCCAATAAATGACTCTCATGAGCTAGACTCTTCTTCGTGTTTACCACCACCCCGGATATGGAACCTTCTTGGGCTGAGTTCTTAAGGAGAGGAGAATATGCTGCTGTTTTTCTTTCAATGGCTTGTTATTTTTGCTCCCACCTTGCTCTTTCCTATGTCCCCTTTATATCTCTTCCCTAAACTCTGGATAGTTCAAGAGTAAGTAGAGGGGAGGTGTTTGTTCCAATTATTGGATTAGTGTTGGTGTCAGGAAATCAACTCTGAATTCTTCACCTTCCTGTCTGCTTCACCCTTATACTTCCTGGTAAGGAAAACCCAATAATTAAGAAAAGGAAAGCCAAAAGGACAGGAGAAAAAGATAAGAGATATTTTCTACCTAGTCTCCCCTCCAACCCTTGCCTGCTAGTGTCAAGACACTTTATAAGGAGGTACAAGCTACATGCAGCGTTAGTACAAACATGGAAGAACCTAGGTTTGCCTGGGTGGCAGGCAGATTAACGATGGCCCAGAGATGGCCATGTCCTAATCCCCAGACCTGTTTCATTACACAGTGAAAGGGGCTTTGCAGATGTGATTAATGTTAGGTACTGTGAGATGAGGAGATAAAATTTGAAAAGAAAGGCAGAAGAGTCAGAGATTCAGCAGAAGAGAGGGCAGAAGAGGGACTCAACCCTCCATTGCTAGCTTTGAAGGTGGAGAAAGAAGATCTTTGAAGCCAAAGAATACAGGCAGCCTCTAGAAGCTGGGAACGGCCCTCAGCTGACAGCCAGCAATGAACAGGGACTTCATTCTACGACTGCATGGAACTGAATTCTGCCGACAACCTGAAGGAGCGTGGAAGCAGATTCTCCCCTACTGTCTCCAGAAAAGAACACAGCCCTGCTGATGCCTTGATTTAACCTGGTGAGACTCATGCCAGACTTCTGACCGACAGAGCTGTGATAATAAACTTCTGTTGTTTTAAGCCACTAAATTTGTGTTAGTTTGTTATGGCAACAAGAGAAAACTAATACACCCTGTAAGGGGTGGAGGGTGAGAAGTGAGCTCTTTTTCTTACCCAATTCCTTCTTGTCCCACTCCAATTTTTCTCATCAGGAGCATAAGTCAGACTTTGCAGATAAGCTATGCACATTGCGTTGTAAGTACTTAATTGATAAGGGGTTGACTTTTGTTTATGGTGGGTGCTAGGGATCCAATTTAATATCCAACTGATATTAAACAATGTGAATACTTTTTATAGTTTAAAGTAATTTGTAGATTGGGGGGTTTTCTCTTTAATCATATCATCTGCAGAAGTTTTATTTCTTCCTTTTTGATTCTTTTGCCTTTTACATGTGTCTCTCTGTGTGAGAATGCCCAGGCTAGGCCTTTTAGCACAGTGTTGAATAGAGTGATAATAGTAAACATCCTCATTCTGTTTATGATTTTAAAGGAAAGCTCTTAAAGTTTCACCATGTGTATATGATGTGTATGACATCTTTATGCTTTTCCTTTTGTTTATTGAGTTAGGGAAGTTTCCTTCTATTTCTATAATAGTTTTTTTTTAAATCATGAGTGAATGTTGACTCTCATTAAATATTTCTTCTGTGTCTATTGAGATGACCACATGATTTTTTCTTGTAATTTGTTAATGAGGTGAATTGCATTAATACATTTTCTAATGTTGAACCAATCTTACATTTCTGGAAGAAACCAAACTTGTCATTTTAAAAAATATTCTGTTTAGAATTATTGCACTTATGTTTATGGATGAGGTGGGACTGTGGTAATCTCTCTCATATTGTCTTTGATAGTTTTGATGTTAATATTATACAGATATCTACTTAATACTAGTAATTTGTTCCTGAAAATCAGATGTTGTGTGCAGAAACATTAACTGGGAGCTTATTTCCCTTTAATTAATTAACTAATTAGTTAATTTTGAAGATTGGCACCTGAGCTAACATCTGTTCCCAATCTTCTTTTTTCCTTCTTCTTTTTCTCCCTAATGCCCCCCATAGTTGTATATTTTAGTTGTGAGTCCTTCTAGTTGTGGCATGTGGGACGCCGCCTCAGCATGACTTAATGAGTGGTGCCACGTCCACGCCCAGGAACTGAACTGGTGAAACCCTGGGTTTCCAAAGCAGAGCGTGCGAACTTAACCACTTGGCATGGGGCCAGCCCTCCCTTTATTTTTATTTATTTATTTTTACATTTTTTTGCAGAGAAAGATTTGCTCTGAGCTAACTTCTGTTGCCAGTCTTCCTTTTTCTCCTTCTTTTTTTTCTTCCCAAAACCCCAGTGCATGGTTGTATATCCTAGTTGTAAGTCTTTCTAGTTCTTCTATGTCAGCTGCCACCACAGCATGGCTACTGACAGATGAATGGCGTGGTTCTGTGACCAGGAACCGAACCTTGGCCACCAGAGCAGTGAGAGCGCTCAACTTTAACCAGTAGGCCATCAGGGCTGGCTCCTCTTTGTTTTAAATGGTAAAATTATGATGGGTTACTTGTTAACCCAACCAATTTTCTAAAATGTAAAGTAAGATATAGTAAACAAACCTCTATTAAATAACAAACTATAACATTAGACTGTAAATGTTCATAACTTTGCGTCTTGATCACCGAACAACATAGCTGTTAAAGAGTTGCTTTGTCAGGAGGAACAGATTCTCTTTCATTGTTGATGCTTTTCTGCTTGCTTTGCTTCCTTCTCCGTTAAGTTCTTGAACACTTTCTCAACGTTTTTGGTTCTCATTCTACAAAATTAGGGAAAAAAAAGGGCAATAGGAAATATGAAGGCACTGTGGAAATGTGGCAGAGAATGGTTCACACTGAGGATGTTACTGTAATGCTGCTTTTGTCACTGGTAGCATTTGTGTAGACTCTCCCTTTCATTGATATTCACTTCACTTTGCGATTTGTTGACACGTGAACCAGGCATTTTACCAATTGTGTTTGTAATGTTACTCAAGGCATTTCCCACACTTTGTTTTTTCTTTTTTGTCTGTCATTGGTAAAATGTTGTATTGAGTTTTGGTGTCCTAAATATAATTTTTCGTGTGTAAATATCAGTTGAAATGTTGTTTTGAGATATATAAATGTTGTATGATATTGGAGCATTAAATGCAAGAGGTAATTTACTGGGAAAACATTAATTAGGGAAATGTTCTGTGGAGAGTGCCTGTACTGGCTTTACAAAATTAGGTAGAGAACTTTTCCTCTTTTACTCTTCTCTGAAAAATTTAGTATGTCAGAATTAATTTTTCTTAATTTTTAAAATAAACCTGACTTTTAAAACTATCTGGGTCTAGTATTTTTTTTTTGTGGGAAGATTTTTAAATTACTGATTCAGTTTCTTTAATGGACGTTGGACCATTCAGGTTTTTTCTTCTTTAGTCGGTTTTGGTAAGTTAGCTTTCCTAGAACTGTGCCTGTTTCTTCCGTGTTTTTAAATTTGTTGGCAGAAACTTGTTCATGATTGTTAGATTTTTTCCTGACACCACCCGATTCTCTGATTCTCTGACATCAACCGTGTGTCCAAAAATTTGATTTAATTCGGACACTAATTCCTAGAGTTGGCACAGGTTAAGGGCTCAGTCCCACAAGACTGCTCCCATTTGATTTGCCAGCTGCAGTGGGGTGCCCAGGCTGCCCACACTTCTGCTCAGCCGGCTGCATATTGGGGGGTTTCCATGACCCTCTCCCCCCACCTCAGGTTTGATAATTCACTAGAATGAGTCACAGAACTCAGGAAAACACTTTACTTACTGTTACCAGTCTATTATAGAGAATACAACTCAGCAACAGTCAAATGGAAGAGATGCATAGGGCATGGTATGGGGTGGAGGTGGGGTGTGGAGCTTCTATGCCTTCTCTGGGCATGCCACCCTCCCAGCAGTTGGATGTGTTAACCAGCCCAGAAGCTCCCTGAACCTTGTTGTTTAGGAGTTTTTAAGGAGGCATGATTCATTAAATCATTGGCTATTGATGTTCGAACAAAACCTCCAGACCCTTTCTCCTCTCCAGAGATGGGGTTAGGGTGGGTAGGACTGAAAGTTCCAACTCTAATCGCATGGTTTGCTCCCCTGGCAAGTAGCTCTAATCCTGAAGCTACCAAGAGGGCCCACCAGGAGTCACTTTATTGACTTTGTGTCTTCTTCGATTTCCTTCATCAATGTCTTATAGTTTTGAGTGTATCAGGTACACCTCCTCGGTTAAGTTCATTACTAGATATTTTATTCTTTTTGATGTGATTGTAAATGGGATTGTTTTCCTAATTTCTTTTTCTGACAGTTCATTATTAGTGTATAGAAACAACTGATTTTTATATATTGATTTTGTATTCTAAAGCTCTACTGAATTCATTTATTATTTCTAACAGTTTTTTTGTGGAATCTTTAGGATTTTCTATATATAATATCATGTCTTCTTCAAAAAGAGACAGTTTTACTTCTTCTTTTCCAAATTTGGATGCTTTTTATTTCTTTTACTTACCTAATTAATCTGGCTGAGGCTTTCAATACTATGTTGAATAAAAGTGATAACAGTGGGCATCCTGGTCTCGTTCTTGATCTTAGAGGAAAAGCTTTCAGTTTTCACTATTGATTATGATGTTAGTTGTGGGCTTGTCATATATGGTATATGGTGTCATTGTGTTGAGGTATGTTCCTTCTATACCCACTTTGTTGAGAGTTTTTTGTTATTATGAATGGATGTTGAATTGTGTCAGATGCTTTTTCTGCATCTCTTGAGATGATCATAGGGTTTTTATCCTTCATTTTGTTAATGTGGTATATCACATTGATTGATTTGCATATATTGAACCATCCTTGCATCTCTGGAGTAAATCCCACTTGATATGGTCAATAATCTTTTTAATATACTATTGAAGTCAGTTTCCTAATATTTTGTTGAAGATTTTGCATCTGTTTTTGCATCAGGGATATTGACCTGTAGTTTTCTTGTAGTGTCCTTGCTGGTTTTGGTATCGGGGTAATGCTGGCCTTATAAAATTATTTTGGGAATACTTCCTCCTCTTCTATTTTTCAGAAGAGTTTAAGAAGGATTGGTATGAATTCTTTAAATTAGAATTCATCACTGGAGCCATCTGGTCCTGGAATTTTCTTTGTTGGGAGGTTTTTGATTACTGATTCAATCTCCTTACTAGTAATTGGCCTGTTCAGATTTTCTATTTCTTCATGATTCAGTCTTGATAGGTTGAATTTATCCCTTTATTCTGCGTTGTCCAATTTGTTGGTGTATAATTGTTCATAGTAGTCTCTTAAGATCTTTTGTACTTCTGTGGTATCAGTTGTAACATCTCTTTCATTTCTAATTTTATTTATTTGAGTCTTCTTTTTTCCCTTGGTGATTCTAGCTAAAGGTTTGTCAATTTTGTCTGTCTGTTCAAAGAAACAGCTCTTAGTTTCATTGGTCTTTTCTATTGCCTTTTTAGTCTTTTTTTCATTTATTCCTGCCCTGATCTTTGTTATTTCCTTCTTTCTACTAACTTTTGGCTTCATTTAGTTCCTTTTCTAGTTCTTTAAGGTATAAAATTCAGTTGTTTATGTGAGATCTTTCTCATTTCTTAATGTAGGCAGTAGTTGCTGTGAGCTTCCCTCTTACAACTGCTTTTGCTGACTCCCATAAGATTGGTATGTTATATTTACCTTTTATTTGTCTCAAGACATTTTTTGATGTATCTTTTGGTTTCTTCCTTGACCATTGGTTATTCAGTAGCATATTGTTTAATCTCCACATATCTGTGAATTTTTCAGTTTTCTTTTTGCAATTGATTTCTAGTTTCAAACCATTATGATTGGAAAAGATGCTTGATATGATTTCAATCATCTTAAATTTATTAAGACTTGTTTTGTGACCTAACATATGATCTACCCTGGAGTGTGTTCCATGTTTGCTTGAGAAGAATGTGTGTTCTGCTACTTTTGGATGGAATATCTTGTAAATGTCTATTAAGTCCATCTGGTCTAACATATAGTTTAAGTCCAATAACTTATTGATTTTCTGTCTGGATTATCTGTCCATTGATGAAAATGAGAGATTGGAGTCCCTTACTATTATTGTATGCTATTACTTCCTCTAGTCCTGTTAGTATTTGCTTGATATGTGTAGGTGCTCCTATGTTTAGTGTATAAATATTTACAATTTTTATATCTTTTTTTTGGATTGACCACTTTATCATTATATAGTGACCTTCTTTGTCTCTTATTACAGTCTTTGGCTTAATGTCTATTTTTTCTGATATAAGTATAGCTACCCCAGGTTAGGGAATATCTTTGTCTATCCCTTCACTTTCAGTCTATGTGTATCTTTAACTGAAGTGAGTCTCTTGTAGGCAGCATATAGTTGGGTCTTATTTTTTATCCATTCAACCACTCCATGTCTTTTGATTGGAGAATTCAGTCCATTTACATTTACAGTAATTATTGATAGGTATGGACTTATTGCCAGTTTGTTAATTGTTTTCTGGCTATTTTGTAATTCCTTTATTTCTTTCTACTTCTCTTGCTCTCTTCCTTTGTGAGTTGATGCCTTTCTGTAGTGGTATGCTTAGATTTCTTTCTCTTTATCTTTTGGGTATCTACTGTAGGTTTTTGCTTTGTGGTTACCATGAAGCTTACATAAAACATCCTAGAGTTACAGCACTCTATTTTAAGCTGATAACTTAAGTTCAAATGTACTTAAAAGTTCTACATTTTTATCTCCCCCTCCCACATTCTATACTTTTGATGCCACAATTTACATCTTTTTACATTGTGTATCTATTGAGAAATTATTATGGTTATAGTAGTTATTTTTACTAGTTTTGTCTTTTAACCATCATGGTAGATTTATAAGTGATTAACCCACCACCATTTCAACATTAGATTATTCTGAATTTAAATATATATTTACCTTTAACAGTGAGATTTATACTTACATATGTTTTCTTGTTACTAGTTAGTGTCCTTTCTTTTCAGCTTAAAGAAATCACTTTAACGTTTCTTGTAAGGCCAATCTAGTGATGAGCTCCTTCAGCTTTTGCTTGTCTGGATAACTCTTTATCTGTTCTTCAGTTCTGAAGGACAACTTTGCTGGGCAGAGTATTCTTGATTGGCAGTTTTTTTCTTTAAGCACTTTAAATATATTGTGCCAGTCCCGTCTGGCTTACAAAGTTTCTGATGATAGTCTAATGGGGATTCCCTTATATGAAACAAGTTGTTTTTCTCTTGCTGCTTTTAAGATTCTCTCCTTGTCTTTAACTTTTGATGCTTTTATTATAATGTGTCTTGGTGTAGATCTCTTTGGGTTCATTTTATTGGAACTCTCTGGGTCCTGGATTTGGATGTCTGTTTCTGTCCCCAGGTTAAGGAAGTTTTCAGCTGTTACTTGAAAGCAATTTCTGCCCCTTTCTCTTTCCTCCTTCTGGGACCCCTATCATGCAAATATTAGTCTGCTTTATGGTGTTCCATAAGTCTCTGAAGCTATCTTTGTTCTTTTTGCCTTTTGCTCCTCTGATTGGATAAATTCCACTTCCCTGTCTTTGAGTTGCTGATCCTTTCTTCCACTTCAACCAGTCTACTGTTGAGCCCCTCTGTTGAATTTTTCAGTTCAGTTATTGTATTCTTCAGCTCTGTGATTTCTGTTTCGTACTTTCTTATATTTTTTATTTCTTTCTTGAAATTCTCACTTTGCTCATGCATTGTTCTCTTGGCCTCAGTGAGGATCTTTATGACCATTATTTAAACTCTTTATCAGGTAAATCACTTATCTCTATTTCATTAAGGTCTTTTTCTGAGGTTTTTATCTTGTTCTTTCATTTGTAACGTATTTCTCTGTTTCTTCATTTTTCTTGACTCTGTGTTGGTTTCTATGCATTAGATAAAACAGCCACATCTCCCAGTTTTGATGGGGATACCTCATGTAGGAGATGAACCTTATCATTCAAGCTTGCCCTGACTCTTGGTTGTCTCTCAAACCTTGGTAATTGTCTAAGCAGCCTTGTTTGTTCTTGGTGGCTCCCAGTAGTTGAGGATATGCCAAGACCTGTCAGTGTCCCAAAGGGAAGGATCTCAGTCAGCACTTAGATTCAGGCTGATTGGAAGTTGGACCCTCAGGCAGCAGCTTTTAAAGTATGCAAATATACCTCTTTCAGGGGAAGACTGGGAGGTGAATGTTTCTGTGGGCTGCTTCTACATTGTGCCCTGAAGGGATAGCTAGCCAAGAACTGTTTCTCTGTATGTTGCAGTCTTATGGGGCCCATGAATGTTAAGTCCCACTGGCCACCAGAGTCAGGTGATCAAGGGGCATCCCCTGGGCAGCAGCTACAAAAACCAGGGCCCTGGAAGTGTACACAAGCTCCTTTCTGGGAGATACCAGTGACCTGGAATGAGGCAGAAGGAGAGCATGAAGATGGCACTTGCTGGCCTTCCTGGTCTCTGGAGAGTATTGCAGTCAGCCCTTGATGTGTGTTAAATTAGAAGCCTACCCTTCAGGCCATAGCTATTAAGACATGCAAACAGGCCTCTTTCAAGAAAAGACTGTGCCTGTTTCAGTCTACTGGTTCTGTGTTGGGCCCCGGGGGTTAGCCGCAGTGAATCTGTGCCAGACCTATAAGAATTGTCTCATAGTTCCCTAGAGCCTTGTGGGTCCTGTGGATGCAAGCCCTGTTGGCTTTCAATATTAGATATTTTGGGTGCCCACGTCTCAGGTGGATGTCTTAAAAGTTGGAGCACCAGATGTGGGGTCTAAACCCTTCAATCCTCAGGGAGAAGCTGAGAGTTGTGAGTTCACTCCTGATTGTGTGTTGCTGCACCAGGGTGGGGTTTATGGTGAGATTGTTTCTCAGCCTCTCCTACTTGTTTTGATGTGTGTTTTTTCTTGTTTGCCCAATGTGTAAGAGTCACTTAGGTAGTTTCTGAATTTCTTTCAGACTGAATTCTTCCACGGGTAGCTATAGATTCATGTGTCTGTGGGAGCATGTGAGGTCAAGAGCCTCTTACTTTGCCATCTGGAATCAGATCCTAACACTAGAGTTTCTAACATCATTTATTAGAAATTATCTTTCTAGGATTTCTTTTTGGTTCTTTTTCAAAGATGTAGATTATTTGTGACATCTTTTGTTCCTTTGTTATGTACTCTTTTATTTCTCAAAATGTATTAAACACACTTATTTGATATTCTATAGGTCAACCATTGGCATAGTCTAACTCTGTTTCAACTCACTGTCACTTGTCTATTTTCTCATAGGTCTGTGATTTTTTTAGCTGTGTGCATGTGTTCTTGGGAAATTGAGTTGTGGTAACCATTTGGGCCTGTTTCTCTATAAAGGATTTATGTTTGGTATTGCTCAATTCTTGGGGCACCACTAACCTGGGAGCACTCAGACCATCCTAGCCACTCCACACGGGGTAGGACGTACCCTATGCTACATGAGGGAAGGTTGGTTTTAGTAATTTTCAAGGGAAAATTTTCTCCCTGTTTTGTCCTTCAAAATACATAGGCTAATGATCTCTACCGTTTCTCTCTGTAGGGTGACCTCACATACACACGTACCTAATTCACTTACAGAGGATGTTACCTTTCAGGGGACACAACTTTATGCTTGGGTCGTTAGTTCTACTTCCCACCTTGCTCAGGCCTCATAGCTTATCTCCTAACTCCCGTACTGCCCTATGAAACCTAAGCTCTAGGCCACTAGGGATAGTAGATGTCCCAGGAAATTGCCAGCTCCCGACCTGCTCTGGATTTATGTTATCTTTTATTTGTGGCCTCTGGAGACTTCTCTTATTTTTCAACCAACTCAGCCATGCATTTAGACTGATATTTTAAAATAGTTTATCCAGCAGTTTTAATTATTCTGAATTAGGGGATTTCTCTGCATCTCTCTCCTGTCACATTGCAGGTGTAAAATACCTTTTGAGTTTCTTCATCATTTTTTTTCTTGAACAACCATCCATCTTAAGAACATCAGAAAGGCTTATCATTAATCTTGCTTTTTCTACTAACAACGTATGTGTAAAGGTAACAATTTTTCCCAAAATAGTTTATAATTTAGAGCAATTCTCACAAAGTCTCTTTCTCAAAGTAACTTGGTCAAATTCTTTGGGAAGCTGACAAAATTATTCTGAAGTTGTTTTGGAATAAGAAACTGATGAGAATAGCCAGAGCAATTTAGAAAAAGAAGAGTAATGAAGGAGGACTAACTCCTTCCTTAGTCCTAAATATTAAACATATTCTAATATTAGAGATTAAAACATATTCCAAACTTCATAGGATAATTCAGTCAGCATGCTAATGGCGTAGGCACTCACCTATCCATGGAATGGAAGATATAACTCATAAACTGTTCTTAGTATATGTTAAATCTTAATTATGTCTTAAATCAGTAGGGAAGGCAGGCTTAACCCACGTGTAGTGCTGGCAGGAGTTATTTGTCATTTTGGAAAAAAAGTTTTACTTGATATTGGAAAGCAAAATAAGACTTGTGTAGTTTAGAGAATTAAATGGGAAAAAAATCAAATGATAGAAAGGCTAAGTAAAAAGATTTGTTTGATGGTGGAAAGGACTTCCTAAACTTGAAAATCAGTGGCTGTTTCTGAAAGGTGCCAAGAAACTGGTTACAATGAATGATGAGTAGTAGAGAGATTCTTCTGATCTTTTAACCATGAGAAAGTATAATTTCGAAATAATAAAATTTATTTTAAAAATAAATAAATGGAAGGAGTAAGAAAATAATTGATAATCTTGATTTGGCAAAATTTAAAGCTGCTTTGTCTTTGAATTGGTAATCAAAGAGAAATTTCATCTATCAATTGGCCAAATTCTAACAAATAAAACCCTTAAGAAAAAAACTATTCATGTTAGTTCATAAAACACTGAGAAGCCAGTAGAGCCAAAGACAACATGAGACCCTTCACAAAAGAGAAGCATGAATTCTAAAGCATATCGAGAGGTAGCAAAGCTGTAAGGAATTCCATGAGAAATATTTTTGTAACACTACTTATTTGTAATAATACTATTTAACCCCTAAATTTCCAGTTTGTTTTTCTGGTATTTATATGTCGATTTTTTAAATTAAAAGCTAGGCATTTCATTTTGTTCTTATTTTGATGTGTGAGTGGGCTTAAATTTTTTTTCTTGTAGATTTTCTATTATGAATTTACTAATCATTATGCTTAAAGTGTTCATGTATAACTGATGTACTTGAGTAACATGTGGTTCGTCTTAACTTGGTTAACAAGGACTTTATATAAAATCTCTTCTGCACCACCGTTTTAGAGATCTTACAGGAAGTATTATCACTGACTGCAAAGAGACTGCTAAATGAATGCTAATTCAAGAAATTCCTTAACGGGTCTGATGTTAGTACATGCAGCAAACCACCAGGTGGCAGTACAAGCTAAGCACAAAACACTACACTTTATAGAGGAACGTTTACAGTTACATTTTAACTGGAATGAAATTAGCGATTGAATATTAATATTTGAGTAGAATCACCGCACCTCCCTAGGGATTTTATAAACCTGGTTTTCATACTAGTTTTTCAGGGGTGAGGCTTTGATTTTTTTAAAAAAAATCTGGTCAAGCAGCCTAGGAAAGACCTGTTTCTATACGTTATTTGGAGTAACCCAAAAGAACATCTTGTGTATTCCAAGCCAGACAAGAATAAAATGTCTTTGAGTGGTAACACTCCCTGTGCCACAGTACTATATGTCCTAAGTCAATCAAGAAAATAAAGCTGGTACTTTTTAGTCAGGAGCCAGCCTGTCAGGAATATACATAGCAATTGGGGTTGAATTATTAATAGACACTTCTTTTGTGGGTTAGACAGCTTGATCTGTCTTAATTTCTTTTTAAAAGTCAGGTATGACTTGATTGCAGTGCTTAGTCACATATCTTGAAATAAATAGTTGCTAGATTAAAAATACATTGTTTTATTTTTATGACTAAATATATGTGGTATGTGTTTCATGTTCATACATTTCCAAGGATATTTTTAGAAAAATCTGTTTCCATATTAGTAACTTTGCTCTTTCCTGGTGCTAGAGTCTTTCTTTGGAGAAGCAGACAGCATTGGAGGATGTTGTGAGACAGGCGCTCCTGTGGGGTACAGCTTAGCTCAAATAGCACAGAACCCCACAACTGGGTTTCTAATGAGTGGCTTTAGTTGTATTAATGTTAATATTTGTTTTAGCCACTTGAAAGAGAACTCCAGCTGCGCCATTAGAGATTTGAAGTCTCTCAGTGGAATAAATTAAATCCCTGAGGACTGAGGCAACTTGAAACTGGGCACACAGAGCCTCTGTCAGAGACCTGTGAGACATCATGGAGAGCTCAAGAAGGGCTGAAGATGGGAGAAGTTTGAGAATTCTGATCCTTCAAACTTTCAAAAAGGGGAAGAAGAAGTGATTTCAGTAAAATCTGGTCTATAATAATGAACATGGTTTCAAGTCTGTAAAAACTATTAAACGAATGGTTGGTAAGTCCTTAGAAGCAGCATTCTTACTTGTAAGAAGCCAGAATGGGTTCAACACCTATCACAGCAAACTTTCTTCTTTAACAAGTTGTCCAGACCTCCAGAGCTGGAAAGGGTGTGGAACCTAGAAATATGAATTCGAACAAGGCACTTGGCAGTTTCCCTCATGATGCTCCTCTGGCTGCAGTGAAATGTAGGTGTCATTATGTATATTGATAATTATTTGAACAGCTACCCAGGAGGTGCTGTTTAATAGATTGATGTCAAATGGAGGGATGTTTCTAGTGATGTCTTTGACCTTTTACTTTAAAGCTTTTTATTGGGGATTTGGATGAAGATGTTGAAGGCACTCATCAAATTTGAGATGATATGAAGTTAAGGAAAATAAATTAAACGGTTGGGGGCCGGCCCCATGGCCGAGTGGTTAAGTTCATGCGCTCTGCTTCGGTGGCCCAGGGTTTCGCCGGTTCAGATCCTTGCCGTGGACATGGTACCGCTCATCAGGCCATGCTGAGGTGGTGTTCCACATGACACAACTAGAAGGACCTAAAACTAAAATACACAACTATGTACTGGGGGAATTTGGGGAGAAAAAAAATTAAATGGTTAAATCAGGATCCTAAATTCTTAGGTTAGTTGAACTTGGTAAGTGTTAGAAGAATGATTTTAAAGAGAAACATATGTAAAGGCTACTACTTGCATCCTAAAATCAACAGCATATATACAGGGTAAGTCATATCTCAGCTGTGGGACATCTGGAAAAGACTTAAGGAAATGTAGTTGGCAGTGAGTACCATGGCTGTTAGCAGAGTAAACGTTAGCTTAAGTTTCATTAATCAAAAAGTGTGGCATGGTGAAGGAGAGGGGAGATGGCCCCATTTCTCTACTGGCTGGTCGAACTTCTCTTCACTGCTAGGTGCTATACCTCAGGTGGTGTGTAGGAAAGCTAGAGACGTTCAGGAAAGAGGCAAGCAAGATAACAAGAGCAATAACAGCTATGTTATAAAAGGAGTGGCTGAAGGAACTGGGTATTAGAAAATGCAGTATTAGGAGATGGAGTGACACTGACTTCATGTATTTGGAAGTCCATCATGTGAGAGAGGGATTAGACTTGTTCTGTTTGATCCCACAGGATCAAATTAAGATCAAGGGGCTGGAAACCTGAAAGAGACAGTTTTGAGTTTCATATAATGACTTTCTGATGGTTGGAAGCAATCCCAGTTGGGAACAAACTGTTTCAAGAGATGGTGATTTCTCCATCATTAGGGTGTTCAAGCATGGATGGGTAAGAACTTGGAAATGTCTTAGCAACTGACAGAGAGTTTAATGAATTTAAAAGTCCCTTCCAGTTCTGAGAGGTTATGGTTATTTTCTTAATCCATTATAAAGCTAAAAGGAATCCTTAAGAAAAGGCATCTTTAAAAATTTCTCAATATTAATTTATCCCAATAATCCTAATATGTGTTGTTATTTATTTTCAATGGAGCCAGTATCAGGATTTTAAATATGACCTTTATTCTTCTCATCTCAGAGATATGGACAAAGCCCCAATGCCAAGATAAACACAATAGGCACCAAGTACCTCCAAATCCTAAAGGGATTACCTAAGTAGGTCATGTTAAATGATTGAGCAACTAGTTCTGCCTGTATTAGCCCATTCTCACCTCCAGGCTTGGAGTTGAAGGGTTGGTGATGAAGACTGTTTGGGAAAGAGTCATTGGTGTGCTGCAAGGTACCTCAATGTATCTCAGTGGCTATGAGAACTTCACATGTATCCCTGGAGTTTGGGAGACTCAAGGACAGTGATGCCCACTAAGACAGACTGTGGCTCACAAGAAAGAGAGGGCTTTGGTGGGAACAACCTCCACCATCACAAAAGGGCTGTGGCAAAGGTGCGTGTTTCCCTCAGACCAGAAGTGGGGTTATTTTAAAGGGGACCTTGCTCAACAGGGTTGCCTGGAGGGATGGACTGCCAGCATTCAGGGGCTGGTGGGGGAGACTATAAACAGGCCATGACAAGAGGCCAATGAGAAGACATTAAGAGAACTGACCACAGCCATGCTATCTGGGTTCAGATTCTGGCTCTACTGCTTATTTGCGGAGTGATCGTAGCCAGGGCTGGAGCAAGAAAGGTAGGGGAACCTCACCCCACATTGCTGCCTGCATCTTAGGAAGGTACCTCAGGGGATCCGATTTAAATCCGGTGAGATTTTTGAATTTTGACAGTAAACAAAAGGGACTTAAAATACCCAAGTAAGATTATTCTTGCATCTCACAGGGATGGAGAGCGCTATGGGACCTTTCTAAGACTCCATTCAAGAGTAGAAAAGGAGTCCAGAGAGAAGGTTTGAAGAGACAGTGGAAAAAAGAACAAAGCTGCTTTCTGCTTGCATCTTGTGCAGACCAGCTTAATAAGTAGGTGAATTGGCTCCACTACGAGTTGAAATGCCAGAGCCATGGCTGGATTCTACATGTGGTTTTGTCAGCAGATAGCAGTGTCCTAAGTTTTTTCACCTGTAGAAGATCTCCTTGCTCCTTTGAACTTTGTAGTTCTGTTTCCATTTCACTTGACAATCAAGATTTGAGATTATTTATATATATAATTTAGTATTTATAAATATTTATTTATACCCAGACGTTTTTCTAGAAAAGATTTAATTAACGGAACTTCCACATTTTCTTTCTGTTATTATACTGATTGTTTTGTGCCTAAATATAATGTTGAGGTTATCTTCTGTGTTTCTCTGGTCATTTTTCTCTCTGCTAAACTTTATATAAATAAGCTTTAGAAAGATACGGTATTTTGAGCACACGTATTTTAACAGTCTTACCCATATTAATTCTGCGGATTCAGTCTGCATGTGTTTTTTACATTTTATGGGTGAAAAGTCACAAGCAAACTAAATTCAAGGAGGTAAAAGGAATGGTCAGTTAAATACAATTAAATGTTAAAGAATTCCTCAGACCTCTTGGAAGTCATGAGACAGTTCTGCATTTTGTTACTCATGTGCAACAAAAAATACATAGTTTGTCCTTGAATTTTAAGTCTTTTCGTAACACAACTTCTGTCTAAGGTAATGTAATTATCTGTAAATTCCTGTCAGAGTCTGACATGCCCCGGAAAGGGTTGGTGCAACCAAATAATTTCTTTAACTAGTTTAGCTCTTTTAAATTATACAGTAAGGTGTGCACTTTAGTTTGAATGAAAATGAGACACTGATTAGAACATCACAAAGTAGACAGAATGAGTGGGCACCATACATCTTAATCTGTTCAGTTCTTTGCTGGAATTCGTAATTTCTGGACTGAGCTCTTGAGCAATAGCAATAGTTTGTTATACATTTTATAGATTGTGTATTTATTAGTTTTAAATTTTATAAGACATTCAATCTTCATAACAATACTGAATAAAAGATTCTCAAAGTTTAGCACTATCCACGGATTACATTTTTATAGATACAGCATCTATGTCACACATTGAACTAGAAGAGCAGTCGCAACAATTGCAGCACCCATGGCCCCAAAGCCTATAAACCAAGAAGTCTTTGCTATTTTCACCCAATTTAGATTTAAACGATCTCTAAGCTTTCTTCTATCGCTACGATCCTATGATTCAGTTTACAAGAGACATCATCTTTAAAGCTTAGGTATAAATTCACCCATGGTAACTTAAGCCTCTAAAACCTCAGTAGCTGGAACACCAAAAACCCTTTTAGAATGCAGTGAGAATATTTGCGTCTTGGTAAGAGAATGGAAAGTCAAGTGTAATAAAGTGCCTCCCCTTAAAAATATGTATATATTAGTTTCATTTCCCATATGGTCCCAGGGCTGCTCCATATCATGATGGTTAAGAGGATTACGAGGAGTGATTATGGAGAGAGACGTAAGCACAGAGCCCTGTATTCTGTTTTTGAGGGCAGTTTATTTTCTGCCTTACTGGACTATAGACTCCAAGTCCAAAGATCTAGTCCAGGGATAATGAGGAGCAATTGTGTATAAAATGAATTGGAGGCTGGCAACAGCGTAATTTATTATTCCAGGCTTCTGGTGGTAGTATTTTTACAACCTGGCACATTTCTTCTCCTTTTCTATTCCTTTAGCGCAGACTCTGCTCCCTCTCATTACATAGAGGTCAGCAGAAGACCTAAGGGGTCAGAGAGCCTCATCCACCTGGCCACTGTAGTTGGTTCAGATATGGCACATGACCCAAGCTGGGCCAATGAGAGCCCTTGTCAGGGACTTTCCTGTAGGGGAGTCAATGGGAAAAACTGCTTTTGCCTCTGTGTTCCTGGAACTGGAAGGATAGCTGAGGATGGCTAACTTTATCATCCTGTGGAGAAAGCCAGTCTACAAGAGTCAGAGTGAGGCCTACACAGTGAGAGACAGAGAGGAAAGGAGAGAAATGGTGATGTTGTTTGAGGTCTGGATCTAGTTCTGTGTGATGTCAGCACTAATAACCCGCTCCTTTTATGTTATGTTTAAGTTGATTTGTATTTCAGTCATTTGTATGCTAATACAGACTTCAAACAGCAACATTAGAAGAAGCCCTTTTATAAAATATTACATCAGAAATGTAAAAATACAGATGATTTTGGTATGATAAAAATAGCTACGGCCACAACTAGAAGGACCCACAACTAAAATATACAACTATGTACTGGGGGGATTCGGGGAGAAAAAGCAGAAAAAAAAATAGCTACAATTTATTAAACATTTGCTGTGTGCTATATATTGCAATAAGTGCATTATGTTTTGGGGGTTTTTTTCATTTAATCTTTATAACAACCTGTGCAGTACCTGTATCAGTTAGCTATCGCTGGGTAGCTAACTGTCCCAGAACTTAGTGGCTTGAAACAATAAGAATTTATTTAACTCACAAGTCTGTGGTTTAGTTGGGTGATTCCTCTGGTCAAGACCAGCCTCAGCTGATCTTAAATGGGCTTGCTCTTGAGTCTACAGTAAGTGGGCAGATTTCTGGGGACTGACTAGTTGGGATGGCCTCACTTGTAGGTCTGGAATTTGGTCTTCTCAGCTGAGCCCACAGGGGTGACTGGACACTGTGTCTCTAGCAGGCTAGCCTGGGGTTGTTCACATGGATGTTGCAGGGTTCCAAGAGAGTGAGCAGAGGCATGAAGTCCTCTCAAGGCTCAGGCCCGGCACCAGCAAATCACTAATTCTGCTGCATCCTATTGGCCAAAGTACAAGGCCAGCCATGAGTCAGGGAATGAGGAAATAGTCTCCACTCTTAGTGGGAGGAGCTGAAAGTCAAAGGGAATAGATAC
This sequence comes from Equus przewalskii, assembly GCF_037783145.1. Classification (NCBI taxonomy): domain Eukaryota; kingdom Metazoa; phylum Chordata; class Mammalia; order Perissodactyla; family Equidae; genus Equus; species Equus przewalskii. The sequence continues at coordinate 58,852,895 of NC_091843.1, forward strand.
AGGGAGGCATAAAAAAATGGGAACACAACTAATTTACTAAAAAAGGTATTATGTGCATACACTTCAAAAGTTAAGACATTTACTCAAGGTCACATGGCTACCAAGCAACAAAGACGGGATTCGAGCCTTAATCTTCTGACTGAAAATCTCATTCTCTTTCAACATTTCCCTCTAGTCTTGCTGATTGATATATGCAGTCCAGATGTCACAACTTAATTAGTTTCTTAAGTCCTATTCTTAGATCACTTTTGAATGACTTCTAAGTTATTATGAAGAGGTCTTTATTATAATAAAGGCATTAACTTTCTATAAATAGGTTATTCTTGAGCTACACTTATAAGCAGTTTTATTCATATTCATATCCACAACAAAATGAAGTTTGTATTTTCATCTTGCATCACAGCTGTGATTTGAAATACCAGATGTTATTTTAGGAAAATAGATAAAATAACTTATAATATCTAGTAAATTCTTAAATGATGCTTAGAGGTAGTGAGGCAACAATGAGTTCAGGCAAATGGGAAGCTGGAAGATGGTGAGATCTGTAAAATGGTTGAAAGCTGTCAAACGGAAGAGGCAGTGTAGGACTCTAAGGAGAGAGTAGTGGCAGTGGCTATCGTTTAAGCTGAGCAATCTTATAGCCTTATGTGGAAGGCTCCATGCATATTCCAGAGCCAGCCCTCTCCAAGGAGCCTCAGAAGCATAGAATCTGGGAAGCGGAGACGATGCACACAGAGCCTTGTACTGCACTGCAAGACTCAGGTGCCGCACATGGTGCTTCTACCAAAATAATTTACCTCAAACCCTTCTCGGATGCCCAGATTAAAAGTCTGAATGTTATAATTGTTCGTCTAAAACAATCTTTAGGGGGTGTTGGTGGGAGGGGGTGCTGGTCACATAGGCAACTTTATCTCATGAAATTCAATGATTAAAATGCATTGGATTGCTATGAAGAAAGGAAGATCAGGAGGGATAGAAAAAACAGATGGTAGAAAACAAAAAGAGACAACTGCCAGGAACTTTCTTCTTGCAATCGAAGTAAGGGCTTCTCTCAGAAGGTAACACCAGGAGAGTAGAACTGAACCCTTGGGAACATCTCTAAGCTCATTTGGTTTGAGGTGAGAGGGCTGGGAACTCACATTTTGTATACAGGCATGAGAAAAGAGGGTGTTCAAATGGTTCAAATGAGACAGGAGGAGGTGAGGGAGGACATCTATGGATTGGTAAGGAAAGCAAATGGTTTTATGAGTTATAAGCTGGCTACTAGGGGAAAAGGTGATGTATGTAGTTTTAAAACATCGTATCTCATATTTTCACCTTCTTTTCGTTACATTGGTAAATATGCCACTTTAAACACCAGAACAGGTTCTGATTTTGGAATCTACTGGTCAGGAAAATACGGGGTACGAGGGCAACTATAGTGTGTTCTCACCAGTGTGCACAAGACAGGGATCACTCTCTCCCTGATGAGCTTCGTAAGTGATTTGCTTTAAGAAGAATTGTGCATTCTATGTTCAGAATAACAAGAGAACTTTGAATTTGGAGAATCAGTTTCCCCTCTTTTCTGTTACTCTCCATCAGCGTTCTGGCACTGGATGACTCTGGAAGGATAGGAAGGCCGTTCTGCATAAGTCAGAAAAGTTTGGCCTGCAGTCAAGGCTGGATCCCAGGACCATGGGCCTGATATTCCTGTACTCTGTGTCTATGACGTTTTGTCAGTATCTGATTGTCATCAAACTGCGGACCCTTCCCCCTACACCAAAAAGGTGCAGAATTCTAACCTCAAAAATAAGAGTTCTGCGTAAGCCTGTAATCACTTTCCAGCATGAACTGTTTGAGACAACAGACTCAATTTTATAATATTAAGGAAAACAACTCAAGGAAATTAAAAGAAAACAGATCAATACTCATTAGATAGGAGTGTATCTCAGAAAGGAGACAAAAAAAGTTCAGGTAGGGCAACTTAATCATTTTAAAAAAGCTTTTAAATCACAGATTGAGCTGTAGGAATGTCTTTGTTGGTAAATACAGCGGAAGTATCAGCCATTTATTTCGGATTTTTTTCAAAGCACTAAATAAATTAAAGGAAATTTTGTAGAGTTTGGAATTTTACTATGGTGTGACAAGTACTCAAAGTGGCTTTTATACCACTTATTATTTTTTAAAATTACATTGTATGGTGTTGGTCTAAGCTTTCTTTTTGTTCCCCAGTCTATTAGTTATCTATTGCAGCATAACAAATTACCCCAGAATTTAGTGGCTTAAAACAACAAACATTATTATCTCACAGTTTCTGTGGGTCAGGAATCTGGGTGTGGCTTAACTGGGTGCCTCTGATCCTTTGCAAGGCTGCAATCCGGGTGTCAGTTAGAGCTCTAATCTTCTCAAGCCTCGACTGGGGAGGATCGGCTTCCCCAGGCTCACACACATGGTTGTTGGTAGCCCTCAGGTCCTCTCTGGCTGTTGGATGGAGACATCAGCTCCTTGCTGTGTAGGCAAGGAACAGACATAGAACAGCTCACAACACGGTAGCTGGCTTCTCTCAGAGCGAGAGAGTGAGAGAGGGTGCCCAAGACGAAAATCACAGTCCTTTTGTAACCTAATCTTGCGAATGACATCCTCTCCTTTTGCTACATTGTATTTGTACAAGTGAGTCACTAGTCCAGCCCACACTCAAAGGGAGGGGATTATAGAAGGGCATGAATACAAGGAGGTAGGAATCACTGGGGACCAGTTTAGAGGCTGCCCACCACACGCAGTATTCCACTGTTACATCCAATCACTTCAATTAATTAGAATAGGTAGAAGGACAAGAGAAGGGTGAAGCTTTGAAAAGCAAAACCACTGATGGATTAGATGTTCTGCTTTCAATAACCTTTGATATATTGTCACATACTGTGTGGTGTCTACCTCTTATTATTCTTATTGGTTAATTGCACATTTATTTATTCATTCACTTAGGAGTATATGACATGTAGCTTCAAGCCAAATGTAACATTTCTGACCCCAGGATGTGGTCGGCCTGAGACTTTTGGAAAATATTTTTTTTTTCTTAACTAGATAGCACCTGTGAACTTAAGGCCATTTAGGCCCAACTGCCTGAACATCACTTCCACCAGGTTTCAAGAGAACAGCAGTAGAGCAATTAGTAACTGTGATTGAAGCTAAATATAATTACTTTCATAATCTTGAGTTGTTCACATCGAATTTCATAAGAATTACATTATATCAATAATTCTTCCATTTGTATTCAAGTCATCTTTAAGTTAAGTCCATTCACCTTTAAATACAATTATTTATTTGTTTCTTCTAGTTTAAAAAATGTCATGCTCCCTGTAGAACTCTTGAAAATAAAGAAAAACCCAAAGGAAAACAACAAAAACCACTCCAAATTATATACCTTAGTGTTAACATTTTGAGGCATAAGATTTCCACATTATTATATATAAATATTATGTATATATATATTTAACAAACATATATACACTACTTATGTACATATACGTATACGTACTTTTGTATACATGTATTTAACACCACTGGCATCAAATTTGTGGAATACTTAGAAAAACATTCTGAGTATTTTCCTAAGTAAATGATTATTTTAGCAAGGACCCTCTGGACTGAGCGTATTGTCACTGAAATTCCCACACATATGAGTTTCTGCTCTGTGGACACCTCTCCACTCATCCAATAAATATACATTGACTGCTTACTGTTGGCCAAGCTCTGTGTTGATGGCTGAGAGGACATCAGCTCTCTGGGCCTTAGTTTCCTCACTGACAAAATGTAAAAGTTGTCCTAGAAGTAGATGATCTCCAATGTCCTTTGCTTGTTTGCAAGTACAAATTTCATCATATGCATAATTAACATACTCAACTTCAAAATTTCCCCAAATGAAGACTGAGAGCAAGAGAGAAAGAGATTGAGAGAGTTTAAATAATACAGGACATTGAAACAGTCAATGGTCAGGGCAGGTTGGTAAAAATCTATGGAAATGATGTATGAATGATTTTATTTTAAAATTAGTCTTGTCATTGACAATGGAAAGAAATGTATTGTTCAGGTGACCAGGTAAGTTGGTGGTGATAGATTCACCTATATTCTTGAAGAAGAAATTGAAGAATTAATTGAAGTCAATGGTGAAACATTTATAAGTGATAAATTAGGGAAGCCAATAAAACCATCTTGCAGAGAAAAAAATACATAATATACTTTTTAACCAATGTAAGGTATTTTAAGGGTAATTTTACTATATGCGATTTTTTTCACTTACTGACTTTAAAATCAAACCTACATTAACCAAAGAGGTGAAAGATCTGTACACTGGAAACTATAAAACATTGTTGAAAGAAATTGAAGAAGACAAAGAAATGGAAAGATATTCTGTGCTCTTGGACTGGAAGAATTAATGTAGTTAAAATGTCCATACTTCCTAAAGCAATCTACAGATTCCATGCAATCCCTATCAAAATTCCAATATTTTTCACAGAAATAGAACAGAGAATCCTAAAATTTATATGGAACAACAGAAGACCTCAAATAGCCAAAGGAATCCTGAGGAAAAAGAACAAAGCTAGAGGCATCATACTCCCTGATTTCAAAATATAATACAAAGCTATTGTAGGTAAAACAGCATGGTACTGGCACAAAAACAGACACACAGATCAATAGAACAGAATCGAGATCCCAGAAATAAAACCACACATCAATAGACAGCTAATTTTTGACAAGGAAGCCAAGAACATACAATGGAGAAAGGAAAGTCTCTTCCATAAATGGTGTTGGGAAAACTGGACAGCCACATGCAAAAGAATGAAAGTAGACCATGATCTTATATATACACAAAAATTAACTCAAAATGGATTAAAGACTGAATGTAAGACCTGAAAACATGAAACCTATAGAAAAAAACATAGGCAGTACGCTGTTCAACATCAGCCATAGCAGCTTATTTTCAAGTACCATGTCTGACCCAGCAAGGGAAACAATAGAAAAAATAAACAAGTGGGACTACATCAAACTAAAAAGCTTCTGCACAGCAAGGGAAACCATCAACAAAGCGAAAAGACAACCTAACAATTGGGAGAAAATATTTGCAAACCATACATCTGATAAGGCATTAGTATCCAAAATATACAAAGAACCCATACATCTCAACAACAAAAAATAATAACCCAATTAAAAAATGGGCAGAATATCTGAACAGACATTTCTCTAAAGAAGATACACAGATGGCCAACAGGCACATGAAATGATGCTCAACATCATTAACTATCAGGGAAATGCAAATCAGAACTACAATGAGATATCACCTCACTCCCATCAGGATGGGTATAATTAACCAGACAGGAAACAAGAAGTGTTGGAGAGGATGTAGAGAGAAGGGAACCCTCATACACTACTGGTGGGAGTGCAAACTGGTGCAGCTGCCGTGGAAAACAGTATGGAAATTCCTCAAAAAATTAAGAATAGAACTACCATAAGATCCAGCTACTCCATTGCTGGGTATTTATCCAAAGAATGTGAAAACACAAATGCATAAAGATATATGCACCCCTATGTTCACTGCAGCATTATTCATAATAGCCAAGGCTTGGAAGCAACCTAGCTGCCCATCAAGGGACAAATGGATAAAGAAGATGTGGTGTATATACACAATGGAATACTACTCAGCCATAAGAAATGATGAAATGTGGCTATTTGTGACAGCATGGATGGACCTTGAATGTATTATGCTAAATGAAATAAGTCAGAGGGACAAAGTCAGATACCATGTGATCTCATTCATAAGTAGAAGATAAAAACGATGACAAACAAATACATAGAAACAGAGATTGGATTGGTGGTTACCAGAGGAGAAGTGGGGAGGGAGGAGAGTGAAAGGGTGTGTGGCACGTGTGTGTGGTGATGGATTGTAAGTCTTGGATGGTGAACATGATGTAATCTACACAGAAACCAAAATATAATGATGTACACCTGAAATTTATATAATTTTAGAAACCAATGTTACCGCAATTTAAAAAAAAATCAAACCTACAAGTAAGATGTGAATCCATTTTAATAGATACCTACTCAAATTAAAATTTAGTAGAAAGATTCAAGTTTATATCACTGAATCCAAATGCAAAGATTTGTTCTGGCTTCACAAGGGACACAACTATGACCAGAAAAATCGTTAAGACCCAAGCTAGCAATTTTCTGGCTCTTTTTCTTTATTTCTCTGCTTCTATATGGAGATCTGCTTCAGTCTTTTCTCTTTTCACACAAGCTTTCTTTGCTTCTCCATGCGTGGGTGGAAAATGGCCACCCTACATAATCTTTCAGACTAAGCACTTACTAGAGAATGACCAGTGTTTCTGAAACTTCATTCCAAATATTCAGGAGAATGTGCAACCTCAGATAGGTTTGCAAGACCCACGAGAATAGGGCTCTATGCCCCTCCTTCCAGGAGAAAACATGGGGAAGGAAATAGATCCAGAACAAGAACTACTACATGGTGTGTTTCAGCAGGCCAGCCACAGATGTCCTCACAGGGGTTCCTGGGTCCCTCAATCAGAGCTCAGAAGCAGAGGAGAAACTCATCAGGGCCCTGTAGACAGAAGTGGCAGGGGTCTTAGTGGTGATGAGACAGGAGCAGACAGGATATCAGATACCTTAGTAGGTCACCAACAGTAGGACACTGTGGAATCCTGGGTACTTAGAAACAACCCAGGAAAGGGGAGTGGGAAAGGAGAAATGCCAAACTGACGGATTGAATTTTTGCCTTTCCAGTGAAATGGAGCTTGAAATAAAAGCTAGGCTGAATTATAGAAAAGTAATGTTATGTTGGTGGCACATCAGCTTTGAGGGCTGACTTGTATCTAACACCCATGGAGACCTGTCTGGAATTGCTGTGACTCCTCATGCAGCACATTTCTGAACTACAGATTGCTGACACACTCCAGAATTAGGATCAAGTCATTTCGGGGGCAATACTCGTGATTCCGTGCAGAGACAAGATAAGATGCTCAAAAGACACCAGTGATATCAGGAAAACCAGTGGACTGTAGTGAGATCAAGCTGACAAGAGTTCTGTAAAAATACTGTAAAGATTTGGGCAACCTGAGGCTGATGGGCAGAAGGAAGAGAGGGCAAATGTAATCTTAATAAAGTTTATGGATGGATTGGAGGTCTATGAATACCAGGAAAGTAGTTAAAGAGGCTGGCACATGGTGTTCTTTTCAAGGCATCCTTCTCAGACTGAGTTTAGAGAGTGGATTCTAGAGAGGAAGGAACGATTCCAGCAGCTCCGGCTCAGGCCCTCCAGATGGCACAGATGGGCCCTTATCATGGCAGCTCTTTTGAGATGCCCTGACCTAGGCTTCCGAGGCAGAAGGATCCTTGTGCCCAACCAAATGGGTGCCCCTTTCTGTGCTGTGGATGGAAGTGGTGGCCTGGACCACAGTCAGACACTCTCCTGGGGAAGGGGACAGGACACCTTAACAAGCCTCAAGAAGGCACTGCTCTGCATTGGAAGGTGAATGTTTCTAAGATTCTGGTGAAGCATAAGCTCAACCCTATTTTGTCTTGTTTGTAGGAAACAAGCATTTTTTCTTTTTAAAGATCTGCACCTGAGCTAACAACTGTTGCCAATCTTTTTTTTCTGCTTTATCTCCCCAAATTTCCCCAGTACATAGTTGTATATCTTAATTGCAGTTCCTTCTAGTTGTGGTATGTGGGACGCCACCTCAACGTGGCCTGACAAGCAGTGCCATGTCTGCACCCAGGATCCGAACCCGTGAAACCTGGGCCGCCACAGAGGAGCACGCGCACTTAACCGCTAGGCCATCGGGCTGGCCTCGGAAAAAAAGCATTTTAATGGCGACTTTGCCTTAAAAGAAACCCTCAGCTGCTAACATTGGAGCTAAGGGTGACTCAATAAAGGGAGGAGGAAAGTGATTGAGAAAACTGAGAGGACTAGAGAATAGAGCCACTCTGTTACCTTCAAGAGTCTAGGCTCAGTGAACCCCCATCCCTTCTTTCTCCAGACCTCTCAAGCCAAGGAGGTCTTGTAACAAGAGATTTGGGAAATGAAGACGTTATGGTGGAGATTCAGGTTGAGGAGCCTGTTCACATACCTGCCGCCTATTTAAGTCAACGACAGCTTTTCACTTCACCGGTAAAGTGGGTCCCCCAAGCCCTCCTCTCAGCTCAGTGGAAGTGGTGAGTTTGGGGGGCAGGTGGTGAAGGGATTATTGATGGGAGATGGGAGAATTTCACGGGGGATCTCAGAAAAGGAGCATTATAAGGGGAAGAACTTACCCAGAGTCTATTCTTAGCTCTCTCACCTTTGGGAAAATATTCCTGCAGTCAGGGGCCTCTTTGTGCATGTCAGTTCTCATCTTCCTGGGGTCTGGACCCAGATCTGAGCCTGCAGTGTGTGTCTATTTGGAAGGGGGCATTTGGTGAGGGTGAGGAGTAACACCTGCATATAGGATAAATTTTCTTTGCAAGGATGTAAATATTTAATTCAGGAGGAGAATATGGTGAAATGATATGTTTGAGATTTATTATTTTATTTCTCTTGGCACTTCTTTCCTCTCTCCATTGGAGCAGATGGTCAGCTCTGAGCTCATCACCTCAGGGAAGGGAAGTGTCAGTGTAGAAAGAGCCTCTCCAGAGTTGTGTTCCAAAGCCCTAAGTCCTTAGGGAACTAAGAGTATTTTAAGTACGGATAAAATTTTTAGAACAAGTAGAAGGAAGAGAAAAGGGCTTCCCCCAAGATTAGGGTGAGATTCTCTGGGCTGGAGGGGGAGAAGGGGAACCCGCTAAGCCTCAGAGAGAGGCTCCAAACCCTGGTGCCTGAGTGTAGTCCTGGAGGAGTGGCTGCATGGAAGACCTGGTGAGTGGGGCCAAAACAGTCTCAGATATTCCTAGCCACCAGGGGCCATGAAGCAGCAGGAAGTGTCCCACACTGGGCTCTCTGGACCATACTGTGTCCCACCTGTCCTATGGCATCAGTCCGTGTGGGTCTCCACATTCTTTCCATTCTTTCCATTGAGTGGTCTGCATGTCGCCTTCTGGTCAGGTAGCTGTCTCTGCTTCTTCTTCCATGACAGGCTAGAGGAGGTAGGAGCGTTTTGTGCTTGTGTATCATACTAGGACACAGACATCTGTGTGAGGCTGTCAGTGGCCCATCTGCTCAGATGTACCTCAAGGTCAATCTCTGTCTGAGTCCTGATGCCTCTCTGAGGTCTCACTCTGATACCAGGTACTGGGACCTTCAGGTTCTTGTTTTCTTACTTATCAACTCTCCTCTGCAGAAACCAAAATGAGGCTCAGAGAAGCACACAGGCTTGTTAGGAAGGAAAAAAAAAAGTTTTATAGGAACACAAAGGTTTACACAATCTCATATTTCTATTGGGAATTCTCTCTGTGTCAATCCCCTCCCCCTCCATTGACTCATAACAATCAGTGATGGTCAAAGGTCCACAGGTCACTCTCACTGAGGTAAACTCAGAATCATTTTCATAGTAACAACACTTTGGGCATTCCAAGTGAGTTTCTGGAGACAAAGAATTCAGGCTCTGAGATATAGACAAGTTTCTTCTGCACTATGATATCAAGAAATGTATATCAAGCTCCTGCTACAGACCCTCAAATCACATCAATCTTCTTCTCAACTTAGCATGAGCATGGTCTGCATTAGCCTGTCACAAAAAGGAGAATCATGTATCATTCAGGGGTTAGGTCATGAAATTAGCACTTATGGCAAAAATTCACATAAAAATTACCCTAAAACTTTCTTAAATCTTCAGTTGAGCTCCATATGAAGTAGGTGCCCTGTGTTTAGGGACAGTATTGTATTTTTAAAATTTTCTTTAAATTCTGGAATCACATTCAGGTGGTGAGATGCTCACACTATGAGAATTACATTGAGGGAAGAGCACTTTACATCTCTCAGATTAATCTCAATTTGGGGTGTGAATGCAATGTGGGGCAAAGATGTACACATTATTTATTACATCTATTATAGTTCTCTTTCTTTTGGTAGAGCAAGTATAGAACTATGTTAGACACTGTTGAAGATACCAAGAAACTTCTAGGAACTTGATCTGAAGGGATATACAATCCAAGTTCTGGGATAATTAAATACTAATGTAAGAAGTAAATGGCAGTATGGAAGTCTTAGAATGATCTCGCACCATCTCTTGGCTCTGGATCAATCGCTGTGGCTTCTTCCTTGGGTTTCACATATTGGAAATACATCTACCAATACTCCAAGTCTACATCCTCCCAGGTTATGCCCCATGGAACACAGTTTGTGTTTGTCAGTAGTTTTAGTACATCTTCTTGCATCCCATTGGATCTGATTGCCTTACACGTACATCCCTAAATTCATCATCACCACAAAGAGGGGGTGAGTGGTAAGAAGAAGTGGTATAATATAGTTCTTTGATTGATTATGCTTCAATTCTTGCATACTCCTGGAGACAGGAGTGGAGTTAACTCCACCATAAACATTTGGGCAGAATGAGGAAGAACTTGGTTTCCCAGAGGAAAATTGATGTAATAAATCTGGAAAAAGGGTGAATGGACACTGATGGTAGAGAAATGGTACTCTTAAAAAATGCTAAGATGTTGGAATTTCTGGGCAGAAGCATGATATTCCATAGGGTGCATTGTAAAGCCTTAGACAATTGGTAAAAGGGAGATAGGATGGGAGGGAGAAGTCAGATCAAAGAAGCAAAGGGCTAAACTGGATGGAATTAAATTCAAGAGACAAGGGAGCATTGTTCCTTGGGTCATGCCTGGGACTGACATGGGTAAAGCATAGAATTCAGAGGTAGGCAATGAGGAATGAACTAACTTCTGGGCTCCTGTTTGAGTTTTGGTGCAAAGCTGTTTTATATTCATCTGTAAGTCTAGGCCCTTTACCCTTCTGGGGTGTTCACAGAGGGCCTGAGATTTTAAGAGTACTCTCCAGAAGAGCTGGGATCTAGATGAAGGGTTTTACTTAATTATGATAAAAAAAAGTTCCAATGATTATTTTAGTAGAGTGATAGTGGTTGTGGCTTGTTCTTTTACTCTCTCTCTTCTTCCTGATTAGGGTAACTATTTGAAAACCATGCAGAACAAGAGCAAAATTAGGTCCCCCAAAGATCACTGGAGCTTTCTCCTATGTTTTTTGCAACACAAAAATGAGATTAATTGGAAAATGACAGAATTGAAGATATGTTTCACTTGCTTTAAGCAAAGGCCAGCTCTAATATAGAGCATTTGTATCCTTCATTCTGAAAACAATTATCAGCTGATTTATATACTACAAAATTTAATTGCTGCTTAAAACCATTAAATTATCCAGTTGAGTTCCTACAGAGCTCCTTTAAAAATTTGTGAAAGACTAAAACAAGAACCTTTAATATTTTATATGTTATCAGGTGAAACTGTTAATTTCTTGGCAAGGTCTATAATATTATTGCATTTAGAAATATATTAAATTATTGTCTTGGAATTGGCAGCAACTTGGACTGAGGCCTTTTACAAAAAACATTAAGAATGGAAGCTTCTTTTCTATGAGAGCGTTGGTTAGTCTTACATTTGTTTTGGAGATCTAATAGCTGCCATATGTTAGACCTATTAAATGAATGATGTAATTTAGGCTGCCTGTTGTCCTGCCAACTGCTCCATGCTGTCTCCTCACTTTTAGCGTGTCTTACTCCAAAACGTCTATATATCACCCAGCAGTAGCTTCTTATACAATTGTGTTAGTCCTTGGGCCCTTAACCCCATCCATCATCTATATAGGCTGTATTTTCTTCCCTCCAGAATTGAAACTAATGAAAAATAATGGTAAACCTTGGCAAAGAGTGTGCTTGCAGGATAATAATCAACCCAATATTCTGGCTCGTGGATAGAACACCAAAGGGAGAATTGATGCTTAAGACAAAAGCACAATGTATGATTAAGAGAATTCAACCTTATCCATGACGTGAAAGACAGAAAAATGCTTTCTCTTTTATGAAACGTTAGATGGTACATTTCTGCACTCCAGTGAGCAGGATAATACAATGAGGATGACCAGAGAAAAAAATAGTCACTTATTATATATAGTATTCCCTTTGCTTGTGCCACCTCTGATGGCTCCTATCGAAGAAGATAAAAAATTCAACCTGAGTATCTCAGATATTTATGTAGCTATAGCCCACATATTTTTCATTTTATAAATGGGGAAACAGAAGGCAAAAATTCATTAATGACTTGTATCAAGTTACCTTTTATGTATCAGTGTTTATTAGAAGGAAATGTATAGGTATTTACAAATTATATTTGGAAAAATCCATTTATCAATGATTCTATAAATTTAATTGAAATCTATTTCTTAGCAGCGTAAGCTGCACTGTGCTACAATTATCTTAGGACTGTTTTTACTATAATTTCCCAGTGAGTAAGTCAGTTAGTGAGGGTTTTTTCAGCATTATGAAGGAATCCTGGAATGTGCCACTACGCAGCTTCAAAGACTTACACCTTTGTTTTTTGTCTTAGGTATTCAAACATTAGGACTGCTTGTTTTTGCTCAGTACCCTATTATACTTTCAATATGGCAGACTTCTTTTTGTTACTTTGTATCTTCATATACTTCAATGTTCTATGGGTTTTTTTTTCTTTAAACCTAGGATTGGAGAGATAATTTTCTTTAATTTACACCTTTTCCATGTTCCAGCAGGACCTAAAATTAATCCTTTCCTTTACGGGGAGCGCATAACAGTTGTGCCCTTATGTAACCTGTTGGCTCCCACTTGTCATCTTAATGAACTTCCTCATTTCCTACTGTTTTACAGTCTGTCCTTTTGGCATCTTAGAACTTCCTACACTCTTCTTCCTTCGGTAAGTGTATTAGTTTACTAGGGCTCCCATAACAAAGTACCACAGATTGAGTGCCTTAAGCAACAGAAATTTATTTTCTCACAGTTCTGGAGACTTGAAGTTTGAGATCAAAGTGTCAGCAAAATTGGTTCCTTTCTGAGGGTTACCAGGAAAAGATCTGTTCCAGGACTCTCTCCTTGGCTTGTGGATGGTCTTCTTCTCCCTGTGTCTTCACATTGTGTTCCCTCTGTACCTGTCAGTTTCCAAATTTCCTCTTCCTATAAGGATACCAGTTGTATTGGATTAGAGTTCACCCTTATGACCTCATTTTAACTTAATTACCACTGCAAAGACCCTGTCTCCAAATACGGTCACATTCTGAGGTATGGGGGGTTAGGACTTCAACATATGAATTTTGAGGGGACACAATTCAGCCCATAATAGTGGGAAAGAAGAGCACAGAAATATTTAATGTCATATGGTATTTCTGGGGTATTGAGAGTCCATGGATCTCAAAAATATAGATCTTAATTATCAGGCAGGAAATATATGGATATGTTACATAGTGATATTAATTTTCTAGCAGCCAAAATGCTAACCTGGTAGGACTTACCTTTCCCATACGTCAAGAAAAAATGCAAGGTGAAAAAATTAGCAAGTGTGTGGAGAGTAGAGATCCTGAAACAGAAATAGGGAAAGATCCTCCAGAGCCTTGCATTCTGAAAGGTAACAAAAATTAGATGTTCTTTTTAATTATGCAGGGGTAATTTCATTCAGGTTATAGCACACACATGTAAACCAACACTTCCTATCCCCAAATTTCAGCTTGGTATTGTATTGGATATATGCTATTGCATGAGAGTCAACAATGTAATTTCTCTATTGTTTTCACGCCTTTAAATACAGGAAGAGATCCTTAAATAATTATAAAAGACTGTATAATAATTCCAAATGGTTCAACAGATCAGAATCTATATAGTTCTCTGGAGTCGTTATAAAAACCAAAACTATGTAAAGAATCATATATTACTAGAATGCAGATGAGATCAGAAGCTCTGCAAACAGCTTTTGATGCTTAACGCCATTATTTCCTCCCCTGAATCAGAAGCTGTGACTATTCTAGAGATCTAAATGTTTTTCATCATGACCTAGTGAAAATGACTGAGGAGAAACCTGGTAGATGGTTAAATTCTAGAGATGGAAGTTAGCCTGGGGGTTGATCCTGGGAATTTTTACCAAATCAAAACCTGTCTGTCTGCTCTGATCTCTAGGCTTCCAGGTTAATTCTGGGGACAGCCCAGGGAGTAAGGTCCTGTATGGGGGAGGAGAGGGTGGAAGGGAGATGCCCCAGCCTCTTCCTCCATGGAAAGTGACCTGGCCTCTTAAAGAGTCTCTCTGGATTAAGGATACTAGACCAGGATCTGTTATGAGCAGGACCTACTTCTCCCATAGTGGTGACATTCAGAGGAGGATGCCAGGAGGGAAATGGGGACACCAAATAGCTCCACTCAGCTGCTTCTATCAAAGGTTCTCAGAAAGGCTGGCATGTCATACATTGAAACTTAAAATGCTTCTTAAAAAGCATACATTTCTATGTGCTGCTCATTTTGCTTCAATTAATTCTGGATAAGGATTACATTACACTGGAGTGTTTTTAGTGGGGTCTTAGAATTTTCTGTATTAATCTGCTTGCTGCTCTTTAGAAGTCACATTTTTGGAGTTGCATTTAAAATAGGGTAGGTTTACCTTAGAAACAATGGGGATTACTGTCAAGCCTTTTCTTTCTTAGAGGAAATTTATTGAGTTATTATAAAGGACAGTACTCTCTAATATGCTTAAGTCTAGAAATTGCTGTTTCACTAATGGATAAAAACTGGACGGCTTATCCCTTTTCTCAGAAAGTATTAGTGATTTCCTGTGGGAGGAAAGAAGTAGGAGAAAAGCCTTCCTACACTCTTCCCCAGTTTCCTCTGGTATTTTCTGTGGCCTAAAGAGAGATGCATCCTGTTCTCCTTTCCCAATTTATCACTTCCTCTCTTATTCTCAATCCCCACACACCCACAGGGACCAGTTCTCACTTCTACTGTTTTTGTTGTGCATTTCATTTATTTCTATAATCCTTTTCAAATGACTCAAAAAAGTGGATGCATATGTATTCTTAGAGGTGTCATCTCACTTGTTTTTAAATTATAACACCAAACGGAATTTCAATCAACCTTCCTAGGTCAGTTAAATTAAAAGTTTGGATACAAACCAAGAGTTAGAGTTAATGTTATTTATTAATATAGCTAGTATAATCCATCAGAAATGTATTAATAATTTATAGGACTCAAGGTATATCTGTTACATAGTTAATGTCCATTTATCATAGAGTTTTCAATAATGGGGGAAAGATTATGGTTGTAAACGATAATTCTTCATCTTGCAGGTTAGGGAGTAGAATGATCTAATGGCTCTCCTCTGTCAGTTTTATCCGTGACATGAGTAGATCAATTCAATGTGTACATTCTTTGGATTCTCAAGAGTCTTGGCTCAAGGGAGGGGCTGGGCTCATTGTGTGTGTGTACTATCAGTCATTGGTAAAGTGATGGATATCCTGGGCTCTTGTATTGACATTTTGGGGCCTTTTGTTCTTTTTTTTAAAGCAAGTTAGAGAAATGCTAGAGTCAGTGGCTTTGTCAGTCTATACAGTTTGAGAACCGAATTGGTAGGATTTGGAAAGGATTTTTTTATGGAAGCCTTAGGGGAAGTGTCTGTTTATTTTTTGGAGCAAAGACTAAATGATTTAGCCAGAAAGTGGTTGGAAAAATAGGCATTTGTTCCTCTGGGTGCCTATGTGAGGGCAGAGGGCTGAAAGCAAAATATTTACAGGCATGTTGACTGATCTGGGAGCCAACTGGAGAGTGTTCCTAAGGAATAGATTGATTTTGATAAATGGTAACCATCTTCAATATGATAAAAAGATAAGGAAGATAGGAGTCCATACTTCTTTCCTTTTTATAGGATCAATCACTATTGTTTTATATTTCAACCAATGAAGCCATTCAAAGAAAGAATTCCAAAGAGATCTGCAAATACATTTCCAAAAAGAAAAGGACAATTAGTTTATAAGCAAGAGCTTTTAATGTTTTTGTTGGTCAGGAGGTCAGGGATGTGTCCCAAAGTCTACTAAATTATCAGTTAGTGTTGCTGTCAGTGTAGAGTGGCTTAACCTGGTAAACAACCGCTTCCTTGGAGGGATGAGAAATGCACATAAATGATGACTCAGGAAGGCTTTTGAAAAGTAGGCAAAGCTAGTGTAATCCATAAGAAATGTATTAATAATTTATAGGACTCAAGATATGTCTGTTATTTCTTCTCTTCAAATGAGCTAAGGACCCAGAATGTTTCTTGGACTGTGAGAAGAATTTATTGGAGGTCTAACATGTCAAACTAGGCTCAGCATTCAAATAAAAAGATGTCTTAAGCAAATGAAAAGTGCAGAGAAAAAAGGAACTGGGGAGGGGGCTAGATTCACACGGCCAGAGCCCTGGAGACCACCAGGAAGACTTAGGAGTGAGTGCAGGTTAGCAGAGGGCCGCCTGAGGCCAAGGGGGAAGACTTGGAATTGAATGGGAAATGCTATTCCTCACCCACGGTCTAGGGAACGGTTAAGATCCCAGGCTTGGAACCATTAGTCTCTAAATATGAGGCAAGGTCAGTAAATGATGGACTGAAACCTGGGCAATCTGAATATTTGAAGGAGAGGTGTGTGTACACAGAATAAGAACAAACTATAGAGAAACTACACCGATTTTTGGCAAAAAGGGTGACCATGTGGCCAATATCAGACAATGAAATAAAGACGCTGACCTACCGGATCTGCTGGCCATGCAAACCTCTATCTGTGTCCAACAGGACTGTGAATCAGGAGATAGGTCCAGCATCCAGTCTCACCACAACTGGGATGCAGCCAGTTCTCATGCTTGGCTAAGAAGGAAGCCCAGGAAGGAGGCATGGAAATGGCAGCCCTCACTTCCTTCACACTTCCTGGAATCTGGGGGCATGGCCACATTGCTACTATTCTTGAAACTGGAATTTTGTCAGGATTATATTTGTTAAGCCTTGCTGGTTTTTACCTTCAGTGAAGTATTTTTGGAAAGAAAAAAGTGTCATTTGCTTGTTTCAGAGACAGGCATTATGGGAGGAGGGGGGTGGGAGAGGGTGTCTGTATTGGCCTTTAGGGAGGATCAGGGGAGAGAAGTGTCTATAGCAGTGATTCTCAATGAAGGAGTGAGGTATTTTGCCCCTGGAAGAATATTCGGCAAGACATTTTTCATTGTTAGGACTGTAGGAGAGCATGCTACTGACACCTAGTGGAGAGGTCGGGGATGCTACTAAACATCCTACAATGCACAGGAGCCCTTCCCACCACCCCAACAAAAAACTAATGGGTTCAACAGGACAATAGTGCAGAAGTTAAGAAACTCTGGTCTAGAGGCAAGTAGATGGTTCATTTGAAAACAGGGAGGGGAATGGGTCTTACCACCCAGCCTGGTGCAGAAAAGGAGTGAGCTGAGACCCTGTGAGTGGGAAACTGCTAGAAAGCAAATAGTGTCCCCATAGTGGGAGTGGGATGGGGTGGAATGGAGTGGGAAGTATTTGGAGAAACATCCTTCACTCCTTAACAAATGTATCTGGAGGAGAAGCCAACATCTGTTACTTTAGATGAGGAGTTAATTTTCTCCAGATTCCTTTTCTGGAAGGATCTGTGGTTGAAACAGTTCTTATCTGCTTACGTTCACTTTTTACAAACATCTTCAGAGCCAGGAGGAGAGAATATCCACTTTCTCTTTAGATCTCCTCTACCTTGAGAAAAATCTTCACTTCACATTGCTCCTTCCTTGAGCTATCATTTGGTTCTCTACTTCCTTTAAAGGCCACTCAGTGGTTTGTGCCTAGTGCCTCCATTTCCTTCTCACACACAGCCTATCTGTCCTACTTTTTGGCTGAGCCTATGCAGTGAAAGTTCATCAGTGCCCTCCACCTTGCTCTACCCAGCGTCATTTTAATATGCTTCCTCTCTCTGGCAGTTGACACTGTTGTCTACACATATTTTTCTTGGAATTCTTTCCTTCCACTAGTTATCTACACCCTTCTGGCTTCTCCTTTTCACCCTCAAATCCTTCTCTTGCTCCTTTTCTAGCTCATTGCCTACTCTTGGTCTTCATAGCTATGTCCACTGTTCTACTTTCTTTAACCTATTTTGCTGGTGATGTCACCTCTTCATGCTCCTCCACCAACTCACTGTGGATAATTCTTTTATCTTAAATCACCAGTCCTGTTTTCTCTCTTAAGTTACAGACGCTTAATGTGCCTATTGGACAATTCCACTTCCCTCTGTGCCTTGATCTCAAAATGTTTGAGTGCAAAGCAGATCGTCTCCTTTTTCATCAACTAAGAGGTTGCATGAAGCCTTTAAGATGCTCCCAGGGCAAAACTCTGAACTATCCCTGATTTGCTTCTTATTCACCAAGGTGCCAGTTTACGGACTCTACACCTGTGTCATTTTACCCATACAAATTTATCGTAGATGAAATTTCCACTTGAATTAGCCTGGATCTCACAGTCTGCCACTAATATGCCAAGCTCACAACTTTTGTAAGTACATTCTTTTCCCTTCCGCTTAAACCTTGCTGTGCTATCTCTCCTGCATAATATTGGTATTTAGGCAAAAGTCTCTGCTTCCTTGGGTCAAAGAGTAGAAACTATGGAAATTTCTGGCTCTGAGGTAGAAGCCAATGGGCAAAAATTTGGGGGGGGCGGAGTGAGGCCTTTTGGAACTTTTAAAATCACATGATGCTGGCAGCTGTCACACTAAGCTTGGCCCTGGCATACTTAACGCCTCTTCTGTTTAAACCTTCATGCTTCGTCTGGCAATTACCACCCTACAGAGCATCAGCATTCGGGTCTTGAGAACTCATCGATAAGAGTGAGAGAAAGGATGTGGCTTGGAAAGAAGTAGAAGGAAATTAAACTGAGTCCCAGGATTTCCTTGTACTAGCTATCATGCAAATAATTTAATAACTCTGATGTGCTTTACTTTAAGTACAGTTTGGAAAATTTGCATGAAATGAATTTCTGCAAATAAAGTGCTATTTCAAACATACTATTTAAAATTCACTCTGGTAACTTCCATTAGGTTGCAAAGAGTGCTTAAAAAAATAATCACACTTTCATTTTCTAGAAGTTATACCTTTTAATATCAGGTTTGTTTGCATTTACTCCACACTTGATTTCATAATCACATGTACAGGAAAATAATTTCTGTTCTGCTACTGGTCAATAGCTATATTAAAGCTGCTTGCCTGACACAGGCCCAAAGAGAATGAAAAAAATCTGATCTTTCTTCTTCTTGCTTTTCTCAGTGTTGAAAGCCAGGATGAGCAATTTAGGCTAAAATAGTATTCTGTAACCCAAATCAGGCACATTACACCAAATCCTTAGCAGATTTTCACTTCTCTTTGTGCTGTTACATTTTATTCTTTAATGCCATCCAGCTTCTTCTTTTCTACTCAGAAAAAATAGAATTATTGGAGGTTTTTCTGTTGTTTTGTTTTGTGGTTCTTTTTTTTACATTTCTAAAGTTAAGTAGGGGAAATTGGTGAGGGTAATGAGAAAGATGTGGTATTGTATTTAGGCTACACAAGGCAGGCATTTACCTCAATGTTTCACAAAGAAGGATGTGAACAAGGTCAGAAATTCAAATAATTCAGAAAGACATAAAATTTCTGTTTTTCTTAGCATTTTACCTGTATTTCCTGAAACATTACTTATGGGAGAAAAATCAAACTAGAACTTATTAGTCATTGACAGCATTGGGTATTCCTTAGAGTAGGCAGAAAAGCTCAGTAAAGATATCTAACGCACCCATAGTAATTCAGTTTAATTGAATTTCTTACTTTATAGAACTTCAGACTAGATACTGTTGTTTCTAGGGGTTGATATTTGTCAGAAAACAACCCCAACACATTTTACCTAACAATAAAAAGTAGAGGTTTTTTTGTTTGATTTGTTTGTTTTCTATTTCTGTAGCACACCACTATTGGAGATATTTTATTCATCTCAAAAAGTGCTATTTATAGGTCAGCCTTGGTGGCCTAGTGCCTAAATTTGGTACCGTCTGCTTCTGCAACCTGGGTTCAGTTCCCGGACGTGGACCTACACTGCTCTGTTAGCAGCAATGCTGTGCTGGTGGCCCACATACTAAAAAATAGAGGAAGATTGGCATGAATGTTAGCTCAGGGCAAATCTTCCTCAAAGAAAAAATAAAGTGCCATTTATAAGGCAGGTGAAATTCTATTACTGATAATTTACAGAAGCATGAATTTCATAAAGGCAAAAGCAAAGCCAAATGCAGCCAGCAGGTAGCCCTGTTTTCTGATTGTTTGATCTTGCAGACAATGTCACCAAAGTATAATTTTATTATTTTGCTTAGAAATTATATGGTATGCTGAGGTCAAATCCACAGAGTATAACATTAAGGCTTGACACAAACCACCAGGGCGTAAGCAACAAGTGAAAAGGAAATTCCATGATGCATTCTAAATCATGATTTGTTTATTTCTATATTTTTTAATTAATATGATACTAGGAAATCTTCAGTTGCATAGTAGAGATATCAGTTATTTTCACATGGGATTTCTTTTTCTAATGTGAAAAATCCAACCCTCAGTTTCAGAACTGTCCTCTTCAGGTCCACACGAAGACATCTGTGGGTAATTATTTGCCAAGCACTGACAGATTTCCACATTTCTCTCCCACATAGTACATTCTCCTTACCAAACCCAAAATAATCTTATAAAAATTTAAATTAGGTCATATCATCTTGCTTAAATATCCTTCGATGGATTTTAGTCCCATTCACTTTAGAATAAAATCTATACTCCCTATCACAACCAATAATACTCTGCACTAGCAGTTCTTACTCAATTTGGTCTCAGGACCGGTTTATGCTCTTAAACATTGTTGAGAAGCCTCAAAAGACTTGGTTTATGTGAGTTATAGCTGTTTATATTTACTGTATTAGAAATTAAAACAGAAAATTTTATTTATTAATTCATTTTGAAACAAAAATAATACACTGTACATGTAACATTTTTAATGAAAAATTAACTTTTTCAAAATAAAAAATTATTGAAAAGAATGGCATTGCTTTGCATTTTTGCAAATTTCTTTCATGTTTGGCATAATAGAAGATTGCTGCATTCTCATATCCACTTTTTCATTTAATTTATTGCAATAGTGCATATCCTTTGCCTCGAATGCTTAGGCCAGCTTCACTCCAGTCTCTGCGGAGAGGCCCTCATTTTCCAGTCGTTTATGCAGTCAGCCTCTATCCCATTACTTTGTTTTACTTTATCCTTAGCATTTAAAATTATGCAAAATTATATTATCTACGTCTGTGTTTATCATCCGTCTCTATCCACTCAGTTGTAAGCTCTGCTTAGGCCAGGACCTTGTTTGTGTTATAAACCATTGCGTAATAGTTTTCTATTATTGCTTAACAACTTACCCCAAGATTTAGTAGCTTAAAACAGCAAACATCTATTATCTTACCGTTTCTATGGGTCAGGAATCTGGGTGTGGCGTAGCTGGGTGCCTCTGGCTCAAGATCTCTCCTGAGGTTGGGCTGAAGGATTTGCTCTCAAGCTCACACCTGTGTTGTTGGCAGACCTGGATAATCTACCTCCAGGCTAATTCATGTGGGCCGGGCTGCCTCTCAACGTGTCAGCTGGCTTTCCGCAGGGTGATTGATCAGAGAGAAAGAGAGAGAGAGAGAGAGAAAGGATCCAAGACAGAAGCCACAGCATTTTCATAATCTAATCTTGGAAGTGACATCCAATCACTTTTGCCATTTTTATTCATTAGAAGGGAGTCACTAGGTCTAGCCTACACTCAAGGGGAGGGGATTACACAGCACGAATAGCAGCGGGTAGGGATCACTAGGGGCTGAGAGGCTGCCTACCATCCATCTACTGTATCCTTGGGGTCTAGGATAACGTCTGGCACATGGGAGGTGCTCAGTCAATACTTGTTGAAGGAGTGTAGTGACCACAGAGTACTCAGTAATATCCTTGTTTCCAGTGGGTTTAGCCTTGTTTTCTGAGCAGGAGGGGGCTTATTTGCCTTAGAAGGCTTTTAAAATCCATGTTGTTATTCAGGGCTCCTCTGGTGTGTTGTGTTATTTGGGTGGTTGGAATAAGCCTACATAGAAGGGAAAATGTTAGTTTCTTCCATGGGATTAGAAGACTTGTTGCTGGTGCCTTCTGGGGCTTAAAGTGAGAAACTGGGTGAATAATTCAGGGCTGTGACATGTTCCTGCCGGGGAAATAGAAAGAACTTCCTGCTCAATAGTATCTGTTTTGCACATTCTTCTTCTTACATAAAATTTTATCATCTAGAGGGATTGTGCTCTTGTGGGGCCATTGCTCTCACCTGGTATCTTCGTTTGGCTTCTCTAGGGTAAGGAACATACTGAGTTGTCTGGTTGGCCATATTTATTCTAAGATACAGTAATTCAAAATTCACTAAAATTATCCATGAACAACTGTAATCATTTTCTAAATAAAAGTAATAAGCTTAATTAGTTTATTTACTACACAGAGCTGCCTTAGAGTACCTTCATATGTCTCTCCACTGTAGTACTATTTTATGTCTTTTGAAGGAAATTATAGCTAGTCTTCACTTTAAGTCATGGTTTAATAACATTGTTTTTACACTTCCAGGGCTGGGTACATTGGTCACGTGTTAGTATGAATCAATCTTTAAAATTGTTTTTATGACACTTAGCTGGGACTATGACAACAAAGGTAGGGTAATTTCAACCTAGAGAGAGAATGGAGGAACAGATACTTTTATTGAATTAGAAATAGGCCTGGGCTGGGTGTCTGGTCAACAATGGGGTGACCTAAGAGCAACGTAAGCCTGAAAAAGGCAAGTTTCTAAATCAGTCAAGAAAAAAGAGGCTGGAGTATTCTAGAGGTCAAATGCATTGATTTTACTATTTTACCCAGGGTTTTTCAAGTGTAGATGACATGGATGGACATTTTCTCCAGCAGTGTTCTTTTTTTTCAAAATTTTTCGAACCCACATGTACTATTGCCGTATCACTTCTTCTTTTTTTTTTTTTTAAGATTGGCCCTGAGCTAACATCTGTTGCCAATCTTCCTCTTTTTTTCTTCTTCTCCCCAAAGTCCCCCAGTACATAGTTGTAGGTCCTATTTCTGCTATGTGGGACGCTGCCTCAGCATGGCTTGATGAGCGGTGCCACGTCTGTGCCCAGGACCTGAACTGGTGAAACCCTGGGCCACTGCAGCAGAGAGCACACGAATTTAACCACTCGGCCAAGGGCCGGCCCCTCCAGCAGGGTTCTTATGATGATGGGGCAACCTCTTAAGATTCCTCTAAGTACCTCGACCAAGGCAGAATAATGTGATTGAAGGAAATGGATTCTGGTGTCAGAGAGATCTGGACTTAAATCTCTGCCCTGTCATTCTCAACCACATTGGAGAAAATAATTCCTTTATCTTAGAATTGTTGCAAAGATTATGTGGGAAAAGACATGTGAAACAAATGCCTGACATATGTAGTAGGTATTTAATATTTGTAGCTCTCTTTCCTCAGCTGAAATTTGGCAGAATACTCCATTTTCAGGTTAAAGCATTCTCTCTTTGTGGACACATCCAGATTTTAATTCAGCTTATATTTGCAACCCAATAAGAGCTCTCCTTAAAACAAAGATGATCAAATTTGGCTATCATTCTGTTAGATACTTCCAGTCTCCATGTATTAAAAATATCCCTGGGGAGTTATAAATATGACAAAATCCAGAAAATATCAGATTGTTCAGCGTGTGTGGTCAACTCCACAAAGTTGTCACCAAACATCAAGATTTCTCATAAATTATGTAATTGTTTTGAACAAAGCCTTTTCATTCCTGCGAAAAGAGAGGTAGCCCCAGACAGTGAGAATTGTTAATATATGGACAAATTACTGAGGGCATTTGTAGAGTTTTCAGGCTGTCTCAGGTATTGTTTCAGCTCAACGAATCTATGATTCCCCTGAGACAACGTTTTCCAGAAGTATTATGGGCAATTGGTTAGACTTTATGCTGTTTTTTTAAAAAATTAAAATCTTTCATAATTCCTAATTATGAATTAATTTTGAATACACAAAAGATAGAATAGGCATCCATTTACTCACCACACACTGACATTTAAGAGATGTTCACATTTTGCCATATTTTTTGTAGGCTCTCTTTTTCTTTTTTAGTTAATTTTTACCGTTACAGCTAAAACTTCAGCTTCATCTCTTCTCCATTTCACTATATCGAAATCATTGTGCTTTTTCCATTCATGTTTTTATTCTTCATTATATGTATATACCCTTAAAGAATGCGTGGTATTGCTTTATGTTTATTAAAAACTTTTTCATGTGTGGTATCATATTACATATACTATTCTGTATTTTGTATCAATAGTACATAGTATTATATGTATTATTCTTATTTTCCCAACAATGCTATTTTTATGTTTAGCCATGTTAAGTCATTAGTTATTTAATTTTAACTAACATATGAATTTTATTATATAAGTGAACTACAATTTCTTCTCCCATACCCTGCTGATGAGCATTTAGATTATACTTAACTCTTTGCTCATATGAGCAATGCTACGTAAATATCCTTCTCTACGTCTCCTTGTGTACATGTGCCAGAGATACTTTAGGGCTTACTACACTTATGGTAGATTGAATTATGAGACTCAAATCTTTACTCCCCTGTACTAGTAATACACAGGCACCCTCTTGCCAAGGCCTCATGGAAGGCAGAGTACGCTTTCCCTCCCTTTTATTTTGGGTGAGGCCATATGATTTGCTTTGGCTAAGGGGATTTTAGTAGACATGATACAAGCAAAGATTTGAAAAGTGCATAGGTAGTTGGGTTTGCTTTTGTGCTCTTCTGCAATCTCCATGAGAATAAGCCCTGGGTAATCTGCTGGGCCTGAAACAAGGAAAGACATGGACTTGGTATCTAGAACTGACTCGGAATCAACCCAGTTTCATGTCAAGCCTGGCAATGCAGGGCCTTTAGTTGAAGCCCAACTGACCTGCAGACCAGTGAGTAAGCAATAAGTGCCACTGTTGCCTATCATTGAGATTTTGTGGTTGTTTTTTATGCAGCAAAAACTAACTGACATATATATTTTGTTTGGTATAACACCATGCAATGTATTTACCTGTATTGTTCCATTTGGTTATGTAATTCATCCAACTACTTGAATTTTATCCATTTTTTGAGAGAGATTTTAATTTCTTATTTGATGTATTTTTCATAATGTTTCAGGAAATTGTTGTTTTTATTTCATGATATTTTGTTTCTCTAAACCGAAAATATTTGTTCCAAAAAGAAGGCACCCAATGCCGGGTGAGTTGTGATTCTTTCCACTAATGAACCCATACAAATGAATCCAGAACAGCTATGGGTTAGGAACTGAGAGTTGGCTTATATAATTCCTCAGTTACTTAAAGAGCCCAAGTTTTGTTAGTTCCCGACATAGATTATTTGGTACAAGAACTGGAATAGCAAAGAGAAATTTAAACTCTATTGTAAAATTATTAGTATGGTTACAAAAGCCATTTACTCTAATGTGTGGTTAGTGTAACTTTGCAGAGAAAAAAAGGCATCTAGAGAAATTTCACTAATAAAAATATATCTTGTACCACAGATGACAGCATCTCTGAAATGCAGGAAGGCTTTTCAAATACTGAGTTCCCTTCTCCACATGGGTAACTGATGCTGTCTAGGAGGCTTACAGGATAGAACTTATGTTTATTATAATCATGCAATTATTTTACATTTGAAACAAGAGATATTCACGTAAAACCATACCACTTGGACCAAGAAAGAGGAATAGATATGTGAAAGCCATTAGTGGTGATGAAAAATGGACTGAAATTGGATTAGCCACTTTTGTATTTTCATGCTACAGTTCATGGGAATAATAGAAACAAAGTCCAGTGAATCACAAATATTCTAGGAGGCATGTTTTGGGAAATTTCTTTGAAGGGATCATTCAGGCTTTTAGATTCTTACCAGTGAATCATAACTTCTCAGAAACTTTTAGGTTAGAAGAACCTTGTTTAGAAAAGGATGAAGCCAATGCAGAATGGGAATTGGCTAGGTGACTGTCATAGTTTCAGCTTTTAGACTCCTGAAGTAATAATAATAATATCATTTGTTGACTACTTACTATGGCCCAGAAATTGTGCATTCTTTTTGACATAATCTTCATCTTCAAAAGAGCAAGGTAGGGATTGATAGTACCCTTTTGTGAATGCACACAGAGGCAAAATGACTAAGCCAGGCTCGCATTGCTGGTAAGTGAACGAGGCTAGATTGAGCTGACATCTGTCTGGCTCTTTGTGCTCTGAACTCTGCACCCATTCCCCCTCTTGGTGGACAGCATGAGTCAAGTGGCTGTTATATGTAGACAAGTACACAATATAATATTGTAAAACGTACAGAGGAAAGCAATTCTATTTTTAGGCCTTTTTCCATATTTGAGTAAAGTTACAGGATACCATTGTCTACATCTTTGAATTATAATGAATTTCTCTCTCTTACAACTAGCCATGTAGAAATGTCCAAATGAACCTCATTTGAGATGAAAAAGCCTTGAATTTGGCTAAATGATTCTTTATAACTTTGAGAAGGAGACTCAGAAATAGCTTTGCTAAAGGAGATTCTCTGACTTTTTATGTTGACTATAACAGAACTATTTTTTGCCTGACCTCAAACTTTTCTTCCATCATCTCCTCCATTTTGTTCAGATTTGAGGCAGAGAAAAGGAACTGAGGCAAAATAGGTCCATCCTCCGACCTAGGAGTGTTCATGGGACCTGGTTTCGGCTAGGCAACATGTGCTGGGGACACCTGGGAAAAATTTCTTCTTCAATGAAAGAAAGCTACCCCTCTATGTTTTTGTCTTTGAAGTAAGGTGGAAACATGGTATTTGGAGCTTCTGTATCCACTTTGAGACCATGAAGGGCAAGAGAATTATAGAGATGCAGCTTAAAGTCATCTGATTATTAACATTGGGAGAGGACTGGAAGTGTAAACGACTGATTGAGTTGGCTGTTGAAGGTGGTCATTTACTTTCCCATCCTTGTTGTTGGTAAAAACTATATTTTACCTCAACTCTTCTGTTTACTAGATGTCATGAAAAAGTTCTAGCTTGTATTAATTTGAATATCAAATTTTATGGTCTATGTATATATGTGACAAAAAGTTTACTATGAACTTTTGTACAATACTCCAACTAAATACTGTATTTATTGGTAACCAGGTCACCAGATTCTTATCTTATTGGTCTTTCCAATAACTGGACAATCTTAAGTTATAACTAACAAATGACAAATCATTTTAATGTGAGTTTTTCCACAGAGCTGGGAGGCTAATTTTGTTTTGAAATCTAGACCTGTATAGTTGAGCCTTACATTAGGTTATGTTTAGAACTGCCAACTACATTTTCAAGTAATCTTGATACTACAGGACCAAACGTCAAGATTCTCTCTTGACCAGCCTCTAAGGCCTGTTCTGGACCCTCTGCCTTTTTATGAACCACCGCTTTGTCTTTGTTTGGTGAAACCCAGCAATAGTCAATACTTACTAAACAAAGTTAAGCAGAGGTAAACTCATACCCGACTTATGAAGGTTTGAATCATATTAGTGGAAGGAGAAGAGAAAGAGAGAAAGACTGTGTCTCAGATGACATTCTCTAAAAAAATACCCAAGACAGAGATTTGGGTATGTGTGAGTTAATGAGGAAGTGCTTTCAGGACAAATCTGCAAGGGAATGAAGGAAGTGGGATAGGGAAGGAAGAGGAATTGAGCAATGATATAGTCTTGGGTTAAGTCTAGCCTTAGCCTGATTTACAGAGGGCTCTGGAGCATAAATGGTCCAACCTAGAGGTGTTCTGCCTTGAGGCAAGAGGACCAGAGTCTATACCCAATATCAGCCAATCATTGATGATGGTGATATAATTTTTCAGGCATCTCCAGTTGATGAAATGCTCTGGAGAAGGTCACAGGTATAAGCTGTTAGCTCTAGCAACTTCAGAAGCTGGAATATGGGCATATCAACATGAAAGGGGATCTGGGAGAGGCACTAACTTCTACTACAGTTAGTTTATTTTTGGGTAGGAACCTAAACTTTGAGAAAAAAGTTGAATTCAATTCAAAACAGATTTGTTGAGTGCCTACTATGTGCAAAGCAATTTACTAGGGCAAAGGGGGTTACCATGTGAATGATCTGTTGCCTTCAAGAAATACACTGTATAGATGGCCAACAGGCACAGGAAAAGATGTTCATCATTACTAATTATTAGTGAAATGCAAATCAAAACTACAGTGAGATATCACCTTACACCTGTCAGAATGGCTATAACTAACAAGAAGAAAAATAACAAATGTTGGAGAAGATGTGGAGAAAAGGGAACCCTCATACACTACTGGTGGGAATGCAAACTGGTGCAGCTACTATGTAAAACAACATGGAGATTTCTCAAAAAATTAAAAAGAGAAACACCATATGATCCAGCTATCCCACTACTGGGTATTTATCCAAAGACCATGAAATCAACAATACAAAGAGATTAATCACCCTTGTGTTCATTACAGCATTATTCACAATAGCCAAGACATGGAAGCAACTCAAGTGCCCATAAACTGATGAATGGATAAAGATATAGTATATATATACAATGGAATACTACTCAGCCATAAAAAAGACAAAATTGTCCCATTTGCAACAACATGAATGGACCTCGAGGATATTATAGTAAGTACTATATTAAGTGTAATAAGCCAGTTGGAGAAAGACAAACACGGTATGATTTCGTTCATATGTAGAAGATAAACAAACACATGGATAAACAGAACAGGTTAGTGATTACCAGAGGGGAAGTGGGGAGGGGTGGGCAAAAGGGGTAAAGGGGCACACACATATGGTGACAGATAAAAACTAGACTATTGGTGGTGAGCATGATGCAGTCTAAACAGAAACTGATATATAATAGTGTACACATGAAATTATACGTTATAAACCAATATGACCTCAATTAAAAAAAGTACACTGTATAAAGAAATAACTAAACATGCAAGCAATATATCTGTTCCTGAGATTGGTCTCCAGCATCAGACTTGGTAAGTTACAAATTCCAATAAAGATAGTTACCTTTTGTACTGTAGTATTCCTATAAAAATAGTCAAATAAATTTAAAAGTGTATAGTTGAAAATTAGATATATTATAAATACAGATAAATTCTCTCTGAGATTATTTCTGCCAATTGTAGCCTACTGTTCATAGAAAAAATTGAACTGACTGTTCAAAAGTTTAGACTATTTCCACTCACATGAGAAGAACAACATTATATGCAACAGCTAAAGGAAAGTTGAAATTAAGCACAAAAATTTAAGACCTTAATTTGGTTGTTCCTTGGCTATAAGAATTATAAAAACTGTATTTTTATGACTTTTGAGGCATAGGAACACAGTCATAGACACAACCAAAATTATTCTTCAAACAGAAACCACGGATTCAACATCGGGATACAGTGATCAGGACCATTCTGGCGGAGGTTTCTACTGTGTCTCTACTGGTCGACATTTTGAGACTTGGGCGTTAAGTAGAAGGCATCAATTATGTTTTCAGACTGTCTTTATAAAATATAGTTTGATTTGTCAATATTGCTTGGGAAAAATCTGCTATTGAACTATACATCTATACATTATACATTTACATATATATTAAGAGATGTATAACAAAAAAGTATTATTCTAAAGTTTTGTTCTAAGGAAGTTTTGACCAAAAGGTTTTGTTCTAAAGAAACAAAATGAATGAGTAATTTGGCAAACATGGTAAAAAAGGTAGTACAAAATCACTTGCAAGTTATGACTCTTTTTTTTTTTAAAAAACATTTTTTTTTTTTAAAGATTTTTTATTTTTTCCTTTTTCTCCCCAAAGCCCCCCGGTACATAGTTGTGCATTCTTCGTTGTGGGTCCCTCTAGTTGTGGCATGTGGGACGCTGCCTCAGCGTGGTCTGACGAGCAGTGCCATGTCCGCACCCAGGATTCGAACCGACAAAACACTGGGCCGCCTGCAGCGGAGCGCGCGAACTTAACCACTCGGCCACAGGGCCAGCCCCAAGTTATGACTCTTTTTAAATCCACCAGGACCTCATACATTAAAGAGAAGAGTACTTAGAATTTGTTTTCTTAGCATAGGAATATTTATTGAAATGGATATTTTTTTCCTCCTTAATGTTGTGTTGACAACTACTATTCTCATAAAAATTCCCAGAGTAGGGAATTAGAGGACCATTCTGACTGGCTAATAGATGGGGGTGATGTACAATCAGATTTAATCACCTCTGTTTTCACCAAGAAAAATTAAGTGGTACTATCTCTTTTATTTCTATGCAGACCTCTCTTTCAAGGCTGCGTTTAGTGTACGTGTCACCTAGTCCACGAGTATACTTGAGTATCTACTTTGTGCTGGCTCTGTGCTAGGTGCTCCAGAGACAGCAATGAACAAACAGACATGGTTCTCATCATTGTGTTCCAGTCTAGTAGAGACAACAGGCATTTATTCATTTTCAAGAGTTAATTTGGTGATCAAATTGTACAAGGTACTGTGAAGGAGACTGTAGTTTGGAAATACCTGGTGCTCTTAATCTTAACAGTGTAGAATAGGGCACGGTTTGGCAGGGATGGGAAGAGGAAGGACGGTTGAGAAGTGATTTGCCCAGTTTGAATCTCCGCCAGAATGGTCCTGATCACTGTGTCCCTATGTTGAATCCATGATTTCTGTTTGAAGAATAATTTTGGTTGTGTCTGTGACTGTGTTCCTATATGTGCACTTGGAAAATACAGGAACAGAATGGAGGGAACTGACATGGCAAGCTCAGAAGTTTCTTGTTTTCACACAGTAACCTAAAATACAAGTGAAGTAACATTTCTACAATAAAACAGACTGTCCATGACTATTTTTGCACCAATTTTTAAAAATCCCTGTTTTGAACCAGGTTAAGGTTTGCTTACACTAGTTTGAAATTTCATTGAGACTCAAAGTCAGAAATGCCCAATTCTTCAAAATGAGCAAATAATTCAAAAAGTAACAATAATTTTCGTGTAAGGACACAACTTTGGTTATTTTCAAATCGTAGCACCAAATCGGGAGAAAAAGTATCTGGTTAATTAGATGAGAATATACTCCATTTGCCCAGAAACCTGGTGTCAACACATTTGTGTACTAATTTATCTTCAAGTTTCTGAAGTGTTTGTTATTAATTCAAGGTACTATAATCAAATCCTTAGAAAATTTGAAAGCACTAGTTTTACGTAACATTTTTGGATGAAAATCTTACTGTTTATTCACTGTGAAAAATTTATAATATTAAGAATCCACAAAGAAGGAAAATAAGAATAAACTGTATTTAGTTCTTTCTTTTTTTTTTTTTTTTTAAATTATTTTTATTTTTTTTATTTTTTATTTTTTATTTTTTTTTTTAAAGATTTTATTTTTTTCCTTTTTCTCCCCAAAGCCCCTCAGTACGTAGTTGTATATTCTTCGTTGTGGGTCCTTCTAGTTGCGGCATGTGGGACGCTGCCTAGCGTGGTTTGATGAGCAGTGCCATGTCCGCGCCCAGGATTCGAACCAACGAAACACTGGGCCGCCTGCAGCGGAGCGCGCGAACTTAACCACTCGGCCACGGGGCCAGCCCCTATTTAGTTCTTTCTTTGCTTATATATACTTTTTTGTTTGTTGTTACCATGAAAAACTTTGCAAAAAAGCTTTCAGCAGGTAGTGTATTTTGGGAAGTGGTTTCAGGGAGTGAGAATGATGGACTAGGATGAGTGAACAGGGAGAGAGGGAGGTCAATCAAATGTGTGATAGTGACTTAGTCACTGCTGTGTGTAACTGGGGCTTGATGCTGCTAGGGACCCTCTGAGAAGCTGGGAGGAATGTGCCTCAGAATTACCTACCTGAGAGCCAGAAGAGGAGAGCGATTATCCCTCAGCTCCTGCCCTCGTGGTCAAGGGTTTCCCTATGGACTGTTAATTCCCTCACACTTCAGGCTTCTTCACGCATCAGACAGGTCAAGTGGGTTCCAGCAAGTGTCTCACCTGGCAGATTCAGAGAAATTCTTGAGCAAAAGAGAGATACATGTGCCGTTGAGGCAAGATGCTCTCACCTGATTGTCACTGCAATGGCTGGAGTAAAAGGGAGGCTGAGAGATGTGAGTCAGGACACAAAACATATCTAATATAATCCATCCCTTGCACTGTTCAGATTTGCTCCTCCCTCCATTAAATGCACTTCATTACAGAACCTTCAACATGGTGGCCGGCTCCAGCATTTCTGAAAGACTTAATAGAAGATAGTGGAAAGAGCCACAGTTCCTGTTGCTGCAATTGTTCTGAGCCTATACTTGGTATTTATCATCTCCCACTTCTATTACCTGCTCTGGCTTCCCTCGCCCTCAGCTGACATTTCACTGGGTCTAGGTTACTTATCAGGTGTAGTGATCCAGATCTTTGTTCCTGAAAGGTCTAAGTCCTTAATGCTTTTCCCTTGTTGGGTCATGGTTTTCAGCTATCACTGAATATGGAAACACCAATAGATGTCCCAGAGGCTTCCCTAGGTTTCAAACATGCTCCTCTTGGCTCCCATTGTGTAGCGGCAACCCTAGCTCTTCGTGGTACTTAGGGTCAATTATCTTCACCAATATGGTGATTCCTTTCTTTGCTTGTTTTCACAAAGTCCACACGGTAGTCAAAGCTTCAGGTTCAGTCTCTGGAAGCAACTTCCCAGTAGAGGATAAGGTTGAGGAGACAGAAAGTACAAATAAGCAAATGGGTCCTTTGAAGTGATAGTGAGAGAGTCCAATTGTACCTGCACCCTTTCACCCACGTCGTGTATTCCAGTTACAGGCAACATAGCCTTCTGTATTGAACATCAGGTCAATGCGTATAACCACGTCTGGAAGGACAGTCCCCTGACCCCACACAGTGTCCTCCTAGAACTGGCACTGTAGCTGAACTTTTAATAAGCTATTCTATTGTTCTATTACCTTGTGGACATGTGCCCACTGTTGCACCTCCTTCATTGTAAAATTTTGCCTTGAATCTTTCGCCAGTGAATCGAGAATTTGGTAAGCTCTCAGACGGCTGTTTTGTCTTGGCCATAGCTCCAGAGTACCCTGTGGTAGAGCTGAGGGACAGGCTGCACCGTGTGCACTGGTTACCACAGCAATGGCTGGAGTCAGAGGGGGTCAAGAGGGTGTGTGGCAGGACATAAGAAGTGTAGAACATACACTATGTGCTGTTTTGTAACTTGAATATTTCCTTGAATAAATTCATTTTTGGGTTGCTGATTTTATTGTTTTTATTTAGTTAACCTGATCTTTATTTATTAGTTCTACTCATTTTCTGGTTTTTAATTCATTAACTTCTGGTTTTGTGTTTATTATTTGATCTCTTTTGCTTTCTCATGGGTTTATTTTGCTTGCCTTTTCTAATTTCTTGACTGTAATGCTTAGATTTTCTCTTTTTTATTAGCAATGTAAGTACTTCAGGGCATAGATTCTCTTCATTGGTTGTAACATAGTGTTTTTATTATTATTTTCTAAAAAGATATTCTGCAATTTTGGTTTTCATTTCCTCTTTGACTCAAGAGTTGTTTAACAGAGAGATTTTTTTCTTAACATTTTATTTTGAAGTAATATCAAACTTCCAAAGAAGTTACAAGAAGTCAAAGAACCACCCTATATCCTTTACCCAGTTTTACCAATTGTTAACATTTGCTTTATCATTTTCTGTCTCTGTCTCTGCAAGCACACATTCACACACACACGCACACACACGCACACTCACACTCACACACACATACTATTCCTTTTTCTGAATCAACTAAGAGTGAGTTACAGGCAAAATATCCTTTCTATTAGGTATTTAGTATGCAGTTTCCCAAAGGACCACAGTGCAACCTAGGCAATCACAGTGCAGCTGTCTAAATGAGAAAATTAACTCTGATACACTTTTACCAGCTGATCTAAAGACCCTGTTTAAATTTTGCTAATTGTCCCAATGGGTGCCCTTTCTAGCAAATGGACCAAATCCAGGATTATATGTTGCTTTAGTTGTCATGTCTTTTAATTTTTATTCAGTCTAGAATAGTTCCTAAGTGTTTCCTTGTCTTTTATGACTTTGACATTTTTGAAGAGTACAGGCCATTTTGTTGTTGTTGTTGTTGTTGAATGTCCCTCAACTTAACAGTCTAATATTTCTTTGTTATTAAATTCCACTTACGCATTTTTGGCAGTAATATTACACAGGTGCTTTGTTTTGCTCAGTGTATCGTATCAGCAGGCACACAATGTCAATTTGTCCCATTATTGGTGATGTTAAATTGAATTAGTTGATTAAGGTGGTCAGTGTCTGTCAGTTTTCTCTATTGTAAAGATGTATTTTTTTCCTCTTTGTAATTAGTAAGTACTTGTGAAATATGTTGAGATTATGTAAATATCATATTTCTCAGCAAATGTTCTCCTATTAGTTTTAGCACCCATTGTTGATTCTTGCCTGATTCAATTATTACTATCATGGCTGCAGTTTTTAATTCCATCATTCCTTTGATATTTATTTTGAATAAATATATCATTATATATTGCCCATCCTTCCTCCCTCTCTCTCCCTTTCTTTCTTTCTCAGTAAGGAGGACACATGGATTGTTATTTTATTCAATGAGTTAAAATCCATTACTATCATTATTTATTTTGATGCTCAAATTGATGCAGTTTTGGCCAGTAAGAACTTTCAAGCTGTCCAGTGTTCTTTTGACAAGAACTCATCATTTTTAAAAAATCACTTTAATTTCATGGCATAATATGGCAGATGGATCCAGAAGCCTAGTGAGACTCAAGTTTAATCCCTTTAGTAAGACTCTAATTGGTGGTGGGAAAGACTATGGTGGCACATAATGTCTCTTTGTCTCTATTTTTGTGATGTGATAGGTCTATATCTCTTAATTCGTTGAGTTCACAAAATAATAATTACCCAGTGGTATAGTGCGTAATAGAAAGATAGAACTCAATTAGTTCCCTATCAATCTCTGAAGGTGACCACTGACTACTTTTTGGTATCGATATGAACTTATGGACTTAAATATATTTGGTGAATTTTAATCCATTACAATTATTATCCTTATTGGAGCTCAAATTGTCCATCTTTGGCAGGTGGGAACCTCTTCAGATTGATTCCTGAGTCCTTTAGACGTAACCCTAATGATCTTGATATCTTCCTCCCCTCTGGCATGACGAGATGTTCCAGATTTATTTTATATATTTCCTCCCCGGTCCTGGAATCAGCCCTTTTTCTGAGACAGTGTCTCTCAACCTTTTAAAAAATTATCACAACCCCAAAGAGAAAAATTGAATTAAATTTTAAGTAATTAAATTAAAATTAAATGAATATGTCCTTAATGAAAGAAATAAAATATTAAAGAATAAAATTTTTTTCAGGTAGAGTTGAGCTTTGGAAGACCACAAACCATTGTAATGTAAGATTTTTTCATCTTCCCAGAACCAATTTTCTCTCCCTTGGGGGGTGATATTGCCCTAGTGAGGGCATGCCCTAAGAAGCCCTGTTTTGGTGGGAATGTTTCACTGCCACGATCTGAGCACTAGGGATATCTCAGTACTGTAGGGTTTTTCTTAACTTCGTTACTACACCTGCATTTCCTTTCTTCTACGCTGAGGATCCCATAATTATTCCCTTGCTTTATCCCACATTGTATTACGACAAACTCACAATAGCAATGCTAATGCTACTACAAATATGATTACTCCAAACAGTTAAAATTGGCTCTGCACATGCTCTACTTGCTCTTCCTCCTCCCTTCCTTCCTTTTTAGATGATTCTACTATCTATGTTGTATGAACTTTCAGCCATTAAGTACTATCCTCCATTCAATCCTCATTTAGTTCTAGTTCTGCGTGAAACTATTTAATGCTTACCACTATGTCTTACGGTAGCCTCTCTGTGGTCATTCCGGTTATCTGAAGCTGGTTCTCTAGTGGATTCCTCAGGAGGGCTCGTGGGTACACTAGTCCCTAAGTTTTCGCACATTGACATCAATTTGAGTTCTTTACATTTGAAAGTTAGTTTGGGCTGAACAAAACCCTTGGCTAACATATTCTTTCTTAGAATATCTAACTATGTATGTTACTTCATTTTCTTGCAGCATAAAATTGCCAGAGGATGACAATTATTTAGATGAAAATCTAATTTTCTTTCCTTTCTAAGTTACTCGCTCATTTTTTTAAATGCCCAAAGGATGTCTCTCTTTTTTTCTTTAAATTCTAATCATTTTACTAGCATATGTCTTGGTGTTGGTAATTATAAATTTCAACATGTAGTATCAGGGAAATTTTTAAGGGAAGTTTTATTGAATTGATAGTTTTTAGCAAATGTTCTCAAACCTTGCTTAGGTTTTCTTTTTTTCAGACTCCTATTAAGAGTATTGGATCTTCTTTGTCTATATTCAATATTTGTCACTTTCTTTTAAGTCCTTTTAACTCTGTCGTCATTCCTTTTTTTTTTTTTAAAGATTGGCACCTGAGCTAACAACTGTTGCCAATCTTCTTTTTTTTTTTTTTCATGCTTTATCTCCCCAAACGCCCCTGTACATAGTTGTATATCTTAGTTGCAGGTCCTTCTAGTTGTGGGATGTGGGACACCGCCTCAATGTGGCCTGACGAGCGGTGCCACGTCCGCGCCCAGGATCCGAACCCTGGGTTGCTGCAATGGAGCGCGCTAACTTAACGACTCGCCACAGAGCTGGCCCTTCATCATTCCTTTTTGATTTTTGTCTTTATTCATTTTTAATTTTTAATACAATACTCCTTTTTACCTTATAATTTTAAGACATTATATGTTATGTTTATTTGCTTTTCTGCTCCTTCTAGTTTATTCTTCATTACTGAAATGCTTTTTTAAAAATTTATTTCTAATTCTTTAATGAGCACTGTCACTTCATTTCTGAGGTTTTTTTCTTATTCTGATGTTGTTCTTTCATATTTTGTACCATTTCTTACTATCTATTAGTCCATTTGGAAGTAATTTTGGTTTGATATGTGGGCACATCCTTCTGACATGCTTTCATCATTGTAAGTGTTTTTTTTGCCCCTTTTTCCTTATAATAAGGTATGGGATTTGACCTCAATGCTTGTCTTTCTAAATTTTTATGAAAAATTAGCTTTTCTCAACTTTTAGAGGGAGGTATGGATCAGGACAGTATTTCTAACTCATGTAGTTCCTACTTCTATTGTTTTTAGGTAGTGTTAAGCAATATGGTGGCTTACTCTTTGAGATTTCTTGCCTTGTTCCCATAAACCCTTTCTCTTCCTTTGTCTCTGTTGTCACTATACTGCTTTATATGATCTACTCCCAGCAATTTCCTCTCACTGTGGCAGCTCTGTCTCAGAAAAGAGCCCCAGCTGATCACTTCTGGAAGTTTGTAGACTGCTCCAGTCTCTTCAAAGTTTGCCAGATATTTCTTCCTCTCACCTGTTTTAGATTTAGAAACTTTGCCATTTTCAGCCTGCATTCTCAAATTGGTTTGCAGTGCTTTCCAATGAATACTTATTGACTTTTGGGGGACTCTCCCATTCTCAGGTTCCTCATCTACTTTGTTATTACTTTTTGCTTCTTCCCACAAAGATGCTGATAACATGCAGGTCTCTTGTGGATCTTGGCGGCTTCTCCTCGTATGTTTCTCTTTCGGGCTTTATGGGACTATCTTGTCATCTACTTTTGCTATAAGTATTGTCAATGGTTTGTTTTGGTTTTGCTATTTTGTTGCCCTTTCTTTCTTCTTTCTTTTCTATGAGAGTCTTTGGAAGATTCAAAAACTATGCCACTGCTCTTACCATTATTTTTCAGAATTCATAAAATACTTTTGACATTTACCATTTACCGTGCAGGCTGGAGCAATAGCACTGCTTACCTGAAAATGAAGCAACACGAATGTGAATCATGGGAACAATCTCAGTCTAATTCCCTTGTTTTAGAGATCAGACAACCAAAGGCCCTGTTGATTTGTTTAATCATCAAATTTTTTGTTTATGTTCAAAGAGATCTGATAATAAGGGTAAATGTACTAGCACTTAATGAGCAGAGTACTTGAAATATTTGGGACCTCTATATATTTTTATTGACTTTAATTGAATCAAATGGACAGTTCTCTATGCACCTTGAATCCATAAATTGTGTATTAAAAACGTGAAGTTGTAATCTTGTTGAGCATAATTCAACAAGTTCTACTAAGCATACAGTGAAATAATTTTTCATTGTTCACTAGTTTCCTTCAAGTTGGAGCTTGGAAACAAGAGCTTTTAAAGCCAAGGGAGAAAGACTTAAAAAAAAAAGGCAAAAATAAGTATGAAAGCCAATTAATTCTTGTTTTGGGGGGGTTCATTTCTTTATCTAGAGAAGCTTATTATTTAAAGTTTTTCAATGCATGGCCTACTATATTTGTTTATTTTAACATAATAAGCTAATCAAAAGAATGTGAATAAGAGTTTTCCCTTGTTTGGTTTTGAAAGAAAAATGTGTTTATAAAATGTAAAGGCCAACTTGTCATTTTCTTTTTGGAGAAATATCTCTTGCTAGCTGAATTTATAAAATGAATTAATTTATTCTTATTTCAGCAACAGGTTATCTGAGCCAGGATTTTAGGCTGGATATCTAAACAATTTTTGTGATTTATTTGTTCTTCTATTCTTTAATGATGCCTAATTCCCAGTTAGGTCATTCTCATTTTCTATTGCTTCTCATGTTATTAAACCAAGGAGAATTTGTTCTGAAGACATATTTATTAATTGGCACTGAAAGAATCTATGTGCTCCAAGGATCAAAATCTTCAAGGAGAATTATAAAAACTGTTGAATGACCCAAAGAGCATCATAGATTTAGGAAAGAAAAATACACAGTAAAGGAGAATAGAAGAAGAGATAGAAAGAGAGAAAGAAAGAAGGAAATACTTGGGTGGTGAAATTGTGGAGGTCGTTCCAGAGAACATTGTAACTACTGGAAAAAACCAGAATGCCATTAATATACTTCCATATTTCTCTTCCACAGTAAAGTAAAGCACACACACAAATACACACACACACACCGCCCCCCCCGCCCCCCCCACCCCCCGCCCCGGAATGACCCTTCAATTCCACATTTGGATATAGCTTTGGTATGCATATCTGTGGGAAAATTTTGTGGGAAAAAGTAGAGAAAGAAAACTTTCGGCTGCATAGTGTAGACTGTCTACTGGGATTTAGGGACACTACTTAGAATCATATTTTGACACAATCACTGTTGCTGTCATTAATCAGGTCTTCTCAACTCAGAGACTTACTGAATTTTAAAACTTTGCATTTTGTATTTCCATTGACTTGACGTTATTTATTACAGTCAAAGCCATCAACAAATAATGAGACTGAGGCCCTGAAAAGTCTAATGTCTGTGTAGTGATCATGACTATATCTTAGAGAGATTCTATTGAACTATGTCGTAGGAAACAAACTTGTAAAAAGGCAAGCTGAAACTTTGAAATCACAAGTCTGTATCAGTAAGTGGGCTTTGCTTGCAGGTAACAAGAAAACTGAGGTAAAGAATACAGGACATTTAATGATTTATGTAACTGGAAGTCTTGAGTTAGGGCAGACTTAAGGTTAGTTTGATTCTCCAACTCAAAAATAGTATTAAGGTCCCATTTTCCCACCATTTTTTTGTTTCATAGTATTGGTTCCATCTTTATTTCAAAGTTGAGAACTGAAAAGGATGTTGAGACACTACAAAATGTTACAATATGTCTGCCAGTTGCTCCCAGGATTCCATGCTTCCTCATTCAAATCCTGAGAGAGAGGAAGAGAGCTGGCTTCTCACTGCTCTCTCAGAAATGCATCCATCAATTAGTACTATAATGCTTAAAAAATAGGGATTTATCTAACTCCATTATTTTCTCTACTATTATTAGTTGGCATTCTACTGTCAAAAAAGTTCTTTCCTCTCCTTCCCCACTCCTCCCTCTTTTCCTTTCTTCCTTCATTTCAGCATGCAATCATAGATTCTTATTTTATCCAATGGATTATAATCTAGTGATGATATTTATTTTAATGCTCAAACTGTCCAATTTTGTTCATATTTTGAGCATTTCTTACTTTCTGAAACAACGAGATGTTCTAAGTTCATTTTGTACTTTTCCTACTCTGTCCCTTGAATCAGCCATTTCTCCCCAGAGCCCTGTTCCCAGGAGTGGAGAGTAGTATTTAGAAAACAAGTTCTGGGTGCCAGACGTACTCATTGCTACTGATGTGCCATTGAATCTAGGTCCTCCTAGAGGCTGAGCTAGGAAATACGAACGTATATACACACATACACACATAATACTTCTTAAAAGGTGATTGCTTCCTATCAAAAGGTTTCAGGGTACATTTGCTATTTAATTATAGCTGAAAATGAGAGGCAATTTGTTGATCTTATGATTCTAGTTTGGTCAAATGTATGTAAAAAGACCTGTTGAATATCATTAAGCAAAGATAGGATTTGAATCCCTGAAATAATCTGTCTATGTTACAATAACTCAAGAAATCACTTGTTTGTGACCTAAATATATCACTAAAGAACTAAAAAGTGGGCCTGAGTCTTCAATGTTAATCAATAAGAACAGAGCCTTGCATATATCTATGTACTGGTTTTGATATGTGCTTGTGAAATAGATAGATCTGGAGCTGTTAGGCCCATTTTACAGATGGGAAATCAGAGAAGACCCTTAGGGTCTTAGTTATAGTCTTACTAGGACATGCCTTTTGGTCACTCGTTCAATTTCTTTTCCACAGCCTCCACTACTTTGTGATCAATGCAATTTCCCAGAACAAGCCCACCATTTAAACAACAAATACTTTTTGCGCTCTTTCTTTTGGTGGCTGCAATTGTCCTACCAAGGAGTCTACCTGCCTAAGCTTTCAGAAGATAATTAGTATCTAAAGTCATAAAAAAAAATCCAATCCTGAAATTCAGAGGATTTTATGTCCTCCTAATATGTACCTCAGTAGTTCTTGTCAAGCCTACGTTCTTCTGCCTGGAGCTAGGAATATTCCTTTGTTTTCTTTCCAGGGACAGTCCATGGTTATTCCGTAGTCTAACTCAAAATTATGTGCTGCAATTTTTACCTATATCTGGTGCTTGGTATCAAGTTATAGGAAATACTCTGTGACATTGGAATTTGTGAGGAATTTGAACATGTGGTTCTGTGGAATCAGAGATGGCATATATGAGTAGTAATTCATCACAGACACATAGGCTTCCTTTTTGAGGGAAGTTAACTTAAATACAGATGTAGTTTTCTTCCAGTGAAGGAGCAATTCAGGGTAAGGCTGTGGGAGCATTTCTTCACTCCTTGTGGGATGGGTTTGTGCAGCCCACCTGGGGTGAAGTTGGCTTACTGTATCAAAAGGAAAACATTTTTCAAAGCTTTGTATTTAGATGTTAAGGTTTATTCAACTGGAAAATTTTAAGTAAAAACAGGAAATATTTTTCTGTATAAAACTAAATATGTAAAACACTCAAACACTCTTAGAACACTTTAAACTACTTTACTCCCAACATTATATTTCAGTGAGATTAACCCAGGTATCTTCTTAAATTCTGAAGTTCTGTATTCAAAAGAAGAAAAACATACTTGAATCATAGTTGCGTTGTGGGTTAACTGAATTCATTTAGAGTGACTCTTTTCTTTGTTTGGTAAGTATACATTATATCTTTACCAGGTGCTATTCACAAGATGCTTTTAGAAGTGG
This sequence comes from Equus przewalskii, assembly GCF_037783145.1. Classification (NCBI taxonomy): domain Eukaryota; kingdom Metazoa; phylum Chordata; class Mammalia; order Perissodactyla; family Equidae; genus Equus; species Equus przewalskii. The sequence continues at coordinate 58,894,701 of NC_091843.1, forward strand.
AAGTCTGGCATTTTTATATTTTATTCCTTTTTGGTTTTCTTCCACTGTGAATGAGAAGAAGTGATTGGCTTTTACGTGTAACTCAGGGCAACTTATTATATTTTAGTCTCTTCATTGTGTACGCAAGGCTTGTCCGTGCTGTGGCTACTGTATTAAATATCTTGATGGTTCTATAGACAACCTTTCTTAAATTGAAAACATTGATTAGTGGTTTTCTGGAAGTGTTCTGTCTGGTCGTCTAAACTTGGGCTGAAAAGGTAAGGAGTATATACAGGGAGGTTTTCTACCAAATATTGTTATTGTAGAAAATTTAGTGTTTATTCTATAACATGAGGCAGTAAGAAACTGCTGTATCCCCTTTATTTTTCTAGGGCAGATTTTCTCAAGCTCCCACCTTGGTGGACTCCCAAGAAATTCAGTCTCAGTCATTACTAAGCCTCTTTCCCCGCCATCCTGATCACCAAAGCTTTTAAGGATCCTTCACAGTCCAGAACATTATGTTCCTCAGTCTTTAGTCTAGACTGCTCATTTCCTAAGGCACATGCTAGCAGCGTCAATTCTGGGCCAAGACTGGACACAAAATCTTTCCCCAAGGTGCCCATGGACATGATTCTTAGTATTCTATGCCCATTAGTCTTCCACAGGTCACCTTCAAGACCCGTCAGAGGGCTAGTCACATTTTGGGGAGAGCATGTGAGTGGAGATGAGCTATGGTCCCCCAACTCTTCAAGAGAATGTCTCCTACTTCCTCCTCCCTTAACTCAAAGCTCTCTCCTCCCTCTTCTCTTTCTCTGGAATGACCAGTAAGTCCTTCCATGAGTTTAAGTTTTTGAATATAAAAGCCAGGAGAGACTATTATTTTCTACCCAATAGCTTCTGTTTTATATTTGGACACAAAAACATTTGAGGCAAGGCAAGGGAACACATAAGCTTAGAAACCTCTTTGGGATGGAGAGGGGAAAATATGTATGCATGGAAGAATAAAAAACACATATTAATATTTTGACAAATTAGTCTCTTAATAATATTATTATTATTTTTTGCTTTTATTAAAGACAACTTTAAAATTTTAGGTTTACAATAAAATTGAGAGGTAGGTTCAGAGATATTTCATATACCCCCTGCTCCTACACATGCATAGCCTCCCCCCGTTATCAATGTCACTCACCAGAATGGTACACTTTTTTTTACCAAGTATGAACCTGCATTAACACATCGTAATCAGCCTATGTCCATAGTTTACCTTAGGGTTCACTCTTGGTGTTGTACATTCTGTGGTTTTGGACAAATGTGTAATAACATATATCCATCATTAAATATTATACAGAGTTATTTTCACTGTCCTAAAAAACCCTCTGTGCTCTGCCTATTCATGACCCCCTGACGCTGCCTTGTGACTCCTGATTTTTTTGCTGTCTCCATAGTTTGGCTTTTTCCAGAAGGTCATATAGTTGGAGTCATACAGTGTGTCGCTTTCTCGGATTGGCTTCTTTCACTCATTAATATGCATTTAAGTTTTCTCTTTGTCTCTTCATGGCTTGATAGCTCATTTCTTTTTAACACTGATAATATTCCATTGTCTGGATGTACCACAATTTATTTATCCATTCACCTATTGAGGGACGTCTTGGTTGCTTCCAAGTTTTGGCAACTATGAATAAAGCTGATATAAACATCTGTGTGAAGGTTTTTATGTGGACATAAATTTTCAGCTTCTTTGAATAAATACCAAGGAGCACAATTGCTGGATTGTAGAGTAAGAGTGTGTTTAGTTTTGTAAGAAACAACCAAACTGTCTTCCAATGTGTCCATACCATTTTGCATTCCCACCAGCACTAAATGAGACTTCCTGTTACTCCACATTCTCGCCTGCATTTGGTGTTGTCAGAGTTCCAGATTTTGGTCATTCTAATAGGTATGTAGTAGTATCTCATTGCTGTTTTAATTTGCCTTTCCCTGATGACATATGATGTGAAGCATTTTTTCATATGCTTTATTTGCCATCTGCATATCTTCTTTGGTGAGATGTCTGTTGAGTTCTTTGGTCCATTGTTTAATGAAGTTGTTTGTTTTCTTATTATCAGATATTTTTTATTCCTCTTGGAAGAATGAAAACAAAAGGCATATTGATGTTTAGTATTTAATTGTTAGTATTTATTCTCTCAAAGTATATTCAGAATCAAAGATAACCTTTTGTAGTCAATATGTCCTAACCAGAAGAAAGTTCTTATTTATGTAACTTCTTTTCCAAAGAAAGTTAGAGGAGCTGAACTGATAACTTAGTCCAAGACAGAAATAAGGGGATGAGAGGAAACCTTTTTGTGATGTGCCTCCTTGCAGAATCAGTCAGAAGCAGACCTGCTGTGCTGGAGAGGAACTTGTTGGGACTGGGGTTGAGAATTGGTAGACACCAAAAGAGGTTCATCTCTGTCACAGGCCTGGACTACCACTGGTTGACCCTCTCTCCATCCTATTTGGGTAACTCCTCTGGTTCTGCATCAACATGTATTTGCAGGCAATGAAATCCATGGAAAACCCAAGAGAGAATCTATCCTTGAAAGGAATTTAAGCACCATATGAGACAACCATTAGGAAAAAAATCAGGGGCCAGCCCCATGATGGAGTGGTTAAGTTCATGCGCTCCACTGCGGTGGTCCAGGGTTTTGCTGGTTCGGATCCTGGGTGCGGACATGGCACCGCTCATCAGGCCACGTTGAGGCAGCATCCCACATGCCACAACTAGAAGGACCTGCACCTAAGATATACAACTATATATGGACGGGGCGGGGGTGGGGGTGGCGTGGATTGGGGGAGATAAAGCAGGAAAAAAAAAGAAGAAGATTGGCAACAGTTGTTAGCTCAGGTGCCAATCTTTAAAAAAAAAATCAGATGACTTCTAAAATTTCTGAGAAGTCTAGAGGAGCTATTATCTAAATAAGCATAAATGGATAAGGTACGCCGAGTTAAATTTGTGCCTTAGTTCTTGGTGTTTTGGACATACCATGCTACTGCCTCATTGCCAAGTTAAAGAAATAGAGGAATCGGGATCTTGATAATTTTCTCTTGATTCCTAATGCCCATTTTTGCAGAGCAGTATGAAAACTTTTGGGTAAAAACTGAGACCCAATCACAGCATAGAGATTGTTTACACATATCTAAAAGAAAAATATTGCCACACACTTAGAGAATGAGAACTCCTTATCACATAATTTCTCATTTTACCTGTGACTAAGAGCCTTGAAGAATGTACATTATTTAAGGAATGAATTCTGGTTACTGATTTTATATCCAACACCTTTTGGGCTTTCCTAGTGGGATGTAATTTCAGTTTTTCTCACTAGATAAAACAGCTACTCTGCTTATCACAAAGCAGAGTGTGTTTATATTCCAAGACCTGTGATTTGATGACTTGACCAGCCCAGTACCATTCTGATATTGTTAACCAGTTGCTTTACATGGTTATTGTATTTTAGAATGTAAAACTGGAACTGAAACTTTAAGAAGTCTCTAGTTCAGGGACCAGCCTCATGGCGCAGCAGTTTAGTTCGCACGTTCTGCTTCGGTGACCCGGGGTTTGCGGGTTTGGATCCTGGGTGTAGACCTACGCACTGCTTGTCAAGCCATGCTGTGGCAGGCGTCTCACATATAAAGTAGAAGAAGATGGGCACAGATGTTAGCTCAGGGCCAGTCTTCCTCAGCAAAAAGAGGAGGATTGGCAGCAGATGTTAGCTCAGGGCTAATCTTCCTAAAAAAAAAGAAAAAAAAGTCTCTAATTCAGTGGTTTCCTCAGAATTCCCCATGGTGCCTTTCAAAATATACAGATGTATAAACCTCATTGAATCAGAATCTCCTGTTAGTGGAACCCAGGACTCCACTGATTTTGTCTATCACTCCTCTTTCAGAAATGATACCATCTAAACCATCTGTAAACCGGATAGGAGATTGGTAAGTATGGGGGCACTGTAGCTTTATTTCTCATTTAATCAGACTTTAAATATATGAGCAGAGAATTCTAAAAAGAGAAAACGGCCTCAAAATAAGACAGCTTAGTTTTGAAGGTTTTCTATTTCGTAACCTGTTTCTATTCAAAACAGGAGATCTTGAGGTATTTTGAGGCTCTATGAAATCTTCCATGACTAACTGGAATAGAAGCTCTGCGTCCTTGATTGCACTGTCTTATCTCGCCATCACTCACTGTGGGACCGAATATGGACTTCCCCTTTTGTTCATGGTCTTTAGGGGAAGTTTTTTGTAACTTTTAATATTTATTCATCACCTGTGTTGACATTTCTGGTGTCAAGAGATTTCTTTTTCTTTTTAACTCTCTTCTAATAAGAATTTGGTAAAATAAAATACAGAATGAAGTAAAGATACTGATGATGTCTACTTTTAGGGAAGGCTTCTTTCATGGCAAAATAACCCTTAACTTTAAAAATTAAAGATTTTATAATATGACCAAATTGTTAACAATTTTTTTCTCTTTAAGTGAGTAATCAAGTCAGAAAAGAGCTACTTCGTTTAGTTTTACCTATTTGAATTGTACACATGGACTCATTCTGTATACTTCTGTAATTTCCTTCTACTGTTCAACAATATGTTTTTGAAATTCTTCTCTATTTATACTCTTAGTACATATATAGCTCACTCATTTCCACTGCTGTGGATGTGGCAGAGTATAAACAAGTCTATCTTTTCTACTGTTTATGGATATTTGGATTATTTTCAGTTTTCTACTGTTACAAACACTATTGCTGTAAATATTCTTTTAAAAAATCTTTATTGATATATAATTTGCATACCATAAAATTCACTTATTTAAAGTGTACATATGGTTCAACGGTTTTTATTGTACTTACAAAATTGTGACACTGTCACCAAAATCTAATTTTAGAACATTTCATCAATCTCTAAAGAAACCCTGTACCCATTAATATTTCCTCCCCACCCCTACTGCACATCTTCCCTCAGTCTCTGACAACCACTAATCTACTTTCTGTTTCTATAGATTTGTCTATTCTGAACACTTTATATAAATGGAATCATATAAAATGTGGCCTTTTGTGTCTGGCTTCCTTCATTTAACGTAATGTTTTCAAGGTTTATCCTCATTGTATGTATCAATAGTCATTCTATTTTATTGCCAAGTAGTATTCTATTGTATGATAGACCATATTTTGCTTATCCTTTCATCAATTGATGGACATTGGGATTGTTTCCACTATTCATGTACAAGTTTTTGTGTGGACTTAAGTTTTTGTAAGTTTTATACATAGATACCTAGGAATGAAATTGCTTGGTTATATAGTAACTCTATGTATGATATTCTGAGGTACTGCCAAACTGTTTTTCTGAGTGGTGGTTTCATTTTACATTCCCACTAGCGATGTATGAGAGTTCCAAGTTCTTTACATCCTTGACAATACTTGTTATCATTTGTCTTTTTGATAATAGTCATCCTAATGGTGTGAATTGGTATCTCATTGTGGTTTTGATTTGCATTTCCTTAGCGACTAATGATGTTGAACATCTTTCTGTGTGTTTATTGGCCACTCATATACCTTCTTTGGATCAAAAAGATATATTCAAAACCTTTTCCCATTTTAAAATTTGACTGTTTGTCTTTTTATTGTTAAGTTGTAAGAATTCTTTATATATTCTGGATACACATTCCTTATCAGATATATGATTTGCAAATGTTTTCTCCCATTCTGTGTTGTCATTTCACTTTCTTGATGGTGTCCTTTGAAGCATAAACATTTTTAATTTTCATAAAAGTCCAACTTATCAATTTTTCTTTAATTTCTCCTCCTTTTAGTGTCAAAGCTAAGAAACCATTGCCTAATTCAAAGTCTCAAGGACTTATGCCTTGGTTTTATTCTAGCAGCTTTTATAGTTTTAGCTCTTACATTTAGGCCTTTGATCCATTTTTGAGGCTATGGTGTGAGATAGGGTCCAATTTCATTCTTTTGCTTGTAGATATTCAGTTGTCCCAGAATCATTTGTTGCAAAACTTTTCTTTCCCCATTGAATTGTCTTGGTATCTTTGTTAAAACCAATTGATCATAAACAAGGTTTTGTTTCTGGACTCTCAGTTCTCTTTCATTGACCTATAGGTCTATCCTTGTGCCAGTACCACACTATCTTAAGCACTATAGCTTTGTAGTAAGTTTTGAAATCAGGATGTATGTCCTTTATTTTTATTTTTTATTTTTTTGGAGGAAGATTAGCCCTCAGCTAACTACTGCCAGTCCTCCTCTTTTTGCTGAGGAAGCCTGGCTCTGAGCTAACATCCATGCCCATCTTCCTCTAGTTTATACGTGGGACGCCTACCACAGCATGGCTGCCAAGCGGTGCCATGTCCGCACCCGGGATCCGAACCAGCGAACCCAGGGCCGCCGAGAAGCGGAACGTGCGAACTTAACCGCTGCGCCACCGGGCCGGCCCCTGTCCTTTATTTTTTACGTTAAATATGATAACATTGATTTGATCTCAAATGTTTTATAAACTAATAGTGAAAATTGAAAAGTATAATAAATAAAAAATTAATATCACTCTTAATACCACCAACCAGAATTAGTATTTTAGAATGTCTTTTTGGTCTCTTTTTAGGCAGCATTATAAATTTCATTTTCAGTTGACCCACATGCAATGTGATAAGCAGTGATCATATTTTTCTTCCACGACAAGAATCTTCATGAAGTTCTTGTGTAATATTTAAAATTTTATATTTTAATAACAGATATAAGTGAAGCACATAAATGGCAATTTATGACAAAATGAGTTTTCTATTTGCAACTTATTTTATGATCTTCCATTCTGTTTGTAAGGAGACAGTTTACTTTCTTATATAATGTAGAACTTTTATTGAGCTGAAGTAAGACTACTTTGTGTTATACAGTTATCTTTACTCTTAATAAGATCTTACATACCATTACATAATTTCTATTATACTCATAATCAAAGCTATTAGAATTTGACACTTAGAAGGGCTTTATGAAAACTGTTAAAATTAGTGGTTACTCAGTTCAACAACAAAAAAGTCAGACAAATTATGAAATATGAGCAGATTCAAATAGAATCAACTGGATTCTAAATATAGCCAAATATCAGCATACCATTATATTTCCCCCAAAGAGAACTGTCTTCCAGGAAAGGTGAAGATAGAACCTTTTGTTTATATGTGATCTATTCTTAAGTCAAGGCTATGGAGTTTTAATACTTATGTGAGACCTCTGTCTCCCCAGGCCTTTGAGAGAGCCCCTTTGCAATAATTCCTTTGAGGATGGTGAGAGATCCTCTGTTAGGACGTGGGGCAACAAGAACACAGTAACACTGATCATGTGAAATCAACTGTATGATGGATTGGTGAAGTGTGGGGAAAATTGAATTATAGGTCAAGTAAAGTATGCTCTGAATTAATATAGTGAAGATACAAGTTCCCCATATGTAGAGAAAAAATGACTCAAAATAAAATTATCCCTAATTGATAAAGTGTTAAAACAAAGAGTTATTTTTTTCTTTCTCATCACATATCAGATTTGTCACTGAGTCTTGGGGACTGTACTTTCAAATATATCTTAAATTTGTCAACTTCTCTCCATCTGTAGAGCCCTACCCTAATCTTAGCTATATTGTCTCAACACGACCTGTCTCCTGGCATCTGCTCTTGCGTACTTCTAATCCATTCTTCATGCAGTGGACAAACCTTTTAAAAACATAACTTGGGTCGTGTCATTTCCTCTTTAAAAACTCTTCAATGTTTTCATGCTGCACTTTTATAAAAATCTTCAAATCGGCAAGGAAGTGGCTGATATGTTCAGTGGCGAAATATGTGTATATTAAGAAAGAACCAGGGGCTGGCCCTGTGGTCAAGTGATTAAGCTCGCATGTTCTGCTTCGGCAGCCTAAGGTTTTGCCGGTTTAGATCCTGGGTGCGGATCTAACACAGTTCATCAAGTCAGGCTGAGGTGGCGTCCCACATGCCAAAACTAGAAGGAGCCACAACTAAAATATACAACTATGTACTGAGGGGCTTTGGGGGGAATAAAGAAAAATAAAGAAAACAATAATAATAAAATTTTTAAAAACATTAAAAAAAAGAAAGAACCAATGTAGAAATACAGAAATATTATAAAAATGACTATGTCAAGTAAAAAGTGAGTGAAATTATAGAAACAGTCTTAGTTCTGATGTCAACTAGTTATACAGCCCACCTCACCTTTTTCAGAAGGACTAAAATATTTAGGGCCTGTTCAGTTCCAAATTTCTAAAAAATTATGTTTTGCCTTTTTTGATACTGACCAATTAAAGGAAAAATATGTCAAGATTTCTGAATAAAGAATATCTTAGTTTGCATAGTGCTGTATAGTTTAAAAGAGTTTGTACATGAATTATCCCAGATGATTTCCTTACCTTCTCCTTGCCTTTTCTCTTTCCAGATTAAACAGACCAAGAATAGTTAAGTTTCTCAAGACTTCTTTTTCATTATTCCATTTTGCTGTTCTAAAAAATACCATGCAATATGTTTGGGATAGGATAATACAAACTCTAAAAATAACATAATTTCCATCCTTAGTTGAATTTGGGAAATAAAAACAACTTAGAGATATTGATTCTTCCTAATCAAGGTAAACATTGAAGAATTTTGCTATGTATAATCTAGTTTGAATACTTCTATGAGTAGATCCATGAACATAGATGAAAATTCTGTTATGTTTAGTTTGGTTCCTAGAATATGTAAATAATATAAATTGAAATACACCAATGGTCTGAATAATGATTCTGAAAATTCTTCTAATTCAATTCAATTAAAATTTCTTTTCATTACTTTGTAGTGTGGCATGTCTGCATGTCTGCATAAAGGAAAGTGGAAATGTAGAGGAATACAATTGAGAAAGTTCAGTAATAAATTGCCATGGTGCACATGTAACATTCTGCTGTGTTTCTAATAGCCTCTAAGCCATAATTTTCTAATGGAATGAAATAACTCTGTCAGAGGCAAAATCAATACTTTCAAAGTATACACTAATGTTCTGTGAAATTAAAAATTGACCTTTTTTCCCGTCGTTTTTTCTTTTAAAGAATAATTACAGGTGGGTTTAGATATGTGAAATCTGTGTAACATTTGAAATACAAATCTCTTGATTATCTCTGCTGAAAAATGACTTTTGACTGTTATGTGTGTTGTTAGATGTCTTCTTCCTTACTGATAATATATTAAAAATATAAATAAAAACTTGATTTTACAAAATATGGTTATTAATCAATTAAGACAATTTTTGTTTTAACATTTGCCAGCGTATGTTGCTCAAATTACAACTTGAACAGAAATGATATATTTCAAAACTAAACACTTTAGCTATCAATTAAAAGGTAACATTATTTTCTCCCACAATGCTCCTGCTTAAACTTCATGCTAACTTGGAGTGAATGTGCATACGAGATCTACTGTATGATAAGACTTCTTTTTTCCCCAAAGGGAACAAACTGTTGCTGCTATACTGGCTCTGTGAACCAGCTATGGAAACATTTTAGCTCTTAAGATATTTTGGATAGGTTCTTGTTGAGATTGTTGAGTTAATTCACCCAACTAGTATTTATTAATGTTTTTCTCTTTTCAAGCCACTTGGCCAGTTGTTCTTGCCGGGGTTGTTTGAAAGGAAAGGTGGATGTCCCACATAAAACAGTACAGAAGTTTCCAACTAGCTCCTTGGTAACTATCGGCAGACTGACTTTCAAACTGGCACATACTCAAGATATTCACTACGCTATAATTTCTATCACTACGTTTTGTTCCACATTTGCTACCATCGAGGTAGTATAGTATATGACTAAGGGCGTGGGCTCTGAGGTCTACATGAGTTTAAATCCGAGCTCTACCAGCTGCTAGTAATGTGAACTTGGGCAAAGTACTAACTTATCTGGAAGACAATTTTTTTCGTCAGTAAGACAGAGATTAGGAAGTTCACATGGGTCCCTTGAGAAGATAAAATGAGATGTTGCATGAAAAGCACGTAGAGCTATTCCCAGTGGGTAATAAAACACAGCTCTCAGAAGGTTTTTGCCTATATTTTCTTGTCTTTCTCTACTCTTGGATGACAGCTTTGGGAAAATTAAAGAAAATATATTCTCCCCCAGATTATGGAGGTGATGCCTGAGATCTGCCTTGACTCTTAGGAATACCAGGCTTGGCCAATCTCGTGAAGTGAATAGAGGTTAAGGGAATGATGGAAGAGATGTGCTGCAGAGCTAGGAATGTTCAACCCAGAGAAAGAACTCAATTATTGCTCACTGATTCAGTGCATGGACCAACGAGGAGGCGTCTTTAGGGAAGCATTGTCACCATGAGCCTGACATTTCTCCTACTCCAGTTCTTATCTGCTTCCCCTTCTGCCTTGATTTAAGATGCTCTACACTTTCATTCTACTTTGTTGTTGTTGTTTTTCTGCTTACCACTGGAAGGTTAAATTTACTTGTTAGCTGGTAATCTGGGTTTTTACAATTGTGAAATTGTAGGTTCCCTTAACCAGAATTCTTACGTAAATGGATCTAATTGGAATCAGACTTTCCTTGGGAAATGGGATCCTCTACAACAGTGTTTCTGTGTTATTGTCACTTTCTTTGTGCTATAGGCAATGACTATCAATCCAGAGAAAGATGCTCTGGCAGGTAGCATGAGATGATTACTTAGCATGGAATTTAAGAAAAAGTCTATCACTGAATATTTGGATATTTAAACCAGTTTATAAAAATGCCATGTAGTTTAAAAATCAACAAATATTTCTAAGTACCTCAACTAGGACATAGCAGAAGGGAGATAGTACAATACAGACCAACAAGGTCAACCCAACAGTGCACACAAAGTACTTTGTTAAAAACATGATAGAATACATTCCCTTGTGTTATTAGTACTTTCATAGCTTTTTCCTCAACAGATTTAGGGCTTCTTGTAGGCAGTTATAAAATCTTATTTGAATTTGGATTCTCAGTGTTTAGTAGATGTGTGCTGAATGGAGGAATGAATGAATTAGCAGACTTATGTCAATTTGTTACCACATGACTGTGATGAAAATTTATGCCTGTGAGGTGGTAGATGATGAGCAAGTAGAGTGTTACCTAGTGGTCTAGACTGTTCACTTGGAGAGCTCTGGTGCTACTTATAACTTCCCCGAAACAAGATTAGATCTATATGATTTAATGCACAACTATCGAAGTGACTGCTCTCTAGACAAGAGTCAGGGCTTTTCATAAATTGCTACTTTAAAGTCAATTTTTATTTTGATTAAAGTGAAATGTACAGAATTTTAAAACTAAATAATTCTAAATACCTGTGGTAAAGCAAATTACTATTAGAAAATAATTTAGTCCCACCAGTGCCAACTGATTCTCTCCTTACTGGGCCCCACACTACAGGAAGTGGGGTTTTTTTTGCTTTTTGTTTTGGTGAGGAAGATTGGCCCTGAGCTAACATCTGTGCCAGTCTTCCTCTATTTTGTATGTGGGATTCCGCCAAAGCATGGCTTGAGAAGTGGGTAGGTCCATGCCAGGATCCGAACCTGCAAACACAGGGCCACCGAAAGGGAGAACACAAACTTAACCACTATGCCACCAAGCCAGTCCCTATAGGAAGTTTTTAATTCTAAACACAGTGGTCTCAGATTTGGCCATATAACTTGCTTTGGCCAATAGCATGTAAATAGAAGTGATATGTGCCACTTCTGAGCAGAGACCTTAAGAGTTGTAATGTGGTTCTGCAGTCTTTCGTTTCCTTCTGCTGCAAAATTGACATGTCCCAGTTAGGGGCTCCTCCTTTAACCTTGATCCTGTAATGAAGAGGCAGAAAAGAGACACTCATCGTGAGCCCATGGATTACTTCCCATTCTTGTTGCTGTCACCACTCAGATTTTAGGGTCATTTGTTATCGCAGCATAATTTAGTTAAGCTGTCTTAGTTAAGTTAAATTGTATTGGCTTATAATTAAAGTGACCATATACTTTATTGTCAAACCTGGACACTTTTGAGAGTTAAAGGAGGTTTTGTAATAAACTTGTGTAAACTGGTACTGTCCCAGCAAACAGAGGTTGTATGGTTATCCTACTTGTAATAGAAAACAGAATGATGTTTGAAATCATTCTGGACTCTTCTTTGGCACTCTTACTCTACTTTGTTGGAGCCTGGAATGCACAAATTTCCTTCTTGACTGATTGTCTTGTTTGCTGAGGCATATCCTTCAAAGAGGTGCATGGGACATTCACTTAAAAAATCCTTTTGTGTCTAAACCGTCTCTATTTTATCTACACACTTGATTGATATTTTGGCTTGAAACAGAATTTTAAGTAGAAAAACTATTTTCCCTTCGATTTTGAAGCACTCCTCCACTTTCTTCTAGCGTTTGGTATTGCTGTTGCAAAATCTGATTCTTATTCTTTTGTATTGACAGGCTTTGCTCTCTGGAAGCTTTTAGGATCTTCTCATTATCTCTGGCATTCTGAAATTGTGTAATGATGTGTATTCTTTCATTGTTCCAGTCACCTGGTTGACGCTTTCCGACTGTAGACTCTTTTCTTTCAGTTCTGGAAAAATGTCTCTTGCATTATGTATTTGAACTATTTCTCCCCACCATCCTTCCTGTTCTCTTGTTGTAGTACTCCTACTACTCATTGGCCTTTCCAGATCAATTCTTAGATGCATTTGTATGTGTGTGTGGTTTTTTTTTTTACCCTTCTTTTCATATTTTCTGACTCTTAAGTCTTTTGTTTTATTTTATTGGTGGTGTCATATCTTTCAATGTCTGATTAATTTCTTTGTTTTGAATGTTTTATGATGGTTAACTTCCAAGAGCTCTTTCTTATACTCTAATCACTGTTTAGCCTCCTCATATGGTTTTATGAATGCAATATCTTTTCTTATCTCACTGAAGATATTATTTATAATTTATTTGAAGTTTTCTCTGCTTTTGCTTTGTTTCAGTCTCTCCTATGTTCCTTTCGGCTCTTTGTTTTTATCTTTTTCTTTCATGTTGGAGGCAGGGTGAGCAGGAAAGAGTTAACCTGGCAGACCTGTGCTGCTTAAACGCTTCACATTTCAAAGAAAGGCGTGTTTTCAGGACTGGCCCTTGGCTGGCCCCTGGCAGATAAATTCTGAGCCCTTGGAATATTCTGGCTGATAAGATTGATTTTTGTATGCCTGAGGCCTTGGGTCACACAATACCAGTTTGATCCTATAGTTTATGCTAACAATATGATTCATGGAGAATGCATGGTTTTGCTCTGGGGAGGGAGGCTGAAGTCTGAGTAGCTGAGGTCAGTCAGACAGGACCTGCTTGCCTAAGTGAGTGACCCCCAGTAAAAACCTTGGACACCAGGGCTCATGTGAGCTTCCCTGGTTGGCAACACTTTACATGAACCGTCACATTTCATTGTTGGGAGAATTAACTATATCCCTGTATGACTCCACTGGGAAGGGACATCTGGAAGCTTGTGCCTGGTTTTTCTTGGACTTTGCCCCATGTACCTTTTCCCTTTGCTGATTTTAATCTGTATCTTTTATTGTAATAAAATGCAACCATGAATGTAACAGCTTTTCTAGTCTTGTGAGTCCTTCTAGTGAATCATTGAGCCTAAAGGTGGTCTTGGAAACCCCCAACACAGAGCTGATTGTTAACTAACTCTTCATATTTTTATGGAAGAATATGGATTTTCAGAACGTGAAGACAGGGTTTGTTCATTTCATTGTAGGGTGATGGTTCTCAAAGTCTTGTTAAAGGACACTTGAGATGTCAGAGAACCTTGCAGGAAGTTCATGAGGTCAAAAATATTTTCATATTAATACCAGATTTTATTTTCCTTTTCACTATGTTAACATTTGCACTGATGGTGCAAAACATTGATGGATAAAACTGCTGAAGCCTTTGCCATGAACAAAGGAAATAGCACCAAGCTATATCAGTATTTTTTTACCACCACACACTGTTGTGCTGGTTTCACTTACAGTTGACCTTGGTGAAGCAGAAAAACTGATGAAGTGAATACACATCTTTTAATATTTTGGTGAGAAAACGGCAAGTATGCCTACAGCACTTCTGCTGCATACTGTAATACAATGGCTGTCTCAAGGAAAAGCACAATTGTTTGGGTTGAGAGTTGAAGTCATCATATTTTTTTCATGGAGATTATGTTTACTTGAAAGAATGACAGACAAACTATGGTTATTCAGACTTGGGTATTTGGCAGACATTTTCTCGAAAATGAATAAAGCGAGCCTGTCACTTTAAGGAAAAAAATGCAACAATATTTATTGCCAATGATAAAATTCAACATTTCAAGAAAAATCAGAACTTGGAAAACTTGTATTGGCCACTGGAAACTTGACAGCTTCCCAATACTTACAGAATTTTCTGATGAGATCAGTGGTAATATTAACAAATGTAATTTTTTTGATATTGTATAATAAAATGTGTCAAGATTTGGAAGATCTGTATAAATGAGTGAGCAAAGATTTACCAGATGATAAATGCATGGTGTTACAAAGTCAAGCGTGGGTCAAAGATACATTCAAAGTGCAATACAGACTTTATGTAACAGATTGCAAAAAGTTCACTGATATGGTTTCAGATTCTGCCCTGAAACTACCCTTTAAGAATCAACTGCCTTTCAAGTTGTGTTGTAGTTTCAATCTGCAACTATCCAAAAAGCTATTAAAGTAGTCTTCCATTTTTCAACTATGTATTGGTGTGAGGCTACGTTTTCTTCATATGCTTCAACCAAAACAACATGTTACAACGGTTAAATGCAGAAGCAGATATGAGAACCCAGATGTATTTTATCATGACAGACTTTAAAGAGGTTGCCGAAAATACCACTCTTCCACTGAAATTTCTTTGGTTTTGGATAACATAGTTATTTTCCATAAAAATATGTTATTTATGTTACATAGTAGATTTATTATTGTTATTTTGAAATGAATTAGTAACTATTTTTTAAGTTTCCAAAATGGTAACATTAGATAGCTAAAGCTTGCATAAACAAGAGCACTTCGGAGTCTTCAATAATTTTAATGAGTTTGAGGAGATTCTGAAACCAAGAAATTTGAGAACTGCTGCCATAGGGCTTAAGGGAAGGAGCTGGTCTTTTCATTGAGATACCCCCAAATGTTATTATTTGGAGGTGCATTTCTCTGAAATTGTTTATTTTCTTCCAGAAAGGAATCGCTCAGTTCTCTGACTTTGGCCTATATGGTGGCATTTTGGGGTTGGGTCAGAGGAAAGCGTTCGCAAGCCTCTTAGTTCACTACATAGACTTTGAGTTCATCCCCTAGTTTGCATCCTGTGCCACACTCTTCTCCTCCATGCTGTGTGATGGCCATAACCGTGAGGCCTTTCTGATTATTTCTCCAGAGAATAATCTCTGCTGTCTTGTCGGGTTGGGAGAGGGAAGCTTGGTAGATGCCCCAGCTCACTTTTTCGTTAGCATTCTCTTCTTCTGTCCTGTTCTGTCCCCACTGCTGCATCTAATGTAATCTTCTAAAAAGTTGCGCTTTCTTAGGTGCTGTTGATTCCTCTCCTCACATTTTTTCAGGCATGTGGTAGCTGAATAATGACCCCCTCAAAAGATATCCTTGTCCTAATCTCTGGAAACTGTGAGTGTTCCCTTATGTGGCAAAGACTTCACAGGTGTGGTTAAGTTAAAAATCTTGAAGTGGGAGATTATCCTGGATATCCGGATGGGCCCTAAATGCAGTCACAAGTGTCATTACAAGAGGGAGGCAGAGGGAGATTTGTTACAGACAGAAGAGGAGAAGGAAATGTGACTCTGGAGGTAGAGATTACAGTGATGCAGCCCCAAGCCAAGGAACGCTGGCAGCCATCAGAAGCTGGAGGGGGCAAGGAATGGCGTTTCCTCTAGAGCCTCCAGAGGCCCTGCTGACACCTTGATTTCTGCCCAGTGATACTGATTTCAGACTTCTAGCCTCTAGAATTTTGAGGGAACTAATTTCTTTTGCTTTAAGTCACCAAGTTTGTGATTTTTTTTACAGCAGCTTCAGGAAACTAAAACAAGGCATAGTTTGGTTTTTTTCATCCTTCCATGTCATTTTGGAAGGGTTTGGGGGGTAGGCTAGGTAAATGCATGTGGTCTATTTATGCCAGGTGTAACCAGAAGCTTTTTCTTTTGTTTTCTTTTGAGGAAGATTAGTCCTGAGCTAACATCTGCTGCCAATCTTCTTCTTTTTTGCTGAGGAAAACTGGCCGTGAGCTAACATCCATGCTCATCTTCCTCTGTGTTATATGTGGGATGCCTGGCACAGCAAGGCTTGATAGCGGTGCAGAGGTCTGCACCCAGGATCCAAACCAGCAAGCCCCAGGCCTCTGAAACAGAGCGTGCGAACTTAACTGCTGTGCCACTGGACCGCCCCACCAGAAGCTTTTTAATGAGTTTCTAACTGCCACAAATGTGAGACAAGGAGGGGAAATGGAAACTGCCAGAATAGAAATTCTCCTGATGCTTTGGAGGGGCGGCAGGGGGTGGGGGTGGGGGGGGGTGGGAGGGAGCGATGTCCTAAATGTCGGTCACTTCCTTTCTGGATTCTCAAGAAAGAAGGAGGCATGTCCAAATGGCTGTAACTTATCTGGGACTTTTAGAAATAGCCAGTGACAAGCATGAATTCTTGATCCAACCCTAGAACTTGGAAGAGTTTGGAATACCACCAGGTCGGGGCAAGCGTGGGGGGGCTGAGTTATGTTTCACATTTGACACCATTGCCCTGGTGTGGGGGCTTCTACAGCTAACCATGGAGCTGTTTGATTTATTTCTATATGATCAATCTGTGAAGCTTCGTGCAGTTTAAATAAAGGAAGAGGGATTGCTGTTTCTCCGCCTTTTCCCACGTTTGATGTTAGTGATACTTCCCACTTATGTTGTCTGCATGTGAGCCAAAGATCACGGGAGGCTGAAAGGGAATGCGGGTCAGGGCAAGTTAGAGCTGTTGCAGACAGTGTAAGCATCATGAGGCCAGAGGAGAGACTGAATGATGGAAGGGGGCCCTGGAAGGTATGTCTTCCTGTCACAGTCAACACATATTTAGGCAGTGTTTGTGCAGTATGAAACACGGGACCACAGCCTCTTTTGGAGCAAAGGGTAACCTTCAGCCTGTCCTCGCTTTTATACATGTAATCATGATACACAAGAAATTATAATGCATTAGTAAGGCATGTACCTGAAGGAACAACTTCCAAATTCCTTGAATTCCTGGAAATAACAAGAATTAAATCAAAAAGTTTAACATCTAGAATTTAACATTAAAAACTAGAAAAAAGCTATTATTCAAATTGTCTTGATACGTTATTAAAGAAATAAATCTCAGAATTTATAACAAAGTTGGGACTCAGATATTTTCTACAAATTAGATTTTTCTTTTCTTCACTCGACTAGAGTTGCTTGAGAATTTTTAGTGATATCTAAAGCGCTTTAAAAATAATGATGAATAAGAGAGGACAAATAAAACCTAAATTGACAGGGTAAGCCAAATAAATAGAACTATATTAGACAAAAGTAAGAAAATGACCATTTTAGGCAGCATGCACACTGGGCTGTAATTCGGTCTAATGTTGTTGTTTTTGGTACTTCATATGCTGCTGGTGGTCAGTGAAAGTTTAAAGCACAATCAGAAACATATTCTGCAGTAATAAATTTTACTTTTGCTGCTCAGAGACATGAATATGCAAATTACTGCCTACTAATTCAAAAAACCACTCCCCCTAAACAAACAACTCCTCTTAACAATAAGTCCCAGTTTCTTGACAACATCAAAACAACTATCTAATATCAAAAACTGCATTTCTTGAAAATTTACTGAATATTGGATAAGCTGATTAGTGCTCATGATAAAAGAAGAGAAGAAAGCCTGCAAAATATCGGGGGTGGGGATCGTAGATGAATGATGTGTGGAGTCATGAGGGCATATGTTAATATATGTCTAAGTACTAAATCATGGAATTAGAGAATTCACAATTTCTTTCTTCTACTGCCTGCATTGTTCCAGAAAGATCTTAAGTTCATAGATGTGTGTATGTGTGTGTATATGAGAGAGTGAGAGAGAGAGAATGAGAACAAAGAGAAAGCAAAATAATATAATTTTAAAGGAAAAGAGAAGAAGGCAACACAAAAGCATGGATATTAAGACGGAGCAAGAAATGACAGTCATTAAAAAAAAAGCCAACTACAAAGACCCACAGAAGGCCTCAAGTTTGTGTCTGATATCCTAGAAGCCATTCAGAAAACAGGTATATGGGGTCAGTTGTATATAAACATATTTTTGGCTCTGGAGGTACGGAAGTATCCCTGAGGCCAAGGACAGGCAGGTATTTCCTGAAGTCTTAATGGAGATGGCATTGTGTGATGTAACAAATGATATTCTCAAAAGAGGACTTCCGTGGTTGCGGTGGCTTCACACCCAAGAACAATTCAGCAAAATTGTTCCTACCAGGGGCTGTTATACTACAAACCATGTATACAGCTGGATGGAAGAGCCAGAATTTTCTTCTGAGGCAAAGGCGCTTTGGAAAGGAATGAGTAGAGACAACTGAGCTTGCCCTGCCTTTGGGGACATCTGTGTTTCTTCAGTGCTTGAGAGTCAAGAAGTGACTAAATGCATTTACTTATGTGGAAAAGGAAAGGACTTTCTGCATGAAAGCAAGACAAATGGAAAAGACTGAGGCTCATAATACACATTTAAGCAGCCTGTAACTACCTCTTTCTTCATTAGTTATATAATTCCAGATGCGGACCTAGAGTAGCTTTTTCCTCTGGATGGGTGGGTAGTTCTATAACCACAGGCTTATAGACTATGGATAAAGTACAAATATGTTTTAATGATCTTTCTTGTCCTTCAAAGGCAAGACCCTGTGGGGCGAATCCAGAGCCATCCACATTGTACAACTCTAGAGGGTATCATTTAAGTGGAATCTTGTGTGACTGTCTAAGGATTCCTAGAATTGTGCTACTGAGAAATTCTAGGAGGACCTTTTGCCAAACACCAGATATAAAGGTTAAAGTTTCCCCCCATTTCAAGCAGGGTAGACATTGATATTAGATACTGGGTAGATATTGATATTAGAAGAGGCATGATGGTGCTTACCCAAGTGAACAGAGTCCTTTTTTGTCAAGAGAAGAGACAATACTTCCATGAGCAGGTAGCAGAGATGCAACAGCAGCACAGACCCGTGGCAGGCCCAGCTGCCACAGGCTCTGTTGGAATGATGGTTGTTGGACCCTCCCGTCAATATAATTTTCAAAAAGTTAAAAGTGTAACCCATGCAAATATAAATACCTGTCAATAATTTCACTCAGCGTATCAATTAATAAAGGAACCAGTAAGATGAAAAGCTGATTCCCAGCACATTTTGAGAAACTGGGTTTCCATAGGAAATTTGATAACAGAATGTTAGCATGACATTGCTAAGTTAGATTAGAAACTGGTTAATGGCCTAAAAGGCAATAAACTGTAACATATGGGGTTATTTATTCCACCAGATAGAAATCATTTGGATAAAATTTCCTAATATTCCTTTTACAGAATCAATTGGGTGCAGTCCTGACTGTTATCAGGAGGTGCTAGGCATTCTAATCACATTAGAGCTGATTTAGGGTTGGGTTTTAATATTAGTTTGTATTAATTTTATCCTGAATGTGTACACAAAGCATGCTGGATAAGAGATTTCTTAAGCACATCAGACCCCTTTGCCCCAGAACTCATCTCTGGGGTGAGGTGATAAAAGTCGGGCCAGATATCCTACTTGGGTGGCTGGACACTCCATAGCTGAGAGACAAGGAAAATGATTTTCTTCTGCTTATAATAGGGAAGGACGCAGCTACCCCTCCCCCTCCTGAAAGGGTCTCCTTGGAAACATACTGGCTGAATACTTACTCCAACCTTTTGGTTTATAAATAAAATTGCTCCAGGAGCCAGAATGCCCTGTGTTTCTTGGCTTTTACCACCAAGAGATGTCTCCAAGTTCTGGGCCTCAAGCCTCCTTGAAATGTAAATACCTAGGGAGATAACACTCCAGTCTGGGCTGTAACCATTTGAGATCTTTTGGGATCAGAGCAACTAGCTCCATCATCAGGGAAACAAGTGGTTGCAGATCTAATCCTTATGGTTTGTGAAAAGTGTTTCTAAGAGAAATGAAAGCAAACTCTTTTTTCTAAGATTTTTCTGTCTTTGTATTGTACACGTTCCTGTGTCTCAGGAAGTTAGGGCTTTTTACAGGAGCAAATGCTGAAGGCCCCGTGGTTCTCAAAGTGTGTTCCCTAGACCAGAAATATCAGCTTCACTGGGAAATTTTTAGAATTGCAAACTTTCTGGCATTATATTACAGCAGACTTACCCAATTAGAAACTCTGGGGGTGGGTCCACAATCTGTTTAATGAGCCCCGCAGGTGATTCTGATGCAGACCGCAGTTTGAGAAGCACTGCTGTGCCCCATGCGCTCATAAGCTAGTCCCACCATTCTTTTTTATTCTCTATAGCTGTCTCCTTGCTCCCTACCATGCACTGTCAATTCTTTACTAGTTAACAAAGTCTATCTGCTGCCACGGTAAGGTCCACTCTCACTATAGTCAGTTTGGCAGTAACCCAAAGAGCAAATTTACATGTAGGAAGCATTTTAGTATAATGAGAAGATTATGAGATTCCTGCTTCTGAAGGGGTTTAGAAATTAGATAAACAAGAACCTAGTTTGGGTGATTTAAATATGGACACCCAAGCAGCAGGGGGCTGGCCTAAATGTGAACTTTTTCAGTTTTCCTCCAGGCAAATAACGTTTGGGAGACCAAATAATAAAATAATTTCCTGATTGAAGAGTGACTGAGCAGGATCATGCCTTGTAGATCTACCGTGCAGAAAGCAGACATTCAGCATATTTTATTTTATGTTGCATATTGCATCACTAGTGCACTTAGGAAACAATAATGACTACTTTTACATGCTTCCTAGATGTTTTTATGCCTTTAGTTGGTGGGAATTCTGGTGTCATCTATCCCTCTTGATACCAGAATTGTTCAAGGTGTTCTGGGGTATCCGCCATTTGTCTTCTGGTACATTCACAAGAGTGACATCAGAATTCCCTTTATCTGTAAACAGTGTATTCTCCTACACAAGAATGGGTTCAGTCTTATCAGAGAGAACTCTAGGGGCCTAAGAGAAACTACCCATTTGCTCAGGCAATCTGTCCTTCTGGAAAATTAGTAAATGATATCAGACCACATAAAATTGCATTTCTAAAATCCCTAAGTGATCTCTTAAAATTTTCTTCCAGCTTTATGTGGAACATGTGGAGTCAATTACAAATATTTTCAGAATTCTTGTTATATTTCCATGAATATAAATCTGATTTGCTTGGCTTTCATGACAAAGATCATAAGAATTAATACAAAACACATAGTAAGGAAAATATAATTAACAGCATGTGTTTCTGTGCTGCAGCATTAATGCTGATCCAAGAGCAAACGTGACAAAGAAAAATGTGACTAGGAAAAAAAGAGACCTAAATTTAGATAATACTATGTACTTGAAAGTAAAGAGGGAATAATCCAAGTTAGTATAAATATTAACACATGAACCATAAATGCTTCAGAAACAGAGAATGTTCCCTTGTTTCTTGTAATACATGAGTATCACCCACCTTCATAAGGCAGAATTGCTTTTATGGACTGCTGAATTAATCCTTGCATTACTATACTCTGTTGCTTCTGAGACTGGTTTGGAAGGAGCAGTTATTACTCAAAAACTGTGAGTGTTTATCCAAGTTTCCGTGGCCATTTTGATGAAGCTTTCAAAAGATGTTCCCAAATATGAACATCCAAGTATGTGTATGTGCGAAGTACACAAATCTTTTTTTTTTTCCTTTCCCCTTGAAGGCTTTCTCTTGGGAGGGCTGTTAAAAAAAGCTTCTTGTAGAGGGAACTTCTCTATACAACGACTCAGTCAGTTATCATTTCTCCTACCCACTTTCCAATTCTGGTATCCATTACCCTTTGATTTTGAGACTGTTCAATACACCAAGTCGTGGAGAGTCACTTTAGCTCTTTAGTTTAAGGGGCTTTTTTGATTTCGTTTGATAGGCCCACAGTACCAGAGAAGAATAAACATGGGGGACATTCTCTACCAAACTCTCCGAGTAGGGAGAAGTGGTCTGGCCATATCTCCTTCAAGACAGAGAAAGTCAATTAGAAGCATTTTTCTGTAAATGACCTGGCTGGGTTGGGTACGCTTACTGTGGCATGGTGCTCTACTGATATGCGAACCCATCCACACCATCTCCAAAAGGGAAGGAAGAACAAGGGCTGGCAGGCCTTTGTTGGCACACTTGTAACTGCTGTGATGGGACACTCCCCTCACTCCAACCTGGCACAGCCCGAGTGTAGACACCTGTCTCGTTTAATGATGCTACTACACATCATGTGTGTGTTTCCTCCTTCCATGATTCTGGCTGAGGACTCACATGCAGTCCTTCCTGCACTCCTTTGCTTTCTGTACCCAAAGACAGAACACAGAATCTTTTTGTTTAATGGGTTAACAACTAATCATCATGAGGGGGAAAGAAACGGGACAATAACGTGAGCAAACTCTAAGTCGAAAGTGTTTAAGAAGTCCAACAAAGTTTCTTGGTTGCTTTGGATCATTTCATAATCCTCTATTTTTCTCATTGCCCACCTTGAAAACCAATTCCATAACAGCAAAAGTATGTATCTATATCTTATGTGCTAAGGACCTAGAAAACAAATCCTGTCACAGCAAAGGAACAAAAGACGTTGGCTAGAGAATACATTTTACCAAAAACAAGCTTGGCCAAAGGGTGGAGGGGACACAGTCTTGATTATAAAATTAACTTCTAAAAAATTAACTTAAGTCTCTGTGTAGTAGGATTTCTTAATTACAATAGAACCTAGAAAACAGAAAAAAATTCCGTTTGTTTCCTGAAACAGAGCAGAATGAAACTTGCCTTGTAGCTAAAAATAATAAAGTGATGACAGACAGTGTCTTTGTAGGTTTCAGATCATATCTAAGATTTACAAATGCCACAATCTATACCACCCCAAGAAAACCAGGATGGTCATCTTCTTGTCTGCTCCACTGTCCTTCTGACTTGTGTAGTTTGTGTACTTGTGTACTGCAATTATCTATCCTTCCTCTCCAGCTAGGACAGTTTCAATGACTTGTAGAAATGTTTCTCTGTGACTACCTGGCACTGAGCGATATGTCCCAAGCCTTAGGAAGGAAACTAATAATCCTAACTATAAAGTTAACTATAGCACAGTAAACCATCCACATTTTATGGTTCTAAGTTTTTATTCTTGGCAGTAGAAATATGCTTGGTAGTTAATTTTACATCAGGCTGCAACCCAAGAGTTTGTGTCTGACAGCTTTAAATAGAGAAAATGAGTATTTTTGAAACAGCCCAGTGACTATTGGTGTGAATCAAGTAATTTTGGGTTACAAATGGGTAGTGAGTAAAATCTACTCTATTCTGTAATTTTGTTGCAACTACCTGCTCCTGACGTGAAAAGAAAAGTGGGCATTAAATCTAGAACACATTTTCTTTAGCTCTGAGGGTGCCTATGAGAACTTTTCCTCACTGAAGAATACACTGAAGCCCGTGAGAGCAGAATTCTTGCGCTAACCTTCTCTTTGGCTTGCTAGAGCACCAGGCACCCAGGATGGCGAAGCAGGAGGAGGCAGGGAAGACCTGAGTTTGACTTCCTGTCCTGGGCACAATAATAGAAGCTACCCTGTAGGGTATTGTTGGGATTCAATGAGAAATGCAGGAAAAACTCTCAGCATAGAGCTGGCGCAGCCTGCTCGGCAAATGTTATAGCCACCGTTATTATCTGCCGTGTCCTTGGGAAATTTACATAAACTTTCTGAGTCTCAGTTGCCTCATCTGTAAGATTTAGGACCTAGGAATTCTTACTTTATCTTTCTTAGGTTGTAAGGACAAAGGGCACACACTGAGTGTGGGTACAGAGTCAGTCCTCACTACGTTAATTTTCTTTCCTTGAGAGTCACAGAAAGAGTAGCTCTTCTGTGCTGGATCCAGAAATGTTACCATATGAACATTTCATTGTTAGGATGCCAGCAGGAAGCAACTTTACTGCATTATTTACGTTTACCCTGTCCTTGAGCCCTTTCTGTCTCATCTGCCTTCTCCACCCCAGGAACCTATCTTGGGCAGATCTTAGAGTTTTCTAGTCATATTCAGGAATTAGAGACTGTCTCATTTTCAGACATTAGAATGTTCAGTGTTGTCTAAATTCAAACATGTATCTCTTACCCAATTAAACACTTTCCCCTTTTGCAGCCTGCTCCTGACCCAGGCTTGGAAACCCTTAGTAGGCAAGGGGAGCACAAGTTTGCCCGCTGAATACACCTCTTGGATTTTCCACCTCTTCTTCCCTATCCTCAAGGTTGTTTCTGGTCCTTCCATGGTGAGGGTGGGGAAGAGGGTGGAGAGGGAATGAGATAGGCGAGTCTAAACTGACCAAGCTGGTGTTAGTGTCCCTGTGTGGCAGCTGCCCAAATGCTCTTCCTCTCGTAGGCCACTCTGGTGACTTCTTAGGAAGCTTCACTGTAGGGAACCTTCCATCTGCAGTTCCCTGGTGCAGGTGATGTATTTCTTGCTGATGCTTTCAAACTTCCCATCAGGTCTAGCCTCTGGTGGTCCATGGCAGCCTGCTTCAGGTGGAGCTGGTTCCCTGCAGGCAGTGCTCTTGCCTGTCATTGGCGGATGTGTGCCTGCTCCCACCAGGGGCTCTTCTCACCTTCCCTCAGGGCCAGCTGACATCTTCAGGTGAGAGTTCTAAACCAAGCTCTGTGACCCCCTGGTTCCAGGGGAGATGATCAGGTTCTCCCAAGATCTCCTTCCCCCATACTCAGCTGCAGGCTTGTGCTAGGGCCCTTGGAGCCTCTTGACCTGGCACCAATGCCCCCTCTCCATTGTTCTCAACTCCTCCGGTAGATTGGTGGAAGGGAGGTGGTGGTGGATGGGTGTAGAGCCAGTGTGATGGTGAGTTCAGTGTAAATGGTCTGACAGCTCAGTTTAGATATAGGAACTCCTAACACCCACTGTCTTTAGCTTTGGGGTCTAAGCTGAGACTTCTAGGCAACAGGGAAAGATGTACTTACAATCTTGTTACATAAGCCAAGCTCAGTTTGTTCCATTTTTATGCGGGGGCGGGGGGGGGGGGGGAAGCCCTCACTACACGTTAAAACCAAAATTTACAATACATAAATAAGGTGATTATTTTAGTCACAAAAGCACATATACATTTTAAATCCTTTATGTTATAAATTCTAGTTCTTAGTTAAGAGTTTGTTTAAATGTTATTAATTATTTGACAGAGGCTAAAGAAATAAATAAATTTACAGCTTCCCTGAGGAGCAGTGACTAGGCA
Organism: Equus przewalskii; assembly: GCF_037783145.1. NCBI lineage: Eukaryota > Metazoa > Chordata > Mammalia > Perissodactyla > Equidae > Equus > Equus przewalskii. The sequence continues at coordinate 58,920,146 of NC_091843.1, forward strand.
AATCAACAAGAAACTTAAAAATCTCTGGAGTAGGGGGAAATATAAGTAATGAAATTAATTTTTTTTTTAAATGGCCTGTATTTTCAGAAAAACTCTATTTATCTTATACAGGTAGACCAGTATAGTTTTTCTCCCAGGCATTATGATGAATTAAACAAAACAAAACAAAACCCACTGAGCTATGCAATCTGACCTTGCCATGCCTCACCACGCAGCTTAACATAGCCATCATTCAGTGTCCATCACACCGGCATCCTTTTAAAGTTCTTGACATAGCACTTACTGCTCTCTGATTCATCCCCCCACCCCCAGCCCAAGGTAGACTATAAATTCCTTGAGAGGAGGTCCATAGTGTCCAATAGAGTTTTGCCAAAGACTAGAACAGTGGTTGGCACATAGAGTGTGTTCACTGAGTATTTGTTAGATGAATAAATGGAATTAACTCCGTCCCTAATCAGACTTTTGCTATTTATTCATCAAAACTCTAGTGAGTGCTTACCACGTACTTGGTGCTGTACTATATACTGACGTTTTGAGATGAATAAGTCACAGTCCAAGCATGGAGATAAACATTCAAGCAAATAATGACAATATGTTGGGATATGTGAATTTGGGCAAATCAGTTTGTCTCTCTGGGTTTTAGTTTTCTCTTGTATAAAAACTAAAAATATCAAACCAGACGTTCTTAACAATTTTTCCCATTTTATGAAATATCTATTGAGTGCTTGATATGTGCACACAAACATTTTTTATTTAATGTTTATTTGAAATGAGACTTGCACTGAAGGAAATGCGTGTAGGGACTGGAAATAGGCTGGTTGTTAGTTTGTGATCAGCATGCAGCCTGGGCCCTAAGAGAGTGGCATCGCCGAGTTGCAGATGTTTCAGGAAAATTATTCTCTACTTTTAAGTCAGTTGTAATCCGACCTAGGTGTAAACCAAATGGAAGTAACCTCCATGATAAGTATAATACAATGATAATCTACAAAAGTATAGGAAAAGAAACTGAAGCTTCCTGCCAAGCATTTAAGTGGTAGTTTTTGTTTGTATTTTAAGCATACAAGAAATACATTAATTCAGTCAACAGAAAAACAAAAGGCCTTCTCCATGATCATTTTCCATTTCCTGTCCTGAGTTGAGGGTTTGCTACGTAGCCTTCCAGAGTTTTTCTCTGCACATATATGTACATGTGAAAACATGTAGAACTTTTTGGGCAGCATTATATTGTGTATGTTGTTCTGAAATTTGCTTTTTCTTCACACAAAACATTTTGCTAATCCATGTGGGTAAATAGATCCATCTCATTCTTGTTTTCTATTGTATTATACCCATAAAATGGCTTTATAATTAGTTATTCTCTTATTGAGAGTTATTTAGGCTGTTTGCTATTGTTCACCTTTTGAAATAATGTTCCAGTGATCCGTATACATGAAGAATGGACACCTTGAAGTGATCAAAGGGTAGGCACCTTTAAAATTTTGGAAGATACTGCCCTATGACCCTCCAAAAAGACTGCGCTAACCTACATTCCCGCTACTGGATATAATAGTGCCCATTTGCTCACATTCCTGCCAACACTGGATATTATCAACCTATTAAATTTTGGGATGAAAAATTCAACCTTATTTTTGTTTTAATTTATGGTTTGTTTGGATTCTGATACTTAGCAAGGTTAAATGTCTTTCCATATATTTATTGGCTGTTTATATAATTACCTTCTCTTACCATTTTCCCTTTTTCTATTGAGTTGGTTATGTTTTTCTTGTTGATTTTTAGGAGCTCTTGGTATTAATTCTATGTATATTATATATGTTGTAAATATTTCCTTCTAATTTCTCACTTATTTTTAACTTCAAACATATTACTTACTACTCAAAAGTGACGAGGTGGTAGGGAGGAGTGGTTCAAATGGTCTCGCTATTCGGTATGACAAGATATTCTGGCTTCATCTTGGATATTTCCTTCCCTGGATCTGGAATCAACCATTTCTCCAATGCAGTCTTATAAATAATAAAACTTATGGTTGCTTTATAGCTCATTCTTGCTCTTTGTATTTCTTTTAAAAATCATTTTATAGTAAATACAGCATACCTAGAGAGAACCACATAAAACCAGTACATAGTTAATGAATCGCTACAAGGTAGACACCTTTGTAACCATCACCCCAAGTCAAGAAATACGTGTTTTTTCCATGTGCCTGGACCTTATCACAAGCAACTCCTTCCAACAAAAAATAGCCATTAATCTGACATTACCAACTTATTGCATTTTAAAACCAGCTTATCGCTAGTGTGCATCTCTAGACACTGTAGCTTAGTCATACTCACTTTTTAAAAAATTGGATATGTCTTTCAAGTTTTTTAATTCACAAATTCCCTCTCCAGTCCTTTCTTTTCGTTATTACATCATCTGTGGAAAGATCTGAGTTGTTTGACCTGCAGAGTTTCCCATAGTCTGGATGTTGCTGATTATGGACTCATGGTGTAATTCAACACGTTTCTCTACCTTATGTGTTTCCTGCAAACTGACAGCTGGATCCAGAGCTTGGTGAGAAATCCGGTTCAAACCCCTTGATAGGACTATAGGTGGTGCTGTATTCTGTCACCAGGAGGCATATAATATTTGGTTCTCTCCTTTTTTCTTTTTTTTTTTTTTTTTTTGAGGAATTTTAGCCCTGAGCTAACTACTGCCAATCCTCCTCTTTTTGCTGAGGAAGACTGGCCCTGAGCTAACATCCATGCCCATATTCCTCTATTTTATACCTGGGACGCCTACCACAGCATGACTTGCCAAGCGGTGCCACATTCCCCCCTGCCCCTGCCCCCCCCCCCCGGGATCAGAGCCGGTGAACCCCGGCTGCCGAGAAGCAGAACGTGCACACTTAACCACTGCGCCTCGGGGCCAGCCCCTGGTTCTCTCCTTTTTTGTGATGGTACTAGACACTGGTGCTTATGTATAGATCCATTAATACATTGGAGGTTGCCAAATGATAATGTTCAATTCTATTTTTTCTTTTCTGTTTATTAGCTGAAATACTTTTATAAAGAGATGCTTACCCTCATCTACTATTTGGTTATCCAGTGATGCACTTCATAAAGTAAAGGATGCCTTAAGACTTAATTCTTCCCACCTACTTGACATTTTTTCTGATAAAGATTTTGCTCCCTATCATCTTCCACAGGTATCCAGTTTTTAATATCATTATGAACAAATGGATTTAAATATATTTGATGGGTTTCAATCTATTGTAATTATTCTCCTTAGTAAAGTTCAAATTTTTCTAATTTTGGCCAGTGAGAGCCTCTGCAAATTGGCTTTTGTGTTCTTTGACCTGACTCTAATCTTCGGTCACATCCTTCCTATTTGGTATGGGTCTTAGTTTTCTATGGCTGCTAGAACAAATTGCCACAAACTTGGTGGCTTGAAACAACACACATTTATTTTTCACAGTTCTGGAGGTCAAAAGTCTGAAATGAGTTTTACTGCGCCGAAATCAAGGGGCCAGAGGAGCTGTTCTCCCTCCAGTGGCTCTGTTGGCAAACCTGTTTTCTTGCATTTTCCAACTTCTAGAGGAATTCCTTGTGTTCCACGTATTGTGTCCCCTTCCTCCATCTTCAAATCCAGCAGCGTATCATCTTGCTTCAGTTAGCACATTGGCTTCTCTTCTGTGTCCAATCTCCCTCTTGCAAGGACATTTATGATTAGATTTAGGGCCGCACGGATAATCCAGGATAATCTCCCAATCTCAAGAATTTCAATGTAAGCCCACCTGCAAAGTCCCTTTTGCCATATAAAGTAACATTCACAGCTTCCAGAGACTAAGACTAGATATCTTTGGGAGACTTTATGCAACCTACCACAATATGACAAGATTTTCTGGGGCCATCTTGTACATTTCCTGCCTGGACCTAGAGTAAACCATTTCTCCAAGTGCCTCTCATTTCTTTCAGTGGGAAATTGTATTTGAAGACCACAATCTGGGACCAGAGATGCACATTGCTATGAATTGGTCATTGTTTCTAGGCCTTTTCAGGCGACAGAATTCATTCTGATACTTCCAATTCAAATTCAAGACTTTAGGGCTCTTACATGTCATCTTCTAGAATACATCTGAATACCCTGTTTTCCACATTAAATTCTTAAGGATTGAATCTCAAGGGCACAGTGGATTAAAATTAGAACATCCCACATTCCATACACAATAATCTCAGAATGATGATACTAATACTACCACCACCCATATGATTTCTGAAAAGAGTGAAATTTTTTTAACAGATGCTCTCCCCATTAAAAAGATAGTTTTGGTATATCTACATTGTTAAATCACATAATCATTACATACTTTAATTTCTCCCCTTTAATTATTATTTAATCATATTTCTACAAGTAAGTGTGTATTTAATGTTCACCAACAATCCTTATATGGATGTCTTTCTAGATGTTTAGATTATACAAAATTCTTCTGTAGAACAGTGTCATGGAAATAAGTTTTCTGAATTCGTTCATGTTGATAACAGCTTGGATATGGCCTTCACACTTGAAAGTCAGTTTTTCTAGATATAATACCTGGTCTTGTACCTTCTTTCCTTGAATAACTTGGATATTCCTCTTTCTTCTCGTATGAAACGTTGCTGTTGAAATTTGTTTATAATCTACATTTTTCCTTTAAAAGTTTTCTCTGTTTTATCTAGATACTCAAGTAATTTTTTCTTTAAAGTCTCATAATTTTGTAAGAATGTGTCTTGGAGTCAGTCATTCTGGGTCATTATTCTCATGAACGTTGTGTAGTTTTATTCTTTTTCTTAAATTCAAGAAAGTTTTCTCAAATTATATCTTTTTGTATTTGTTATTTTTGCTTTGAAGATGCAAGGAGTCCTATTAACTATAGGTAGGATCTTTCTGGCTTGTCTTCGGTGTTTGTTACTTTCTCTCTGACTCCTTTTATCTCTGTTCTCTTTTCACCTATCATTCCTCAGGTATTATATATTGTGTTTATTTGCTCTTATGTTTCTTCTGGTTTAATCTTCATTTCTAAAATTACTTTTTCTTTAATTTATAATCCTTTCCTTAAATTTTTCACCTAATTTCTGAGTTTTTTAAATTCTGATTTATGTGGTTCTTTTTAGTCTTACATAATTTTTTTTTTAACTTTTGGTGCCTTTTGATCTAGGTGGTCATAATTGGATCTGTTTTTGTGGTGATGTCTTTATGAAATGTTTTCGTTGTCCAGAGGATGTTATTCTCTGTTTTCTTCTCCTTTTTTTTCTGTAACTCTGTATTGGATTTGACCTAGGTGCTTTTCTGTTCCTCACATTTACGTGAAACTAGTTTTCTTAAACTTTAAGAAGATGTCACTCCATTGCTCAAGGTAGATTTCTTAATTTTTTAGTGCTCCCACTTCCTTAATAAAAATTTTTTTTTAAGTATTAAAAAGTAAATTCACTTACTTTTTGAGATTTCTCAACTCTTTTTCCCTTCTCTACTTGTCTGGACCCTCTCTTTCATTTGTCTTTTTTGTCCAAATTCTTGCTGAATTTTAATTTCTCTCCAAGAAGTTTCTTCCCATTGTGGGGCTCTCTCTTGAAAGGGAATTTTGGCTATTTGGTTTTGACAACTCATGTGGCCCAGAACGCATCAGTCTTTTTCAGACTTTACTCTGGGCCCCTTGCAGTCATCCATTATTGGGTTGGGCAAAATGCTTTCCAGTTTTCGCTGCTGTTCTCAAATTGGCTGGTGTTATTTTGTGGGAATACCTGTGCACTGTTTTACTCTTTCATTTTCAGACCCATCAGACATCCTGCTGCTTCCTTCTCTGTTCTCCCACACAGACACTGACGCCATGTAAATCTTGTGGATGTTGTTAGTGTATTGTTATCTGTTTGTATTTGGGGATGTTTAGGGCTATTATGTCAACTGGTTCTGTTGCAGAAGTTGTTTTGTTTTGCCATCTAGTTGGCTGCTGTTTTTATGTAGAGATTCAGGGAGATTCTTTACGAAAGTATTTTAATACATAAACACGAAGAGATAGCTGTAGTGAAAAAACAAATTGGATTCTTTTATAAATAATACATTGTGTTATTTTTCTCTTTTTAAAATCAAGTGTTGTGATTCAATGGCAAAAATAATGTTTAATAGGGCTGGCCCAGTGGCGCAGCGGTTAAGATCATGTGCTTGCTTCGGCGGCCCATGGTTCACTGGTTTGGATCCCAGACGCAGACATACGCACTGCTTATCAAGCTATGCTGTGGCAGGGGTCCCACATATAAAATAGAGGAAGATGGCCACAGATGTTAGCTCAGGGCCAATCTTCTTCAGCAAAAAGAGGAGGATTGGTGGTGGATGTTAGCTCAGGGCTAATCATCCTCGAAAAAAAACTTAATACTTTATTCCCCAACTCAATAGACAGTAAGAACCCATGCTTAAACATTTCTTTTACTAAGTCTGATCTGTTGTAGAATTGTGTAAGATATCAAAGTTAATTTTATATATTTCAATACTTATTCCCTTTTATCACTTATTATTTCTCCTTTCCCACTCTCAGAACCTCAACACAACAGGACAAATACAAAAGCAGATAATTATATCACTTACTCCTTGAGGTAATGCTATAACCGTCATATTTGGTTATGTTTGGTTTTTACATATACGCATGACTCACTATCGCTTGTTACCTAATATCAGAATTATACTAGAAAAATAAATAAAAAGTTAAAGATAATTCCACAAGAGTGTTAATTTATAGACAATACCTTTTTAATGAGAGAGAAGAAAATTTAGAGGCTGTTTTATGAATGAATACACTAAGTGGCTCATGCGTAGTCCAACTTCTGGAAAATCTTGTGTAGACTGCACTCTATTTCCCACAAAGTTGACGTGAACAGTGGATGTTCAGCCACTCCAAGGGGCCTCAAGTCAATTGCCAAGGTTTAAAAAATATAGAGAAATCAAACTATGACAAGTTGTGGAATTTTAGTCCATTCCCTGTTTTCTTAGAAGGTGTTGGATATTGCTTTTTAAAATAATGTGATGTAAATAAAACGAATTCATATTTCTGCTCTTTGTGTGAATTTTTTAGTCCCATAGTTCATTGCTTCCTAAATCTTGGGAAACATATATCTCTAGAACAGTGAGATTATGATGACAGCTATTGGCCATTGTTCCAAATGTGTGATAGAAATTGATAGTTCTTTGTTTTTAGTGGATTTGTTCTTTTAAAACTATATTTTCTCTTTTTATATATACTAACCCACAGGTTAAATAGCAGAATTGAAGATTGGAGGATGATAAGAAAGATAAGATTGTGTAAATATTCAGATATGAAAACTTGTCAGTGTTTGCTAGACCCCTCTTGGAAGTACCCTAATGTCACCATTTCTCAAGACTATATCTGGCGGGAGCAGATGCTTCTGGCTGTATCTCAGCAAGTCCACTGATTCTGGCCTTTCTAACTGTTGACCATTCCTGATGTACACATTGTGAATGGCTGCGGCTCCCACTCCTGCAGTCTTTCTTGATTAGCTCAGTGAGAACTCCAGCTGCTGGGAAGATGGTCCTCTCAGCAGAACACCATATTCAGTGTGTCTTGATCTATGTGGGCCACTTCCTTCCCCTCAGAACAGTGAATTCACACTGCAAGCTCTTTGCCCTAGCTTTCTGTTCTATGCTCAAGTGGGCCTGGCCTGTGTCTGTGTGAGCAACTAAATATATGTGTGTGTGTGTATATATATATATATATATATGTAACTACATATATGTATGTTTGTTCTTACGTGCATATATATGTAGTTAAAATATTCATGTAATTTCCCACTATGTAGGGAAAATCTCACTGTAATTCATTGCTAATTGCATCTGCATGACCTCTGTTTATTTCAGGCACAACTGTTTATCATCATTAATCTTTTGGTACAGTACGTAACAGGCTAACTGAATCAGTTAGGGTCTCAAAAGGAAATAATGACATATACAAATTTAGAAATTTGATGAGGGACTAATTACAAATTTCTAGGTGGTGTGTAGGGGACCCACAAGGGGACCCACAAGTGCATGAACCTGGAGCTGGGAATAGTGGAGCTGTTACCACCCCTAGGCTGGAGGCGACAGGGGGAAGGTGAGGTTACTGGAAGCCAGAAGGATGAGAGTAGGGCACACTGCCTTGAGAGAACCAATGTCTTTCTTTTGAAGGACATAGCCAGGTTGAGGTGGCTTTCCAAGGAGAGAATTAAGGGAATAATATCCTGAGTATATTTTCTTTCCTCTTTATTTTCTGCCTGAGCATCCCTGTTGGCTGAACGGAAGCAGAAGCCAAAATACATGAGAGCCTGTTGGGTATGGGCAAGGTAGAGAGGAGAGAGAATGATCTGCATTAAGCAAGTAGAAAATATCCAGTACACTAGCTAATTGTCTCATTAGAACAGAGCTCTCTCAGGCTAAGTGTGTATCCTAACATTATCTGATACATCTTGTGGCTTATAAACATGTCATGTTGATTTAACGACATCTCCTTCACACTACTAAAATAGAGAGAAAGCACTCTTCTTACCTGTATACATGCTGCTAACTAGATAACGATGAATTTATATTTTTATCCCCATCTCCTCTCTCTTTAAATATAACTCATTAAAAGAATTAAACCAAAGTATTTGGAAATAAAAGGCAAATTGATAAAACCTCCAATTATTAGTTTATGTAAATTACCTACAAAATTCTTTTTATCCACCTATTTATTTCTATGCTCATTTATGTGTGTAGCCAACTATGTCATGAACTTTATTCTAGATTTGAAATAATAGTACTAAGCTCCCTACTTGTCGTTCCTAGCCATAATGATGACATCAAAAAGATCTTTCATCTTTTACCATGATAATTGATTAAGTATGTTTGTCAGTCAAGACAGGTTGAGTTATACAGCTGCAACAGATCCCTCAAATCTTAAGTGGCTTAAAACAAGAATACACTCAATGATGTCCAGCAGTGGATCTCTGTTCTTCACAGTCATTCAGGGGCACAGGAAGAAGAATGTACCACCATCTCATGACACTGCCATTTTATAATGTGTTTATATGATCTATGCTGCAGGTGGAGAACACTGGAGGGTCTCATGACAGTGATTAAATATTTCCACCTGGTAGAGGCACTCAACACTTCTGTTCATAACATTGGCCAGATTTAGTTATTAGGCCCTACCCAATCACAAGTGTGCCTTGAGGTAGTCATCTGTGTCCAGGTGGTAGACCTGAAAATTAGTGAGCCCTGATATTGTCTACCATAGTATAAGGTTCCTTTTTGTCCTAAATTGAATGAGATCAAGATATTCCATGAATTAATGTTGTTTCTTTTCTGTATACTTTCTGTTGATACTCAGCCATGATCTGCCTCTAATTTTAACCCTTGAACACCTGGTACCAGGATTTCTTTCTTTCCCAGGTCAGCCATGGTGGAGTTTTGCTCACAGAGGAGTCCTCATTTTGAATTTTGGATCTGTCTTAAGATGATCACATACTTCACCTGAAGATCAATCTAGAAGCAGATTACAAAAGACAAACACTACTTTCATTTAAATTCATAAATGAGATTTGAATTAAGTGACTATGAGGTACAATTAAGTAGCAACTATGAGAGATGTCATCCAGAAGATGAGAAGGGTGAAAAGAGGCGAACCGTTGCTTTTCTTCATGGAGGACAGCCAGGGACATCCAAAGTATGGATGTGTCCATCCAGTATACTCATCCCTAAACTATTTCCAAGTTACAGAAGATGGGTTGGTGCTGGCTTCTATTTCTGTGAGTCATCTCTGTGCTTATTCCTCAGGGAACTTTGATTCTGTCTTTGAAATAATTTGTGTATTGACTGGGAGAGTTGGTTACTAAACTATATTTTTCCAAGTTCCTTTCATCATTCTTTTCATTGCCTATGCTGTGAAAATGCAAATATGTAAGGGCATACAAATGAATATGTATAAGTCCATTTAATATATTGTTTACCATGTAGAAGTCAATATTAAACTGAATTTTTATGGTACTGAACCAAGGCTAGGAAAGATTAAAAAATTTTAGTTCAAAAGGTAAAAACCCTTCTTTTCACTCCACTGAGCAAGGGTAACAGTTCCTAGGAGGCCTTTTGCTGATAAGACATTTCCAAAGTATTAATAAGGAGCAGGCCTGTCCAAGTAAATTCTTTGATTTTTAGTTTTATTGGGAACATCAAAAACTGTCTTGATATAAACAACTTTCTGTTGCTTCCCCAACAGAATTCTTAGATTGCTGACTTGGCAAAGCATAATCATTTTCATTCCTTTCAGATCATTATTTATATAACTCAGCACTAGCTTTCCAATGTTTCTTGCCTAATGCCTCTTAAAATCAACAATCTGAGCACTTTGGGGAGATAGATTGTGTCACTGTTGGGTGTTCAGGGGTAAAGCTTTGATGGAGACCATTCCATTCTTCTCTATTTTTGCAGCACATGAATAGAGGGAATGGAATGGTCACATTGGGATGGAAATCAGAAATTGTATGTATGGGGGCTCTGCTTATGTACTTGGCAGTAAAAAAGTAGCAAAGAAATGAACTTAGAAGAAATGCTCTCTTTCTAAGCATACCAGCATTTTCATTTTACTTTGAAATATTTGATTATTTCAAAAGTAACATATTCTTGTTAAAAATTAAACCCCACACAAATATTTAACAATGAAGTTAAATTTCGTATAATCTCATGCTCCAGAAGTAACTGTCACTAACATTTTGTGTATATTCTTCCAAGTTCATTTTTTAATTTGGACGGGATTTACCCCCTCTTCTCCCTTCTCCTTTTCCTCCTTTGGTTTCCTCTCCTTCTCTTCTTCCCCTCCTCCTCCTCTTCATCCTCCTCCCCTTCCTTCTCCTCTCTTACTCCTTTCCCCATATCTCTTGTTCCCATTTCCCCCACTCCTTTTGTTTTCTGTACTCTAAATTAGTATATGTGGTGTTGCTGGTTCAAAGATTCTGAACTTAGAAAATTTTAGCAGATTGCCAATAAATATTTTGCCAATCAATAGGTTCTTAATTACTTTACCAAGTAAAGTTGTATCAAGGTACATTTCTCCAGACACTCATCAATACGGCTAGTATCATTCATTAATCTTTGCTAATCCTGTTTTAGTTTAAATTTGTTTAATTGTTATATTTAGCTTCTTTTTATAAGTTTATTGACCCACAGTGTTTTTTCTATGAGTTGCCTTTCATGTGCATTTTTTTCCCTATTGGGTTATTTGCCTTTTTAAATACTGATTTTAATGTAAATTACAATATATATGTTAACATATACTAGGGATATTAGATTTTTGTCTTTTTTCTGTATTGTCTATGCTTTTCCTGATTGCCTCTGTTTTCTTCATTTTGTTTACGGCATATTTTGCCTTGCAGAACTTTCAAATTTTCATGTGAATACACCTATCCATTATTTATTTTATTGTTTCTAGCTTTCATGACATGCTTAGAAATGCCTCCTGCATTCTAAGTTTATAACACATATTTACCATTGTTTTAGTTTCTTTGTAAATTTACTTTTTTGCTTTGTATGTAAATTTTTCATCCTTCTGGAATTTATTTTGTAACAAGATATAAAGTATGGATTCAATTTAATTATTTTCCAAATTGCTATCCCTTTCCAAATGGCTGGCTCATTGTACAACCTGCTTCCTTCAATAGTCCATTTTCCCCTCCACTGATTTGAAATACCACCCTTATCAAACATGACATTTCCAGATAGTCAGGTTATTTTGTTGTATTAATTCTGGCTGTATTTCTGTGCTCATACTATAGCTTCAATATATTTGAATATTTGAGAGGCCTTCCACTTTCCTTTGCTCAATTTATGGACTCAACTTTAAAAGTACAGTGGGGAATATTGATTTTTATAATGTTGAATTTATAGATTAATTTGATGAAAAACAATACTTTTAAGCTATTGGGTCTTTCTATCCAAAAATAAAATGAAACTAGTTTTTCAAGTCTTCTTTTATGCCCCTCAGTGGAGTTTTATATGCTTTTTCTTATAGGGACTATGTATATCTGGTTAAATTTCCCTGGGATGTTTTGTAGTTTTTGTTTCAATTCTAAATATATTTTTTCCATTATGTTTCATAAGAAAATGAGAAGCTATTGGTTTTTTGTATATTAATTTTGGATCCAGCTAAATGCTGAATACTTTGTTTTCTTCTAGTACTTTTTCAGTTGCTTACCTTTGGTTTTCCAGAGAGACAATCATATGTTTGTAAACAGTAATGACATTGCCTTCTTTTTTTGATATTTCTAAGACTTACTCCAGTGCTCTGTTTTCAGAATTCTCTCAAAGTGAAGCTACAGTGGTAATATTAGGCAGCTTCTCACCCTACTCCTTACTGTAATAGTTATGCTTCTAGTGTCTCAACATTAAGACTGATGCTGGCTTTTGGGTTATATATGCTATCATGTTAATTATATAATTATAAGTTTTTACTTTACTGAAATTTAAAAAATCAAGAATCGATGATTTTTTAAACCAATTTTTATAAAAAATTAAATTTTATCAAATGCATTTTTGCTACTTATTTGGATGACTATATGATGAATATTATTAATAGAATTCTTAATTTTGATCCATCCCTGCCTTCCTGTAATGACTAAAACCAGATAAGTGAAATTGACCTATATTTTCTTTTTTGAAGCTGCCTTTTTGGGATTGTGGTGGCAGTGATATACTAATTTTATAAATAATCTGGGAAGCATTTCTCTTTTTTTAAGTGCTCTAGTACAGTTTAAATAGCTTAGGAATTTTATTCCTTAGGGATTTGAAACAATTTATTCATGAAGTTGTTGGGTTTTGATTGATGTTTTGGAAGTAGGTCTATAAAATTAAAATAACCAATAATCGTGGAACTATATCTATAGAGGGTTGAGGGGAAAGGGATGGGATCCAAAAACTATATATCCAGCCAGCCTGTCATTCACAGAGCAGAAGGAAATGTCTGTAGTTCCTTTGTCTTTTTGGTCTTCAGTGTTGCTTAAGTGAAGTCTTGAGGAGAAAGCAGAAAAAGTAAAACGGTTTTCTAGTAGCGTAGAAAATGAACAGGCTAACAAAGTGTAGTATGACAGCCAGAGAGCATTAGGGGATTGTTTGAGGTTTGTGACCATGAGTTTAAAGTGAGACCAGTCAGATCAATTTGTTTTTCTCCAGCCACATCCAGCTGCAGAAGTGCAAGCATGTGGAGTTGAAAGGTTGGCTTTAACCAGGGTTAGAAATTTGCCAAGTGTTTATAATGATGGAGGAGAAGGGAGCTAAGGGTGTATAGCAGGAAGGATTATAATGACTGACCATGAGAGTAAAGCGGATTAAGAAAGGGAGAAAAATATCAAGGAGATGAGGTATAGTGGAATGCTGGTAAGACCAATGGTCTGGAGTCCTAGTGGGGCCAAAGGATTGTTGGAGTTGGGGTGCTAGATTGAGTGAGAAAAACAAAAGGAAATGGTTATCCCACAGTAGAATATACAAAATTATGATTAGGGAGAGGTTAAAGTTATGATGACAAAGTCTATGGTATGACCATGGGAGTAGATGACTAAAATAATGTGGAAGACAAGATCACTGGAAAAGAGGAGTTCAGGGAAGTGAGAAGCCAGGGAATTTGAAGGATTAGCTACATGTATATCCAAATCTCCAAAAATTAAGAAAGGCGCAGTCATGCAGAAGAGGACAATGAGCCAGAAGTGAAAGTCTTTGAAAAGTGAGGGAGAATAAATAACATGGAGGGAGGTCTGCTGATGGAGCAATATTGAGGGGGAGGAGATAATATAATCTGATCCTCTGAAATATAAAGCTGGAAGTTTTTAGGTAAATGGGAATGAGAAAGCAATGAACAGCAGAGAGGCTATCCACCTCTTTCTCAGGCTCAGTGATATGAGGGCTGTGGGAGAAAATCAGTCTTTGCATGAGAGGCCTGTGCAGGAAGCAGAGTCTTCAGAGCAGTGCCAGGTTTCCTTTAGAGTGAGAAGATAGAGTATCAGAGAAGGGGCTGGGGATGCTTGGGATTGTGCCAATAATTGAGTTCTGAGTCTAGTGAAAGGATTTTAGGAGGGATGGGAGAAGGAAATAGATGAGGAGTTATCAGAGCCTTATGAGGATTGCAAGGTAGGAGATGAGGATGGACCTAGATGTCTGGGGCTGTAGGGATTAACAGACAAGGCTAAAGGCCATAATGAGATTCATCTTGATTGATTCAAGGTAGAAAGCAGTAGTAAGGCTGAGTGTTTTGGGCAGGAACAATTGGGTGCTTGAGGCTCTCTCTTGATCCCTGTTGATGAAAGCAACAAGAAATGGGGAAGTGGGTCTTTGACCCAGTGTATGGACTCCAAATTGATCCTATTTTGAAGGATTAGAAAGCTTAGGGGAGGCATTTCTTTGACATAGGCACAGTTCAAGGTTTGCTTTTGACGGGAGAGGCTCTGCCTTGAATCTTAGTGGAGTTGGGATTCTGGGGGAGCTTGTTACTTCAAATACTCAGACCCCTCTCTTCATCACTGATATATCTAGCTAGAAGACCTAGGGGAGGGTAGGTCCCAGTTTCTGTGAATGAGCCTTCTTGTTGCCTGATGATTGGGGATAGGATCATAAATGGGGACCCGTGATGTGCTATTTGTCAGAGAGTAGGTAAAATCTCCATCAGGTTTACTAAGATATTGTTTAAATTTTGCCCTTAAAACTTAGGTGGAAGGTAAGATTGTATGTATATTGAGGGGAGGCAGTGATGTGTGAGCTAGGATAGCAGGCAGCCCATAGCCATGGTTCAGGTATGCTGTTTCTAAACACTTTCCAGATCTGATGAATCATTTGCTTTGAGACATGTCTCACTCTGGGGGGGTGTGTTTGGGGTGAGATTAGGGTAGTATATGGGAAAAGAGTAATCTTCTAATTTTGTTTGTTTTCAAGATCATAATGATGGATTACCCCAGTTAGGTTCACACAAAATAAAGATGGCACAGCGCATAGTACCTTGTTGAACCCTGCCTCATTGTTTGTCCTTGGATATGCAAACATGACTCAAGAGGATGCTTTTTTTTCCCTTTTTTCCATGGTTCAATTTGGCCGTTGGTATTTTCCCTTTCTACTTAAGGGATACTGTCTTGAAACAAACAAAACAAAAACTGCACTGTGATCAAGATTATGGAGATGGATTTCAGTTTTCAGCATTCTGCTGTGGTTGGGTCCAAATTCCGTTGTATATGGAAGAGAAGATATTATTGGAGGTTTTTAGTATAGATTGTGGTAGTACCATAGTAGTAATATAGATGAGATTTTTGTATCTAAATGAGCTTCATTTTATTTACTTTAATAGAGTTCAAGAAGGGTGGTTACCCACTCATGCTCTCATGGTGCCGTCTTCTTGCAAGTCCTTGCTTGTGTCTCTTTTTCCTAACTATGTAACAGTGTTATGGTTTCAAAGGCTTTCATTCATATGTTGCTAGAGTATGTGTTGACTAAAATAATTATGTTGATCTCAACAAAGAACATGAATAATTAGGTGATATTAATGCCTGCACATATCCATGCTACTCACATTTTTTTAGACTTGAAGATGAAGTTCAAAAGTTACTAGTGCATAGCATCATGAGCACTGTGACTAATTTGAAGTATTTTAAACATATTAAAAATATTTTGATGTTAAAATGTATGAGACTATATTAGTCTTCCGTTTCTGTACAGCAAATGACTTCAAATTTAGTGGCTTGAAACAATACCCGTGGAATAGCTTACTGTTCTGTTGATTAGAAGTCCATCGTGTCATGCCTGGGTTATCTGCTCAGATTATTACAAGGCTGGTATGAAGGTATTGGCTTGAATGAGTTCTTTTCTGGAGGCTCTGGAAAAATCTCTTTCTAAACTCATTCTTATTCACAGAATTCAATTCCTTGCAGTTGTAGGACTGAGGTCTGCTTTCCTTGCTGGCTATCAGCTGGGGGCTGCTCTTAGCTCCTATGGGCCACCCACATTCCATACCATGTAACTCCTTTCATCTTCACAGCCAATGTGGCAGGCTGATAAATGCACCTCCCACCCTAAAGGTTTCCATGTCCTAATTCCTGAAGACTGTGGATATGTTGCCTTCTATGGCAAAGGAGACTTTGCAGATGTGATTAAGTTAAGGATCTTGAGATGGAAAATTATCCTGGATTGTCTGGATGGGGCTGATGTAATCACAAGTGTCCTAATAGGAGAGAAGGCAATGAGAAGAGGGAAGGCAGTGAGAGGCAGAGATTGGAGGGGATGCAGCAGGAACCAAGGAATGCTGCAGCCTCTAGAAGCTGGAAGAGCAAGGCATGCATTCTCTCTTGGAGCCTCCAGAAGGAACCAGCCTGCGGACACCTTAATTTTAGCCTCTCGAGACTCATTTTGGATTTCTGACCTACAGAACTATAAAGGAATAAATTTTCACTGTTTCAAGCTACTAAACTTGTCACGATTTGTTACTGTGGCAGTAAGAAGTGAATTCAGCTAGCAATGGGGAAATTCTCCCTCACTGAATCTCACTCACGCTTTGAAACTCTGACTTTCTCTTCTGAGACCAGTGGGAGAAAACTCTGCTTTCAAAGGGTTCATGTGATTAGGTCCAGCCCACCTATATAATCTCCCTAATTTAAGGTCAACTGATTTGGGACTTTAAGTGCATCTGCAAAATCCCTTCACAGCAGTACCTAGATTAGTGTTTGATTAAATAACTGGGAGAAAATGTGTGTACACCAGATGCCAGGAATCTTGGGGGCAAACTTAGACTTCTGCCTACCACAGAGATTAAAAACTTTAAAAATGTTTTGGAAGTCATTTAAACATTTTAAATGATTTAGACTTAAGATTAACTTGGTCTTATGGATATTAGAAATTCCTTAAAAATTTGTAGTTTTTTTTTGATGTATTTAGGAGTCCACTGCATTTCTGAATTTATACAGCAAAATATTTCATCTATCAATTTTTACAACAGTAAAACTGATATTCTCCTCAAATACTTCCTTTTCTTGCTTTCTTTATGTTTTCTTCCTGATCACCAGGCCAACTGCTTTACAATGCATGGACATACAAAGAAAGGTTTCATGACTCTAATTTAGTCAAAGGAAACATGCAATGAATTTGCTTTGGGGACCTGCCACTGGAGTTTTTCCTGACTACTCTTTCCTCCAGGGCAGAACTCGTGATTCCTTGATGTGTTTTTCTACTCTACCCAGTACATAAATTTCTCAGAATTCCTACAACCTGTAATCTTCACTTCCTTGATTTATTTAAATTTCTAGTCAAGTATATAGTGTATGGTTGATGTTTATTGAATGAATGAATAAATAACAGTTTCTGGTACACTTCCTGTTCTGGCTATTTAGGGGTGTGTTTTGGTCTTTTCATGGTCATTTTTAACTCTCAGCTTTCTCAGGCAAGTAGAATACTATGTCTTTTTGCCTACCTCTATTACTTATCTGTCCTCAAGTATTTCTTCTAATTATCATAAAAATTAAATTACTTTGTGTTTCTTTCTTTCTTTTTTTTTTTGGAAGATTAGCCCTGAGCTAACATCTGCCGCCAATCCTCTTTTTTTTTTTTCGCTGAGGAAGACTGGCCCTGAGCTAACATCATCTTCCTCTACTTTATATGTGGGACGGCTACCACAGCATGGCTTGACAAGCGGTGCATAGGTCTGCACCTGGGATCCGAATGGCAAACCCCAGGCTGCCGAAGCGGAACCTGCAAACTTAACTGCTGCACCACTGGGCCAGCCCCTCTTTTGTGTTTCTTAATGAACATTGTTTCATTTTCTTCTTCTTTGGGTATTATTTTGCATTCTTTTCCCATTCAAATGAACTTTTTGTGAATGGCAGAGAATGTCCAATGAGAGGAAAATCACCTTCAGTATATGCTCCATCATAGTTTATAAACAACATTTATCTGATAAACTAGCATTTGATTAGGAAAAAACCCTGTGCCCTGTGAAAAGTTAAAGATGAATTGCACTGCTTTAAGAGACTCAATGTTTTTATAAACATCTTCTTGATAGTCACAGTATAGTGTTTTCAGTTTTCGCCCTGGACCAATGGAAGGACACACGTTAAAGAATGACATCATAAGGTTTCTGAATGTGCCAGATGCTTTCCCTATAAACTTCTTGAATATTTGATAGGGAAAATTTCACAAAAAAGGTGATATTGCTCTATGAACCCTGCTTGGGGCCTGAAAACATGAAAATTAGGAACAGAAATGTCTGAAATGGAAGAATAGTATAGTGAGGAGATTTACTTGCTTTACATCCCTTTAGCCATGCCAAGACAGATACCACTTTGATGGAGTACTTAAGCACAAACACATTTTCATTTAATGTGAAACCTAATCTTGCTAATTTGCAGAAAGAAAATGTCAAATTAGTGATTAATTTGCTTTATCAAGTTGTTTATTGGAACCTGATTATATCAGCATATATGCAGCAAATATTATAGCTTCCCTATTTCTGAACATCCCAGTAATACATCCTTCCAAATCCTACCAGATATACTCATAGATAAAAGTTGGATTACTTAGTTTAAACTTCCGTTTTACACTGCTGACAGTTTTTAATACTAAATCTATAACTGAATAGGAGAATATGGAGAGAAAAATGAATTTATTATTGATGGTTATGTTTCTAAGTATTTAGAACATCATATATTGTGGGAGAATTATGGATGCATTTATTTCAGTGTATGTGCTATATCAATCAGCTATTACCACAATAATGTTGCATCACTATTCCAGAACCTCGTTCCCTTCAACAGCATGAAATTATTTTCATGCTCAAAGGTCTATATGTGACTGCAGTTTGATCTAGTCCAGAACAATTGAGCAACTCTTCTTCAGGCTACTAGTTGGGTTTTTTCTGCTTTATGTGCCTTTCACTGCTCTTGGTCAAGTGTCTGCTCAGAGCACATTCTTGTGGCAGAGAGCAGAAGCATAAGAGCCAAACTTAACTGAGCCAACATGTTTAAGGCCTGTATGCCCATCATCCTCTGATGTTCCACTGGCTAAAGGCAATCACACGGCCAAGCCCAGAATGCACAGGGCAGGGAAACACACCCTGTCTGTGGAGGGGTGGGGAGGGTAGAAGGAGCGAGTATTTATTGATCAATAACTCAAACCATCTTGTGTGTTTTATTCTTTATGATAAATGGTATATAATATTTAAAGGGATGTCTATCTGTGAAATCATACGCAAATATACTCTCCCTTCTTCTTTCCATGGCATCCAATAAAGTTATGGCATCCAATAGGTTTTATGTCTTTAAGCAGCTATTTGCTTCATTTTTCCTTGTTTATTTTCATATATATAGGTATATTTGGTGGATCAGTAGAGTCCAATCATTACTTCTTTCTCTTATTTTTCCTCTAAGAATAAATGTATCTCTGGCAGGAGAGAAGAAACGGAAGAATGGATGAAGTGCTCAACTGTCTGTCTCTGTTTGCTGCTATGTCTCAACGCCCAGCCCAGTACTTTGCCCTCAGTGGGCTTGCAATAAATTCTCAACTGGCTGATTACCAACTTGCAAGAGGGTCCTCTTTTGTCCCACCTCTATCTCTGCCTCATTTTCTGTTAATACATACAGTCTCTGAGAACACAGATAGTTTTTTCTTTATTGTGGTAAAATACATATAGCATAAAATTTACCATTTTAATGTGTACAGTTCAGTGGCATTAAGTATACTCATAATGTTGTGCAACCATCACCCCTATCTAGTTCCAGTACTTTTTCATCACCTCAAATTGAGATACTGCCCCCATCGAGCAGTTATTCCCATGCCTTTTCCCAAAGCCCTTGGTAACTACTGATATGCCTTCTGTCTCTATGAATTTGTCTGTTCTGGATACTTCATACAAATGGAATCATGTAATATGTGGCTTTTTATGTTTAGTTTCTTTCACTTAAGTTTTCAAAGTTTATCTATGGTCTGTAGCATGCATCAGTACTTCATTCCTTTTTATGGCTGAATAATATTCCATTTTATAGATATAGATATACCATATTTTATTTTTCCATCCATCAGTTGATGGACATTTAGGTAAATAATATTTCCTATAAATGCTAATTGATTTTAGATGTCATAAAGTCTGATAAATTAAGAATCTCAGAGGTCTTATTTCTCTCTGTAGAATTTATCAGTGGAGAGGAACTCTTTTTGCAAAACTTAGTTAGAAAGTAAAGAAGAGAAAACTGGAAGACTTTCCAGAAGAACAATATCAACACAGTGTATAGTGAATTCCCACTGCCCAGTTAAGTTGTGATAATGTGATTTTTTTTTTTTAACTTCAGTCTGGATTGCTATGATTAGAGATCATAGTCACTTGGCAGCAATTTAGTAGGAAACCAGGAATTAGCAGCCGGTTATTTTTATTGTGACTTTAATCTTGCATCTTTTCCTTATTTGTGGTGACACATGCCTTAGCTTTCCTTTTTATAAAATAATAACACCCAAATGGAACCTTCCCCCTTCTTTCCATGCTTTCCGTGCCAATGTCACATGTGCCTTCCAGCCTCCTCTTGCTCTCCAAAAATGTTTTAAACCCCAGATCGTGTGAGATCCTGATTTGAGATTTAAAAATACTTCCCTCCCTGAAGGTATATTACCCAATTAGAATCTGAAAGGGGTTGCATGACTATTTCATTATCCATAGAGTCCAAGAGGAGTACAATGGAATTAATTTAAAAGCTTGGGAAAATAAGATATATGAGTAAAATGAAAGGAATTGGCATTATGTAACCTGGAGAACTTTAAGGCTAAAATCTTTAATACATGAAGGACTATTATATAGAGGAGGATGAATGGTTTTTCTCTGTCTTCCATGAGAACAGAACAAGAGGAAATGGATTTAAGCTATAGCAGGCAGGATTTAGACTAGAAATAAAAAGCTTTCTAACTCTAGGCAATGTAAAGTGCTTTATCAGTGTCCTTGCTAAGCCCCCAAAGGCGTTTAAGGAAAAGAAAGTGGAAGTTAAGAATTACTTTTATTGTTAACACCGTTTATTAAGAGATGTTCCTAAATATACTTCCTTGTGCATGTTTAGATGAAGATAGATACCAGCCTATTTTGGATGGTCTCAGCCCTGAAGAAAATACAGAGCACTAAACTGTCATGTTTCTCATCTATGGAAGTGTCTACCACATTGCTTTGATGGCAGGACCCACTTAATAAAGTTTAGTTAAATGAACAAGCCCCTCTTTTTAAAGATGAGAAAACCTAGGTAGTATAATAACTGCCTTCAGATCAAGCAGCTAGCTGCTACTAGGGTCAAATTCACGCAGCTATTTAAGAGAAAAATAGATTTGAGGCAAAAAATAGATTTCTACCTGTTGTGTACCTAGAACACGGGATGAACAACCGAGACCTGGACTCGGCACGTGTTCTCCCTGCTGCCCCTTGATGCCTGGGCTGTTCCTGGGTCAAAGATTTAGTAATCCATGGCTATTCGGTTAAGTGAATCAGTGAGCAATATACACCTGACACGGAGCAGTTTCTTTCAAAAATGATTACAAGTAATGTATTCGGTAATTGTTCATTGAATTTCTACAGCACATGAAGCATTATGTTAAGTCCTGGTGTTAGGTAGTGCATAAGATCAAAAAGATGTCTGTGAAATAATGTGGAGATAAGCTATCCCTTCTTTTTAAGGCATCTGGTAATTAATGTTAAGGCTAAATGTCAGGGAGAAAGTAGATAGGAAAAGAAACCCACAATGGGGGCAGCTTTGTGTTTTCTCCCAAGGTATCAGGGTCCAGGCT
Source organism: Equus przewalskii (assembly GCF_037783145.1). NCBI lineage: Eukaryota > Metazoa > Chordata > Mammalia > Perissodactyla > Equidae > Equus > Equus przewalskii. Next base: position 58,941,944 of record NC_091843.1, read on the forward strand.
TAGAAACTCCACATTTACTGCCTCCTTGGCATCTTCCTCTTCCCTTTTTATCCAGCCAGGTTGACTGACCTGCTCCCTCACCCCTTCCCTCTACACTGCTTCCAGCATGTGCTTGCCATATCACCAACTCCTAGACAGACCTATCACCTACATTTTCATTCTCTTGACTCTTCAGACGTCAGGACTTCTAGAGTCCTGAATGGAAAGTAGTTAAAATGGCATTTGGAGACCTGCTATGGTGGTATAGGATGGCCAAGGCCCTGTGGGGCACAGAGGTCCTGAGACTAGAGCCTGGGGCCTAAATCTGAGGTGCATAATTGCTGATAACATAAAACCACAATAATAATGATCCATCATTAAATATATCAGATTAATTTTGCATACCTTTGATTTCATTTCAATCTAAACTATTCATGTAGCTCAGTTTTCAAAATTTCTTGCTTTAGAGCATATGAAATAGTAGAGAAGACAATATCCATCTGTGGAATATGTACTCATATAATTATTCACACCGTTTGGCTGCTGTTTCATAAATAATGCTGGTTAAAAAAAATTTTTTTTCTGTTGAAATGGAAAGAGAGCACTTCAATGATATTTCTAAACTACAACAATTGGTATATTGTTCTAATTGCCTTAGCTGCTTTCTCTAAAGGAAACATATTTGTTTTCAAGGCTGGCTAGTCTTGGCATAATAATAAATCGTTTCCAATGTTAAGTTGAGAAGAAATTTAATCAGACTTTTAATTTTGGCAATTTCAGGATTTCTAAGTTCTACCTCTTGCTTCCCCAGCAAAAGCTGAACAGAGAATATTGGATTTTCTACTTATCAGATATTTGGCCCAAGCATTACTTTCTTTCTTCCTGTTTTTTTGTTTTTTAGTGAAATTTACCCAAAAGATAATCAAAGGAAGTCTCTCCCTTGGCCATCCCTCATAGTTGGTCAGGCACTGCTTTTAACATTGATAAAAGTAGGATTAAGTCTGTATTTTGATTTTAAGATTGAAAAATTAATGTAGGCACTAAGGGAATCAAAACAAAACTTGGAAACAAACTTCTACAATTAAGGAAAGAAAAAAGCAATTAGCAGCTTGGCTATCAGATAGGCCTCAGCTGACCCATTTAATGCAATTTCTTTAATCCACTGGTCTCTGTTATCTGGGCTGAGCTGTGATTCTTTGTCTGTCATGAATTTAATGTTTTTTTTTTCTCTCCCTTGAAGGAGTTATCCGAGATTCTTGGCAGCCTTGCTGAATTGCAGTGGAACCAACGACTTTTATGTATTTGAATTCTTAATTGTAAACATTGTGACAAGCATTGGCAAAGTGGGATTTGGCAGAATTGGTGTGATGTCATAGAAAAGAATTTCCTTTGTTTTATTTAAAAGTGGTTTCCAAGTTCTTCCCCAGTAAGTCTGGCTTTCATCTCAAGCTCTAAGAAAGCCCTTCACCAGATGTCAGAGCCAGGACATTATCTTTGACTTCTAAGGACGTTACCCAGGCTGACCTAGATTACTCCCCTTCATTAATTGAATGCAAACTTCTTAAATAACACTCCATTTCCCCAGGCCAATGTTCTGTCTTTTCCATCCATTTATCTTGCCCTATCTGTCTTCAACCTTTGTCTTAGGCTGTACTTTCTCCTCTCAATGCCCTCAGCATGAAAATGATTCTCAAACACTATTGCCTCCTTAAAACATTTTCAAAAAGAGGTAATGATTCCCAACCTGATTTCATCCTCTGTAAACAGGCAAGCTACAGATTGATGAATCTGATGTCAGTTAGTGGCAAAATCCCAAAACAGAATATTAAACAAGTGGTGTGTTAGCACTTAGGAAAAAGTCAGTGGTAAATTATGAGCGTCTGCATGAATTTTCTAAGAAATGACAAACCAATCTCTCCCTTAGACAGGTTCCCTGCATTGGGAGGTCGGAGAAACTTCCTAGAACATTTTGATTCCCGTAAGACATTTAAGTAATTGTTCAAGATGGCTTCACGGACAAGGTGGAGAAAACAGAGCTAGGTGAAGTGGCCATGTCCGGTGGAACAGTTATGGCTACTTGGTGAAATGATATAATTTAGGAATTGATCTTTAGGGCTGTGCCTCAAGCTGCTAGTTTGACCCAGACTCAGTCAGCATTTCGATTTAGAATTTGAATGAGCCACTGAAGGCCCTTTTCTATTTCCTATTTGATCTTCAAATCCCCGATTCAGAATCCCCTCCTATGGGAATCTTCTGTCACCTCTAGTTTGGTTTAGAGGTCTCTCCTCTGTACTGCTCTAGCAGTTTTTCATGGTGCTTACCACACTGTTCTGTGATTCCTCATTGACCTGTCTGTTTCCTTTGCTAGGCTGTGGGATTTTTTTTTTTTTTTAAACAGTGTAGTGCTTCATTTTATTTTATTTTTTTAAGGGTATGCTTTTTTTTTAGGTGAGGAAGACTTTCCCTGAGCTAACATCTGTTGCCAATCTTCCTCTTTTTCTTTCTTTGTTCTCCCCAAAGCCCCAGTACATAGTCACATATCCTAGTTGTAAGTCATTTTGGTTCTTCTATGTGGGACCCCACCACAGCATGGCTTAATGAGCAGTGTGTAGGTCCATGCCCAGGATCTGAACCAGCAAATCCTGGCCTGCCAAAATGGAGGGTGGGAACTTAACCACTACAACACTGGGCTGGCCCCTAGCCTGCGAAATTATTGAGGTCAAAGACCAATCTTATTTAACTTTATATCCACAGCATCTGGTGCTTAGTATCTATCAGTAAAATTTTTTGAATAGATGAATGAATGATTGATTTAATGCTGTCTTTATCATACACCAATTATGTTACACCAAAAAGAATTTAATATAATTAATAACAGACACTCCTTTCAAAATATATGCAAAATCTCATTGCATCTCATCACCACCACTGTTCCCACCCTGATTCAAGGCACTATTATCTCTAGGCTGGATTACCACAATAAACTCGTCACGGTCTTTCTGCTTCTACTTTTGGCCCCTTTAGTCTACGCTCAGCCTGGCAGCCTCTGCTGAAAACCCTGCTACCTTTCATTTAGAGTAAAAGTCAGAACCTCACGGTGTCCACAAGACCCTGTGTGCTCTGCCTCTCCTCCCACTACTTCTGCTTCATCTCCTGGGCTCCCCTTGCTCACTCTGCTCCAGTCACAATGGCCTGCTTGCTGCTGCTCAAACACACCAGTCGCATTCCCACCTTAGGGTCTGAGTTGTCTCTTCCCTCTACGTGGAGCACTCTTCCCCCAGACACCTACATGCCTAATTCTGCCACTTTCTGCTCAAGTGTCACCTTCTCAGTAGGTCTACTCTGGCACACTACTAAATACTGGCAATGGCACCTTCTAACCCAACCCCTGGCACTTCTGATCCTGCTCTGCTTTTTCTTTTTACCTAGCACTTGTTATTTTCCAGAATACTATATTATTTACTTATTCATCAGATTTATTATTTGTTGTCTTTCTCCCCCTCAAGAACACAAGTTCCACGAGAGCAGAGTTTTTTGATCTGTTTGCTGACGCATCTCAAATACCTAGATATGCCAGCATATTGTAGGCATCTAACAAATATTTGTTGAATGAATAAATAAATACTAATTTTAACACACTTCACAATTACGTGATGGAAGAGTTGTGACTTAGCATTTGCTTGTCAGAAAAAAACAAGAGTTTTAGTCAGATGCAAATATAATACACTGTTATCTCTTCATTGCTGAACAAGTGAAGCATGAGGATGTGTTAACAGTAAGTAAAGGGAAGTCATTATTTTTCCATTTCTTCTATAAATATTTATTAAGTGCTTCTTATGTATTAGTAATTGTCATAGGTTCTGGAACAAACAGTGAACAAAACAGGCAAAACTCCTTGAGCTCGTGGAGTTATTCTAGTATCCTTTATACACTGCTGACCTGGCAGGATACGCTGTACTGCATGTGGGCCAGGCCAGACCAGTCAGATTGCATTTCGTTTGGTTGTTTGGTCCTTGTTACTCTTTGAATCGGATATCACGCTGGTTAATAGCATGGGCTTTGGAATAACAGAGACAAGAATTTGAAATTGAATCCGCCAACTATTATCTGTTTGACCTTGGGTAAGTTACTTAACATCTCTGAGCCCCAGTTTTCCCATCAATTAAGTGTGAATACTAATACCTACAGTGAAAGATTATTTACTTAGACTGTCAGGGCCTGACCCATTCTCGATAATGTTTCTTAATTTGGGTATTTTAACATCAAAAGAAGACAATAATTTACAAAAGATATTTTAGTCTGATAGTTTTGGTATATAATATGATATGTCACGTATGGCAAAAATAAATTTAAAACGCATACATGGGGGCCAGCCCAGTGGCGCAGCCGTTAAGTGCACATGTTCTGCTTTGGCGGCCCGGGGTTTGCCGGTTCGGATCCCGGGTGTGGACATGGCACTCGCTTGGCACGCCATGCTGTGGTAGGCATCCCACATATAAAGTAGAGGAAGATTGGCATGGATGTTAGCTCAGGGCCACTCTTCCTCAGCAAAAAGAGGAGGATTGACTGCAGTTAGCTCAGGGCTAATCTTTCTCAAGAAAAAAAACGCATACATGCCTTACAGAATCTTTTTTTTGCCTTAAGTGTCATGCGAATCACTTAAAGAATTTATTGCACATCTGTGGATGTTTTGCATTGAACGAAAACATTTGTTTACCTGTAAAAGGAAAATATATATCACATACAATCTACATTTTAATGATGTAAACATTATATGTAATTAATATATTTTGTCTAACCAATTTTTACTGCAAAATCAAAATTTATAAACCACAGTCATTACCAAAAAGTGGTAAAAAAAAAAAAAAGCGTGTAGTAATATTTTTGAAAACAAAATTTATTTTAAAACATGAAATTTGTTCCTAGCAGCCACAGGAGAGGACGATGCAATAGGTTTTTGAAAAGATCAGGCAGGCGCTTCTGCTTGCTGTTTCGTCCTTCACCGTCAAGGCTCTCTACCTCCCTACATCTGGAGTCACTTCTGCTCACCAGTGAATAAATTTTGTTCCAAGGGATTTACGAAATTTTCACAGCATCAAAGAGCCTCGTCAGAATCATTTTCTAACCATCCTTTATAATCCACACCACCTTGTCCGTTTCTTCATCACCTGCCTGTCATTTGCAGCCTTGGAGATCACACCATCTCTTAGCACAGCATGTTGTAGCCAAGTGATCTTCTATTATTACATAGAGCGACTAAAAATGGACGATCAGAGAAAAACTTCTTTTTTATGAATAAATTAGATATTTGAGTGCTTATGATTTTAAACTGTCAGATAAATTATCTTCTGTTTTATCATATGCAATTGTTATGAGAAGTTAAATAGTAACGTATATAAAGAACTTAGCACAATACATGGCACAGAGTAATTGCTTACTAAGTTAATTCAATTATTACTATTGTGCAAACAAATTGGTGCATATTTAGAGGAGAACTCCCAGGATGGTGAAGGGATTTGGTATCATGTGAGGAATTTTTGAAAAAATAATTATGTTTAACTACGTACATATAGTTGTATATTCATATTTTCTGTAGTGCTCCCCCTATACATCATCCATACTAACTGAGGAGTTCCTGGGTGACAAGCACCATGCCAATTTAACTTGCTTTTTTCCAATCTTTAACCAAGCACTAAGAATATTGTAGGCACATCCTATTTGCATTAGATAAAGCTAATTGAATATCTTTCTTTCCACTGAAGGAGACACGGAGTTTCCAGTGATTCCTGGAAATCATTAAATTAGGATTAATGATAATCTATACAGAGAATCTATATTGTGTGGATTGATGTTAGACAAGGTCAGGGGTCTACATTATTTATTCATTTATTCAGTCTGTTATTTTCAGATCATTCAATAAACATTTATTGATCATTTCTCACTCCTTATTAAGTATGCTTGATGTTGGGGAATTAGATTAAAAAGAACTTTTAGGCTCTACTATTAATATGATATATATTTGTGCTGGAAGACTATTTGGATGTGACACATCTATGCGAGGTTTAGCTTACATAATCTAAGGAAGGAGATTATACCGTAAAGTTTTATCTTGAATCTACTTATGTATAAATGCATGATTGTATTAGTCAGGATTTTTTAGTTCAAGTGATAGAAACCTGATCAAAACTGGCTTAAGCAAGAAAGGGAACTTATTGGCTCGTATATCTGAAAAGTCCAGGGTGTTTCTTGTTTGAGCACTGCTAGATCCAAGGTACTGATATAATCAGAACCAAATTATTTTTTCAGTCTTGGTTCTGCATCCCTCTAGAAGTTGGCTTCCCTCTGGGCTTTCTCTTTGGGCTGTCATAATTATCACAAAGCCCACCAAGCCAGATCTGATCTCCAGCTTTCACATTTCTCAAATGTCTGATCACTCTTGACTGTTTATATTTAAGAGGGAAGCTGCAAAATACTGATTGGAATTGGTGTATTTGGCTGGGGCTTACAGACTGGTGGATATCATCAAGATGGTCAGCAGGCTTTTCCTTCCAGATGTGCGTTTCTGTAGAATTTTATTCTGGAACAATTCTCAGAAAGAGGATCTTCCAACTTCCTGCGTCAAGGGTATCACGATGGCTTTTAGCATGCTAACTTGGGGCAGGCAGAGGGTCTGGAAGTTTCACTGTTTATTATGCAGATAAAATTTAATCCTCCAGTTTTCAGCAAGGCACCACATCTCCCCCTTCTCTGTGCTTGGGTCCCCATCTCGAGCCTCTGTTCAGTACTTTGTTGGTGATGGGAAAGGTGTGTTGCCTGAAGTGGAAACCTAAAGTTCTCACCACTCCTTGAACAGACTTTCCAACTGGCTTCCATAGGACTGCTGCCACCATTTCCTGAGACCTTCCAGGATTCTGAGGATCAGAAGGGCTTGTTTCTCATTTGTATCATGCTGTTGTAGATTTAATCTTCTGCTGCCTGCTACGTCATTTACCATTTCTCCATCCGGTCTCTGCTTTCATACGTTTGGTTCAGGGTTATAGAGATCTCCTAGTTGCACTGAAGTTAAAGTTTTTGTTTCTGTTTTTTGTTATCTATGTTTTTTGAGAGTGATTTTTAAAAGAAGAGGACAAAAATATTTTGACTATTTTGAAACCAGAAGTCATCTATTTATAACTCACTGGATCTCAGTTTTCTCATCTGTAAAATGAGCTAGCTGGCTTCTAAAGATGTAAATTCCATCTTCGTTATTGTTTTTATATTTATATAAGTGTGTGTTGTGTATTTTCTTTTAAATTTCTAGTTTGTTGGTTTAGGACAAATTTTTCCTGTCGAGGAGGCCTGAAAAATTAAAATGTCCTATATGTTAATTAATTTTTTTTCAGATGGATAAGTTCAAATTCAGATATAACCACTGTGATGTTTAGGTTGTTCCACACAAAAGTGATTAGTTAATTGAAGCATATTTTTAAAATGGGACATCTTCCAAGCAGACCAAACCATAAAAAAAAGAAGCATAATTATTTACTAACTACTCTAGTTTAAGATCCTTTTACCTTTGAAAAAAGTGACTTTCCAAAATGTAATAAATCTAAACCCAATCTTAGGTGATACAACTACTAGGTTTGAAAATAGTTCAAAAATACTAACCTTATATGGGAATTCTAACACATCTCTCTTTTTTTAGGTGAGACATTTATTCTGTTATGATTCAGATGCTAACTCATGAAACGGAGAACTAATGATTTTTAAAACAATTTTTAAAAGTTCCATCCTCTTCCATTGTTAAATCTCAGGATATAGCAGGTCCGCTTTGGGAATTCACTCTTAGCAAGCCAATTAGAAAAATAATACAATGTAAAACAAATTTCAACCCATATTTGGGATTTGAGTGTAACACATTATTCTGACACATAAGTCCAAAGCCACATATTTCTTATTTATGTGTTTCTACTCTCCTTTCCCCCTCCCTCCCCTCCATTTCTCCCTTTCTCTCCTGAATGCCTTTAGTTCTATTTTGTCACTAAGGAAAACTTTCTACACGTCTGGCCAAAGGCCAAATGTGAATACCAAGTAAACTCAGTCACCTCTTTGAGGATTAGTGATGGGGTTTCTACCCAGCATGCCCTAGCTTTGCTGTGTTGAAGTTTTGCCAAGATAAATCTCTGGGCAGCCCAGTACTTGTTTGTAAGAGGACTCGAGAAAAGTTTAATCATTTCTGGAGTTGACTTTTTGATGGGTCAGCAGAAAACTGCTTGATTTAATCCAGATTAATGTATTTAAGTAAGACTCAGGAAATAAAGAGTATTGGCTTTGGCAGCAGGTTTGGGCATCAGGCAGATGCAAGGAGTTCTTGAGAAAGCCACCAATAAGCATATGTATCTGTGGGGAAAAAAATCCCATGAACCCACAAAGAAGCCAGTTTTCTAGTGATGTGGATATCAAGTAACAATTGTTTCTAGACATAGCTGGATAGAGAAGGAAAAATTGGGCCTTGACCAATGTTCCATCATGTGACAAACAGCAACAACCACAATATCAACAAAACCATGGGTTCCCAGCAAAGCTCTTCACACTAAAGTTTCTAGAAGAATCAAATTATCATGCAATAGGGGTGAAGGAATAAAAATTTAAGCTCAGGTACAGAATGAATGTTACTAACAGCTGAAGGAAGAGGGAGGAAATGAAAAAATTTAAAGATGTTCTAAATGGACATGTGTTTCTGCATGCCGTGTCATCTAAAAGAGAGGGCAGCTAGATTTGGTCATCTTTTCAAGTCCCAATTACTTGTATTTCCCAGGAGTAACCAAGCCCTGAGTATCTGACTCATACTTTCCAAAATACTTGCATGACTGAGGTAGACACAAGAATGGTAATTTATTTATTAACAAAGGAAAATACAACTATGTGGTCTGGCAGTACACGTGAGAGCATGATCAACAGTCTCCTTCCCTGTAGACAAACCTCCAGGAGAAGCTTCATCATGGTTAGAAATTGTGGAAAAAATACAATGACTTCAAGAATAAAATTTGTGTCATCAGTCTGTTCTTTTCCCAAAGTTAAATAACTTGGGAATCAGAGTTTCTTGGTGATCCTGGACTCGGAACAAGGGGGCTTTAAATAAACTCAATGTGCAATGGCACCAGTCCAGGGATATGTGATGCCTTTTCTCTTGAGAGGGATGGTTCTGCCAGATGGGCCAGGGTAGTCACAGTCTGATGGCAATAGCTTCCAAGATCCAGCTCAGCAATACCACAGCTTTGCAATTGGACCGGAATAAGTATAAGCAATCTTCTTTTCAATTTACTTGGATTTTCAGAACTGCTCAAACCTCATCCTTAAATCCATTTATATTTGATAATGGAGTGCTTCTGCGAACAGCTTTACTTCATGGATTATATTCCCTTGCTGTTACTCTCCAGCATCCATCCATCTCTTTCTTTGACCAACCAAGCTGGAGAATTAAACGACAGCAGAATAGAAATCTCCACCCATATATTTCAAATCTTCACTGGTGTTACCACATTGGCCGGCTCCCAGAATTGCAGTATGGCTTTTGGTTGAATATTGTGATAGGTGGAGGTGTTCCAGAATATTTCTTTTTTTTTTCTTTTTGAGGAAGATTAGCCCTGAGCTAACTACTGCCAGTCCTCCTCTTTTTGCTGAGGAAGCCTGGCCCTGAGCTAACATCCGTGCCCATCTTCCTCTACTTTATACGTGGGATGCCTACCACAGCATGGCTTGCCAAGCGGTGCCATATCAGCACCCGGGATCCGAACCGGCGAACCCTGGGCCGCCGAAAAGCGGAACGTGTGAACTTAACCGCTGCGCCACCGGGCCGGACCCCAGAATATTTCATTTGTTATTTACTCCTATATTCTTTACTCTGTGAATAAGGAAGCTAATATGGAGGGCTCTAAGATTGATTAAGGGTATAAGTTCTTCAGCTCCTAAGTTTGTATTTACCAAAAGCCGTGTAATTCAGGGCCCTCCTGGACCCACCTATAAGCCTGCCAACATTCCATTTTTTAATCCAAATTCCCTACACCCTCGCTCTGACAAGTAGAGTGTATTCTGGGCCCCCAGGAATTAGTGTTCGCTCAGAGTCAGAGTGGAATATTACAAAAAGTTTGGGTTTCACATTCCCCAGTGCAAAGTTATCCCAGTTAATGCTGTAGGTTTCTGCATAGATGGATAATAAGACTAACTAACATTTCTCGAGCACTTACTATGCTTCAGGTACTGTTCTAATACTTGTTTCTAAATGTCCTGGACGTTGGTATCTCCTTTACCAAATATCCAAAGGCTTTGGCATAAAGGATGTTTTTCTAGCCCACCCAGGGGAACATAGAGGGGATGGGCAAGCCACACATCAAGTCTACCAAGTGTTCCTATCTTGTGAAAGGAGAATTCCCTTCAAATAAGAAATGGGTCTGCAAGCTGGATAGCCAGAAGCAAAACAAAACACACGCAGAGATCTGGTAAACATCTGCTGCATCGTGCAGGTCCGCCTCATTCCTTTAACTGCCACATAGCAGTCCACTGCTTTGAGATCCCACAGTTCATTCACCACTTCTCCATCAGCAGACACAGTTGCCCTATTTATTGCTACTTCAAACAATATTTCTTAAGGATTTTTATATGTCTCTGAGCACACGCATGAAGATTTTTCTAAGATTTATACCAAAGAGAAGGTTTCATTATTAAATTTGTTTGTATTTTGTCTCTTTCTTAGGGAGACCAAGTCCCCAAGTCCCTTCCCACTTAAAGAGAAGATTCAAAGTAACTCTAGTTATGAACTATGGTAAGCAGAGACAGAGGTCTCTTCAGGAAAAACCAATGAACGGGAAATGGAACTCTTGCAAATTAACAAACGTACAAGCAAAAACCAGCAACAAAAAACATTTTAACCAATAATCTTGTCCTAATAGTGAAAATAAACCTCTATATAGATACCAGAAAACTGAAAAGAACTCGGATAGACAAATTATGTCCCCTAGAAGCTGGGTAGGGACAAGCAAAATTTTAGAATAGGCTCCAACTTTTAAAGGACAGATTTCAAAAACATTTAGCTTTCTAAGCCAAACGCATCCAGCATATGGTTTTATATATCCAATGCCCTGATCTTTTTTTTTTCCTCTGAGCTTACAGGAAAACACTGTTTATTTCTGACATTCGGGAAAGCTGTTTCAGCCCCAGTGTTGATTGATAGCAATAGATACAAGGATTAATAAAAGAGATGTGTTCAGTGAGTCGCCAACACAAGAGCTAAAACAGGTTACATCCCAAGGTAAATCAAGCGGGTCCCAGCATCACCTCATGGTGTTTGAAGCTGCTATTGATAGTCAGAAGGGAGGACTGTGTGTTTGCTTAGAAGCATCAATGCTTTTGACTTTTTTCAACCTAGACTGTTTGGTGGCATTTCCAGACAGCTGATGAGGTCTGGAGCGGGGAATGTGAAGCTAAAGTAAAAAACTCGATTGAAGCAGATTTGTTACAGCTTTTTATTTTAAATGCCTGGATGTTTCATGGTGAAAAATTTGGAATGGAAGATGTTTGCATGAAGTGATAGGCTAGCCCTCACTCATTATCTTGGCAGGTCTGCCTGACTTTTTAGAAAGGGTCCAAAAGCCGGGAAATTTCATGTTACTCATATTCCTACTCAATCCTATTCAATGACGTTCCTCTAGGAAAAAAACCCTAAAAACAAAAAAGCGAAATGCCTCAATCAATAATCTTATCCTAATAATGAAAATCAATCTATATACAGATACCAGAAACTGAGAAAAAGTTAGGATAGACCATATCATTGATTTGTTATGCCATATCATGATATCACCATGAATACTTTATCATGTTTCCGGTGAAGGAGCTTCATACATAATTCACTCTGATCTCATCTTAAATAATCCTAGATTATTTGTTCACTTGCAATTAAAAATGTCCCTCTAATTTGTTGGGCAATCTATACCTTTGGATATTATCATTGTTAGTACGAATCTGTAAGAGCCAAGTGCAAGGACCAACATGTCTCCATCAGATTGTGACTACTTCTTTTCCAGTCGAGAATATCTAGAATTCCTTTCTTCATCTAGTGTGGGCTCTTGCTTGACATTTAATGCAGTTATGTGGGCTCTGGTGAACTTATTTATTTGGAATTAAGTGGTAAGACTTTCCCCTCCATTCACTGTGGCTCTCTTAAAAAAAAAACAACAACAACTTAGCAAAGATATATACCATGTGCTAAGGGCTGAATTGTGTCTTTTCAAAAATTCATGTGTTGAAGTCCTAACAGCTAGTAACTCAGAATGTGACTATATTTGGAGATAGAATATTTATAGAGGTAAGTAAGTTAAAATAAGGCCATCAGGGTGGGCCCTAATCCAATATGACTGGTGTCCTTATAAGAAGGGGAAATTTGGACATGGGTACAGAGGGAAGGCAGCCCTAGCAAACTAATATAGCAGGGATACCTTATTCTCCAGACGTTCCTGCCTGAAACACCTCATACATTTTTAGATTTCTTCGTCCAATACATTCCCATACACAAATAAAAGGTCATAATACAATTACTTCACTTTCCAAACTCAATGTGACATGACATACACAATCTTCACCAGAAAATATTTTAAACTTAGGCCATCAAAATGAAATCAATTGTCTTTGCATATGATTATGTGTCATTTTAACATTATGAGACCCCTGGCTCTCTGGGACCCAAGGCAGGTTTTGCCTACATAGTACTTATGCTGTAAGATCTTCCACTAGCGTGTGCATTGATTTTCTTCAGATTCTTTCCTTTATACTTACGTGGTGGCTTGCTATTAATCCATAACTTTGGAGAGGCCTACTATGACATGGCTGATTTAAGAATGTTTATAAATTCACAGGGAAAAGAATAATCACTATTTTTGGCACTGTCAATTCAGCTCTGTTTCCATCTCTTGGTGTTTAGAAATGCTTTTAACTTACTTTGATGGCTCTTTGGCCCCCTTTTTAAACATTTCAGTTTGCTACTCTGGGCGATCTGGACAACTTACCGATTACTATAGATGCTCTTTGCTTCTCTCCCTTATACTTTTGTCCACATAGAATGTCGTCTCCCATCACCTCAAGGCCAAATTGAAAGCCATGTCATGAGTGGATGACAGACAAGTTCTTGTCACAGATCATTTTTCTTTCCCTATTTACCCTCTAGAAGTGAACTGGAAATAGGATAAGGAGATTCTAAAGCCCTTACTTTTGAGTTTACGCCACAACTGGATGATATGTATACTTATGATTAATGTTACTGTGAACACATAGAACTGGTGTGTGAATTCAGAGGGATTCCTGATTCTGCACTCTGGGCAGATGGGCAATAATAAGTGTCTGAGTGACATTTATAAATTGCAAATAATGTGATTGCAAAATTCAACGTCCGAGGGAAGCATGTATGCAGATTAATAGGAGGTTGTAATCCTCTGCAGTTGTTCCGTGCTTTGGCAAGAGACAGTTTCCTTGTGTAACTAGCAACTACAGATGGTCTATAACCATCCGAGAGACTGATGATTAAGGCAGATTTTCGCAATATCTTGTAGGCATCCTGCCTATTATAAACTTATATGACACAATGGACCGTGATGATGAATTCACTTTAGGTTTCTCTGAGACCAAATATTTTGAAAATGATAGAAACTGTTATATGTAGTTGAATGGTATCCTTTATCAACTATAGTGATGTTCCTCTTTACCAAAGAAGATATCTTGTCAGATAGAACTGCTTTTCTTGAAAAAGAAAATAAAAAAAGAATGGCTAAATATAAGATAATTCATCTATTTATGCTTTCACAAAGAAACAGATGTCGTTAGCCTGTGAGTTTTGTGGGTTTTTTTTTTTTTACTGGTTTCTTATGTATTTTAGGAATGATGTGGTTTAATGTTTGTGTTTGTGACTTCCTGTGGTTGAATGTGTCAGTGGTTTAATATGGGAGGAATCTAAGAGAAGATATTGTAGGAGAAGATTGGACTGAACACATGTAAATTTCCTCTTGCCCCGGAATCCCTTATGTGGCTGAAAAATATATATACATATTGAGAACAATGTTGGAAAAGGAGGAAGAGTGTTATCAACAGGCAGAAATTCATGAGAATTTTTGCAAATTAGAAAGGATGCAGTCTTGAAAACCTCAAAGCTCAGAGTGACCCCGTATAGAGGAGAGCGGGCAGAAGGAATAACCGTAGGAGCAATTAAACAGGAGCTGAAATCTGAACAACAGAATGGTGCAGTTCTTTCACTTCCTCCGCTATCCTAAAGGACAGGTGCAAGTGGAATTCAATGTCAGGATAAACCCAAAAGACATTACCAAAATAAATCCTTTAGAGGTGTGAGTGAAAAGGAGAGCAGATCATTTGGTGACTTGAGACACTACAGGCAAGGAGGAAAAAAGGGGACAGATTGCTCTGCCAGGAGGTTCAAGCTCTGGAGTGCTCCTTGGCCAAAGTACCTATCTTCTTAAGTTGTCAAGAGGATGGGTACCTAGCTTACCTACCAGCCCATGCCAGGAAGCCTTAAGGGATGTTGTCCAGTTGACGCATCTTAACCATTTATGTAAAGACTAGGAGCAGGGTTTTCAATCAAAGTTGAGACCCGATGGAACATCAGAATTATATCACTGCAGAAGTAATCTTATGCCAGCTATTAAGGGGCAATCACATATCACCAGATAGTTGATGGAAACCAATAGAAGGACTAAGATGAACTAACAGAACCATTGATTCAAGGTTATAAGAGAACTAATTCAAGGAAGAGAAGAAAACTTAACAAAAAACACTTTTAAAATATCTTTAGAGAGAATCAAGTGGCTATTATCCATTAAAAGAAAAGCAAAGAAGGAGGAGGATGGAGAAGGGGAGGAAAAGGCTCCTATGAAGATGAATAAATTAGAGGACATAAATTGATTCTAGAAATTAAAAATCTCAGTGGCAAAGTAGAAAAAATCAAATGCAATGTATGAAAAACACAATGAATGTTGCAAAAGGCTGAATTAGTATTCTGGACAATAAAGTTTCAAAACCTGGAGAAAAAAGAGAAAATGATGGAAGAAAATGAATGAAAAATTAAAACATGGGTTGTTTTAAAAATGGAAGAGATGAAAAGGAGAGAGCAGAATTTCCCCTGAGCTGAAGGTTTTGAGTGTTCAGATTAATAGAGTGGCCTTTTATAGCTACATCCTAATGAAACTTCTGGTCTCCAAATTTTAAAGCTACCAGAGAGAAAATCAATCAATCAATAAAACAAACAGATGGCCGAGAAAGGAATCAGAGTCAAATTGTAATCAGACTTCTAGTTAGCAACACTGGATGCTGGAGAAATAGTTTAAGGAGGCTTTTTCTGTCTGTGAGCAGATGGAGAACTCCTCCCTCCCCTTTATGCCCACTTAGAATAATTTTAGTTTTAGCCCTCTGTTTCCCAAAACTTACTGATTGTCCAATCAACTGGAAAGCTTTTGAGAAGTGCAGATCCATAGGCCCCGTTCCAGGAGATGTGGTATATTAGATTCAAGGTACGGTCTGGGAATCTGTATCCTGAAAAAGCTGCTCAGTTGGGAAATAATTGGCTTAGTCCCTAGACACTGATGACTCAACTCCATTAGCTGTTGAGTCCACGTGGGGCTCCACTCCATGGACACGAGCTGCAGTCTAGGACTCATTTCTCCTCGTCTTAGACCACAGTGCTGACTCAATGTGCTCTGTCTGAGGCCATATGTGTCTCGTGTAGCCAGAGCCCAGGCCACAATGATAATATTCATGGCTTCTGCTTTATTTTAGACTAAACATGTCCTAGATGACAAACTAACAAAAGATGTAAAATGTTTTTGTAAATCCATCTCTGTTAGAAACTGTTATCATTTATTTCCTACTCACTAATTGCTGTTTGGAGGCTTAAATTTCACAAATAGGATGAAGAGCTTGGCAAGAGTTTTTCAGTTAGTGTTCCATTCATGTGGATTTAATTGGGATCAAATTAAATTAAAAATTAAAGATTTGTCAGATAACACTGCAGAATTGTCTTATTCATAGAGAAACCCCCAGCATTGCCTTTTAATTCCATCAAATTTGTCATTAAGGGAGAACGTCTTGCACTGACCACATTATCAGAAGTCACATTGAGTAAAGAAGCAGCTTCTAGAATGTGGACATCATCTGATCTAAGCACTGAGCAGTAGGGTCGGATACACACAGGAAACCAACAATGGTTTCCTTGTATTGATCTTGTCGGATCAATACAGTCTTATCCGACCTTATTCATGCCATGTTTGCTTGAGTCCACTGCTCTGCTTGCATATCTAAAGACAGAGAATGCAGATTCTATGCAGAGAGCCACTGAGAGAAGGTATGCCATTCCTGTGGTTGAATGCTGCAGAATTAAGTGGCGTGAAACTAAATTTTTTGTTACCTCGAAGAGTTATTGTGAAGATTAGGGAAAACACTGCGTACGGTGAAAGTGCACTGTAAATTCGAAACACTAACCAGAAGGGAAGCATTTGTATTAGCCTTATTTTTATAGTTATTGAAGCATTGGCAGAGTTTTGTAGTCTCTCTCCTTTTTTCCTGTTTGAATTTATTTTCTTCTTACACTCTAATACAATGACATAGATCCATCAAAAACTTTGATTGCTTTTCCCCACCATGGCTCCCTTTCTACCCTCTGACTTCCCTCCAAGGTTCTTCATTGTTCCCTTCCTCTAGTCTCCTTTTAAAACTCCTTCTTCTGACTTTCTTCAATATTAAAGGAGAAGGAGAAAAGCACAAAAGTTGAAACATTTATATGAATCAGTTTTATTCGTAACTATGGTCTGTTAATGGCTAAACTTCCCCTTGAAGGTACAGACAGCCATTCAATTTTTTTGATACACTTAATGGTTAAATATTTTTCATTTTCATTTTCTAATCAGAAAAGAGGGCTAAAATAAAATTTGGCTCCAAGGAAATATCTGTGTTCAGCTAAGCATGTGTTGAAATTTCCAAAAGATTATTCTCCTCTCAGGTCCAATAAGTTAGAGGGAAATTTTGATTACAGTGCCTGGTACTTGTGGCGAATGTGATTAAAAACTGATTAAGGGTCCATCAAAAGATGCAGTTGAAATATTGGCTATGATTTTAGGAGTTAATAAAAATCATGACCTCAGTGTTTCTGAATTTCTTTTGAAACTAAAGAATATCTGCTTGACCTGAGGAAATAAAAACAAATAAAAATCTAGTTCATGTGAGAACTCCAAAGATAGTCCTAGCACTTGGCTCCTAATGGTTGTGTGTCCAGGCAAGAGAATAACCACCAATCCTGTAACCTCTACATATTTATGGTATTTATCTTATATCCGTTAAAGGGCAGTATGACATATCCCTTCTTTAAATTGAAGACATGTTGAGTGCCATCAGTACACTATAGGAATAGAATACTGATTCTGTTAGAGAAAAAGGTGACATTTACTTGGTCTTGATTTAGAGAATAACTTATGTAAATTATGAAAAAAAAAAGGGGGCAGGAGACGTCAAGTTTTCCTGACAAATTTCAAGTTAGATCAACACATTCATTGGCCCATCATCGTGTATATATTTGTTCTAATGTTTCTGATTATATTTTTATTATTGTTAATGAAAACTATTAAAAAATAGTCTGGTCACATCTAACAGATAGAGTGGTCACCTTGACCTTCCTCTTGGGAGTCTTGTCATTTGAGACCTTGTATTTGAAAAATGTCTGGAGCTGCCAACATTCTTGATGTGCAGCTCGCTTTCTGCATTTTCACAAATTTGTTGGAAGTGGATTTCGGGTCCACAGAAATATGTTACAAGGAGTTTTTAAACTATAATACCATGTTCTTTTTTGTTCCTCTTATTCTAAGTGTCCTCATTGTGTAGAAACACTTTTGAATACACTATCATGTTTAATTATTTGTGAGAAAATAGCAAGTTTACACTACAGTTAAATAAACAGAAGCGAAGACTAAAAATTTAATAAAAGACTTTGCCACATTTTTGACAAGCCTGGTACTTTTTTTTTTTGTTTCTGTTTTTTTATTGTTGGAAAATGTTTCTAGGGAACCTCAAATGAAACAAAGTTAGACACGGAATCACATTTTAGATATACATGGAATAAAAATAGCTCTTTATTTGTACTCGAGACAAATCATATTCTGCCTGTGTTATTATTATTTTTAACATATCATATCGCTTTCCTAGATTCCAGACTCTTCGAGAGTTTGTATCCCTTCCCCAGGGTACAGCCAAATCCTTGGCACATAGGTGTGTTGATATTCGATAAATGGCCGACAACTCAAGTTTGTACTTTACATCCATATCACCACACCTGGAATCAGTTTACAGTCTATCGGAGGAGAGAAGCTTGTAAACCATAATGCAAGGCAGGATGAAATAAATACTTTAGTGATGATATAGGCAAAATGATGGGGATCCTAAAGTAAGAGTAATAGCACAAAGTCGGGGGGGTAGGCGGGGAAGGGATTAGGAGATCTTCACAAAAGAAAGCCATATTGAGCCTGACTCTTTAAGGATCAGGAGCATTTCCACAGGCTCAGAAGGAGGCAGAGGAAACATGAGTTTCCAGCCAGGAAGCTGGAAAAGGCACTAGCACATGGGGACTAGAAATCAGTCCCGTAAAGCTGGTGCTTACCTTCCTAGAGGGGAGCAGGGGGTCACGTCACCTCTCTTCTAAGACTGCTCTCTGCTCTGAGGAGTTTGGTGTTTGCTCTGCATGAGAAGGAGGGTCAGTGAGGATTTCCAAGGAGAGAAATCAAACACGGTGAACTGTAGTGTTTAGGACAACGGCTCCGGCATGAGCATAGGGCAGATTGAAGCGGGGTTCTCCAGGTGAGCCTCTGAGGCAGGAGAGTGGCAGTAAGAAAGGAGAGGAGGGGACAGATATGGGAGACAATGTGGGAGCACATGGACACTGACCGGAAACAATCCTGTGCCTGCCTCATTGTAGCCTAGACCGCCTCTTACCTGCAGCACAGCTGAAATCCCTGACATGACACACAAAAGTCTTCTTCCATCGGCACTGATTCCCTTCCCTATTCCCTTCCCGGCACTCTGGGCTCCACCCGTGTGCATCTTCTCTCCATTCTTCATGCTCTCTCATATCTCTCCCATTTTGAGCATTTTATTTGCTATCCCACATCTATCTTTCCTTTCTCTTCTAGTTTCTGAAGATCTACTCAGTTTTTAAAAACCTAACTCAAATCTTATCTCCTTTATGGGTGTTTTCTACCCACACCTTTCCTCCCCTCCCCCCCCCCACCTCCTAGAGCCACAGGTTCATCCCTCTTTTATAAAACTAATCACATGGCACCACTCATCAATCCGAATGGCTAATGTAAAAAATAGCGGCAACACCAAACGCTGGCAAGAATGCTGAGAAACTCAATTACCCATGCAAATCTAGTGGGGCTGTAAAATGGTACAGTCATTCTGGAACACAGTTTGGTAGTTTCTTAAAAAAAAAAAACCTAAACATTGAACTACCAAATGACCCAGCAATTGTATTCCAGGGAATTTATCCCAGGGAAGTGAAAATATATACTCACACAAAAACCTGTACATGAATGAACCTGTCCATTGCAGATTTATTTGGAATAGCCAAAGCTAGTATCAGCACAGATGTCCTTCAGCAGGTGAATGGTTAAACGAACTGTGGTAAAAACATACCATGGAATACTACTCAGCAATAGAAAGGAACAAACTATTGATAAATGCAATAACTTGAATGAATCTCTAGAGTATTATACTAAAAAATAAAAAAACCCAGTCCTCGAAGGGTACATACTGTGTGATTCCATTTGTGTAACAGTTTCGAAATGACAAAATTTTAGAAATCGAGGACAGATCAGTGGCTGCCAGGGGTTAGGAATAGAGGAGGGAGACGGGAGAGAGTTAGGTGTGCTTATAAAAGGGCAACATAGCCCTCGCAGTGATGGGATGGTTCAGTATCTTGACTGTGATGGTGGATACAGGAACCTGCATGAGCGATAAAATTGTACAGAACTAAACACACACACATAAATGAGTACAAGCAAAACTGGGGAAATCTGAATAAGACCAGAGAATTGACTCAATGTAAATATCCTGGTTTGATAGACTATAGTTTTGCAAAGTGTTACCGCTAGAGGAAATGGGGCAAAGTGTAGAAGAGAATAATGTATTATGGGAAGAGTACATAATATAGAGAGTATTGTGTATTATGTACGCTGGGAAGAAGGTGATACCAATAATAAAAATAAGGAACGGATTTGAGTTAAGGTAGATAAGGTCTCTCTGTCTCTCTTACTTTCTCACTCTCTTTTCTTGTTGTATTGAATCTGAAACGTCACTGGGATTCCGGATAGAAATACCTAGCAGGCAACTTCAAATATTTCTATTCTCTCTAGCATTCTAGTTAAACAACAAATGTTCCAGGTGTGACTCTATGCTTCAAGGTTATATGTACCTAAATACATTTCTTGAAAAGGACTTGATTAAGCTTTCGTAGTCCGTTTTCTAGTCTGTAATACTGGAAATTCAACCTGACAACCCCAAATTAAAATAGAGTTGATTATCACGTTCTGAACAGTCTTCCCATTTTATAGCTGCAATCTGTTTATTGACAATAATCTTGATTTAGAGTTTAAATTCTTAACTCTTTGTCATAGAGATTATCAGATGTTTTCCCTTAAATCTAAGGAGTTAGGTGTTGCTTTTAATTAAAGATTAATTATAAATAAACATAAGAGGGGCTGGCCTTGTGGCATAGTGGTTAAATTCACATGCTCTGCTCTGGTGGCCTGGGGTTCGCAGGTTTGGATCCTGGGCATGGACCTACACACTGCTCATCAAACCACGCTGTGGCGGGGCCCCACAGACAAAATAGAGGAAGATTGGTGTAGATGTTAGCTCAGGGTCAATCTTCCTCAGCAAAAAAAAAAAAAGAAAGAAGGAAAAGAAAAGAAAAGTGGAAGATTAGCAACAGATGTCAGCTCAGGGTCAATCTTCCTCAGCAAAAAAAATATGAACATAAGAATATTTGACATAAAATCATACTATTAGTCAAAGGGCAAATATAAATCCAGTGATATATACTGTAGTTATGTAGCACTTTTAGCATTGCTTTGTAGGAAATTGTTGACTGTAAAACTAGGGTACAGGTTTTAGTATCACAGATCTAGAAAAGAAATTCAGTAGTTATCTAATTCTATGATCATAACAATCATGATAATCTTGAATAACAGTCAATATTCTTCTTGACAATCTCTAGGCATTTATACTACATATGCTCTTTCAGTCAGTTCTTGAGATTTATCACTTGGTTGTTCAAAGGAGTTCCTCATTATGTCCAGATGAAATACCTTCTATTGTCGGCGTTATACTGTATTCATCTTCATGCTCCTGCAGTCTCCTATTGTGTTAGGCAACAAGGCAGGTGCCCATATTATGTGTATTTATTGATTGAATCAATGCCTAAATGAATGCTTTAATTTTATCCCATTTTTTCATGTCTAAGCCTTTAAGGAAAAGAAAAGCATAAAATTCTTTCTGATCATAAAGATAGTACTCAAGTTAGCCCTTAGTCTTCTCTTTTCCAAGTTAAGTAACTGGAGTTAATTTAACTTTTCCTCACAGAACCTAATTTCCTTTCTCAATTAATCATCCTTACGATTCTTCTTTGAATCTGCCTTAGCTTTCACACATCCTTTAAAAATTTATCATCAATTGGACACTCCATTCCAATAAGGGCCTCATTAATTTAGAATACATCAGCTTGATTACTTTGTGGCTTATGTACATTATTCATTTGTTACCGGATTTTTCTTAGGCCTCACAACCCCGTGACTGTTTCTGCCACCTTGTAGGCTTTCAATAAATATTTGTTGAATGACTGAATTTGTCTGAGATTTGGTCATATTAATAGACATTCCTCTTTGGAAAAAAGGTACCAAGCTGTGTTCTTGTCTGGCCCAACAGCCTACAGATGTTGGTGAAGGTGGCTCTTTCTGCTTTTACTCAAAAGGCAAAGGAAACATTCAATTGCCACAGGCTGTCAGAATTGCACCCCTCTGACATTTCCTCCAGGCTGGGCTTACCTGCCTGATCCTGTCTTCATGATGCCTTTATAGGAAGAGCCTCATGCAGTGGACTCCTGGTGGGCCCATGATATCAAACCCATCTGAATTCTAGCATGAGCGCTGGGCTTACTCTGACACCTTGTGCTATATTATAATAACATATCACCTCTTTTTTTTTTTTTTTAACAAAGGTATTATTTAGATTTTAGACTTTTAAATTTACTGAAAAGCAGGGATTGTGTTTCACACCTTGGGCCTTGCACAATGACTTGCACATAGTAGGCATTCAGGTATGTGTTGAACTAAAGGCTGAATGAACGGCATTTTCAGCTTATGATAGTTCAATGAAGGTAGCATATTTAATTTTACTAATAAGTAGCAAACATTAAATATTTGCCTATTGATTTAAGCTAATATCTTTAATCATTGACACAGCAAATTTGGCAAATGTTATTATTTTAGCATTCCTGGATTCTATTGAACCTACAGTCTGTTATCATACAGAAGAGATGTCCAGTGTTTTCCCAGCGTTTTCTAAACTGGGAGTTGACCCATAGGGAGATCATGGGCTGTTCTCAGGTAGTCACAGAGACTGCAGCCCAGCGCTCTGAATAGCTGCTTGGGGAAAAGGCTGTGAACTATGTGTGACCCGGCATTTTCCACCTACTGCCTCCCCTCGGGCACTTCCTCTTTTCAGATTTGATGTGATACTGAGGGAGAGACCAGAGCTACTGCAGAACCTGTAAGATGAAAAGTGAACTTATTTTTCTGTGGACAGTTGATATGAGTCATGGAAAACCCAGGGGAGTTTACAGGATGAAAAGTTTAAGAAGTCCTGAGGTGACCTCAGGCTGATGCTAATTGAATTCCCTTGACAAAAGATCTTCAATGATGTAGAGCAGTCACTGTTTTTGAGTGCAGGCAAACCATTTTCCCAGGGTGTTTCATTGGAGACCAAAAGGTCACTCAGATTCTGCAGTTACCAGTCATGTGCAAATCAGTCTGGATTAAGTGAGGACTCAATCCAAGGGATCTGGAACCAGAAGACCTGGTTTTGTCCTGGCAATTATATTATTCTTATTAGCTGAAAACAGTATGATTTCATTTTAGCATCATGGCTTAAAATATGTCAAGTAAAACATTCAAATTTCTATTATCTTTAGAAGAAGGAGTTCAGGGTAATTCTATACATCTACAGTCTATTAACAAGCGGCAGCAGACTCGGTGTATGTTTTTTGTTTCCCAGGGTGCAGACCTGTACTTTCTCTCTATTTTACACATCTCCTGGAACGACCTCACCCAGGCTCATGATTTCCACCATCTCCATAGATAAGGTTTTCTTGGGACATATCTAGTTTATGCCTATTCTCTGGGGAAAATATTAGCAGCCCCTACCTATCATTCTCAAAAAATGTCCTGTAAAGAACTCTTTTTTGAACTCCAGACTGATGGGTCTTTTTAGACACCTCAACCTTGAAATAACATAGACACTTTACCCTCAACATACCAATACTGAACTAACTATATCTTCAGCACTCCTTTCTTTCCTGTATTCCTTGCTTCCCTTGACACTCCCCAGCTCCTGTGATCTCCAGCGCATGTTCCTCACCATTGTAATTCATCACACTCTACTCTCTTTGGAGTTATTGCCCAGAAACTTTCTGGGTGCTCCTCCTCATTCATTGAGGATTCTGGGTGGATTCTTGCTCACCGTCTCTTCCCCCTAAGTCCCACCATCTACCTGAATTACTTCAGTGTCCATGTACACGACTGTGGCAAATACTATTGGCTGCTTACCCAAAAGCCATTAGCTGTTCAGTCTTCTTCCCAGACAAATTAACTCTGCTTTTGTTCATGTCAAAATATGCTTATATGCTTAGCTTCAGGAAATGAATCATAATTAGTCTAACCAGTGGTTCTCATTCCTGGTTATTCGTTGAAATCTTCTTGGGAGTTAAAGAAAAATGTCACTATTAGGACCCACCTCAGAGATTCTGACATAATTGGTTTGAGATGGGGCACAGATGTTGGTGTTTTTTAATCTGCTGGTTACTCAACAGGTAATTCTAATATGCAAGCAAGCATGACAACCTTGGCTCCAAACCCATCATGACAAGCTCAGTTCCCTCTGTGATTGGTCTAAGGCTATGCATGCAACCCAATTAGAGAATTTCTATGAAAGTTTTCTGATGAAAACTTTCCTGATGAAAAAAGAATTTCATAAGAAAAAAATCTCTTTTGCCTTTTACTTTCCTTCTTTTTTGGATGCTCTCTGATGAGAATGCTTGTAGCTGAAGTGGTAAGTCAACCAGCTGAGGATGCCAGTGTGGAAGAGGGTAAAGATCCTGAGTCTCTGGTGTCACTGTTGAATCTATAAACCAACTGGAACCTGGCTTACTCTGGACTTTAGGTTAGGAAAGCAATAAATATTCTTATGTTAAGAACACTGTTGGTCATGTCTTAGGTATATTGCTGAACGCACCCTTATGATAGAGTGTCCCTCTAACCTCCCAGACCAGGGGTCAACACACTTTTTTGTAAAGGGCCAGATAGTAAATATTTTAGGCTTTGTGGGCCATACTGTGTCTGTTGTGACTATTCGGTGCTGCCATTGTAGCACAAAAGCAGCCACAGACAATACATAAACAAAGGAGTGTGATTGTGTTTCAATAAAGTTTTATTTACATAAATAAGTAAACAACCAGATTTGACCTGTGGGCTATAATTTGGGGACCCCTGTCCAAGATCATCATTAAGAAGTGGCAGGGTATCAGCATCTAGAGGGCTAATTACATGTTGTGATATTTCTTGGGCAAGATAATATTAACTTCCTCTTGTGGGGCAGTCTGAGAAATTATTGCAGAATTGGGAATTGAGTACAAGGGAGGCAAACAGAAGTGTATTACTTGGACTCAAAAGACAAGAGAGAGGATTATGTGGAGGCATGAACCCGAGACAGGGTTTCCATAGAGGTTTTAGATGGTCATAGTAATTCCATAGATTTTTGTGTTATGGGAGTAGAGAGAAGGAGACGTTGTCTTCATCGTCAAAAGGTTTATGGGATTTCCCAAAGCATCAAAGTCTATTTTGACTTAGAACTTCAACATTTGTTGTTTGGAGACAGAAAAATTTAGTGGGGTATACAAATGATGGTGGGAGGACCAAAGGTCTAGGTGATATTCTGATTTATCAGGCTGGGCTTCTGTGGGTCCTTTACTGAATGGACAGATTTTTCTTCCTGCAGCAATTTTATATAATGGGGCCGTTTTTGCCGTAAGATCTGGAATTTCTTTGAAAGGGCTGCAAGCTGGCTTGAATTAAACAATTCATGCATATTTTGGAGGGAACCTAATAGGTGCTACCTGCCTTGCACAGAGAACCTTTGCTGGGATATGGTGGAGGTACTCAGCTGTGTCTGCGGAATTTCCCTTTTGAGGTTTCTAGCTGGACAGTGAGACACATTAGTGTCCCTGGTAGAAGAAAAGGAGCCCATTCTTCAGGGCCATAAATCCCCTACATTTGTCCAAGCAAATTGAGTAGGATTGCTTTTCTCCCTTATATTCCCTTTAACAGTACTATTGCTCACTTAAATAAGAATGCATTTGTATAAAAATCATGGAAGCACAATGGTTACCTTTAGGGAGAAGGAATAAGAGACGGGGGTAGGAGGTCAGGGAGACCTAATGTTTTATAGGGTATCCTTGTATAATTGAAAATTTCTATTTGCATGTATTACTTTGTCAAAAAATGTTAAAAATGACCTGTATTTTAAAAACTACTGGATGTATACATGGCAGGTAAGGTTGGTAGATGAAGGTAGGAATAGGCAGCTGTACTGTGAAATTAATTTCAGATTGAGCCCTGCTAGGGACAACTATGTATTCTCACACATTTAGCTGTGGCCAATGTTTATGATTATTTACTGAAGAATGCATATATCCTGCCTTGCCTATTCACACAAGCTTCAACATAAACACTGATAAAACTACATGCCGCAGATCTGTGAAGCTTATCCATCGGGATTTAATAGTTTGATAATGTCAGTCCCAGTGCTTACTAGGACCACAGCCCTGTGGCCCCAGGCTGCCATTTTCAGTAGCACAATTCCTGGCCTCTATCTGTTCTTGGTTGACTGAGCCAAACAGAAGGAAGTAACAGTAGGAGCTGATCGTGCAGTTGAGGGGAGACTAAAATCACACATAGGTAAATGTCATGAGATAAAAAAGGAGTTGTGAGGGGTCATGCACAAAAAGAAGTTATTTATAAGGAAGAAAGAATCAGTAAGTAGAAGAAAGAATCAGTACTGAGGTAGAAAAAGTTACAGAGTAGATGCTGAGGAAGTCAATTAGTAATGCAGGAGAATTAAAAATCTGTACCAACAGAGAAATGGTAATTACATGATGTGATGGAAGTGTTGGCTAATGCTGCGGTGGTAATCACGTTTCAACACGTGTATCAAATCAACACATGTACACCTTCAACTTACACAATGTTATATGCCAGTTATATCGCAATAAAGCTGAAAAAAAAAGAATCTGTACCAAAAGAAACAGAGGTATAGAGAGTAACTGAGTCCCTTTAGTGATATTGCCATAGAAAGGAAGATGTGTGGACTTTGCTGCAAACGTTCCTAGAGTTTCCCTCAGTGCAACTCTCGTCTTCATGGGGTTTGCTTGTTTCTGTTCTTGGATTCCCATGAGATTTCTGTTTTTGTTTCTTTTTATAATTAACCCACTTTCCTTGACATAGACTGTGTGAGTGTGTCTTTGTTTCCAAAACCTTAATTCAAACCAACTGAAATTTCCGCTCTGGACCTCAGTCATTTTCTCCCAAACAGAGAATCTCTTTAGCTGGAGAGGCAGGGTGACATAATCATCCTTAATGGCTATGCCATGAAGCTTAAATTCATCATTTCGTGTTGACAGAGAGTGTATAAAACTACTCCAATATCCAAAGGTTGTTTCAAGATCAATAAGTAAAAAGTGCAAATGTTGTGCATAGATTGAATATAAAAGAGAAAGACAGTGTATGTGGGAGAGAGAGGTCATTGAGTGGAGGAGAGTTCAAGGAATCAGCCAGTGTCAGCTCTGAGAAAAATTGTGAAATAGATTTTCTTTATGTCTCTTCAGACCCTCTGCAGGCACACATCTTCATCTCATTTCTATAAGTCTTGACTCCTGCAACTAATCTTGTTTGATTTGTCTTTGTTATAACCCATCTTTCTTCATCCACACCTTATTCATACGTCAAGAAAATTGAAAGATCTCAAATAAATGCCATAACTAGAGCCTAACTTTCTAGTTCTCAAGGAACTAGAAAAATTAAGCCCAAAGTTAGCGGATGGGAGGAAATAATAAAGACTAGAGCAGAAATAAATGAAATAGAGAGCAGGAAAACAATAGAAAAGATTAACAAAACTAAGAGTTGGTTCTTTGAAAAGATGAACAAAATTGACAAAATTTTAGCTACACATCTTATCTTATTCCGGGGTTGAGATGCCTACAGAGACCTGAAAGGTAATGTGAATTTACGAAGCAAGAGGAGACAAACTTTGTTGCTTATTAAACTTGTAAAATAGTTTTCACTTCCACAAAAAAAAAGGATGTTCTGTTTTAGTCAAGGCAGTCAAGATAGCTAACTGCTATAACAAACAGCCCTCAGATCTCAGTGGCTTAACATAATGCATTTCTCACTCATGTTACAGAGCAGAGTAAGTTAGGGGGCTCTGCTCTGGGCTGTCATTCAGGGATCCAGTCCACGTCCACTTTGTGGCTCCACCGTCACCTAGTCCTCCATTGAGTCTTTTGCATTTGTCTAGAGGAGAAGTATGAAGAAGGTACATCCATTTTAAACCCTTTCAACCTGTGTCACTGTGGCACTTGCTCACATTCCATTGGTTTAGATCCAAAAGGGCTGGGAAATGCTGGGCCCCGGAAGAAGATGAGAACACAGATGTTGGTGAACACCAGAAATCTCTACCATATGCTTTTCCCCATACTTTGGAAATGCCCTACCTAGTCAATATTTTATTTTCCACTCTTAGATAGATATAATTATAAGAAATATTTCTTAATTATAGAAAAGCCCCAGTAAAAACACAGCAATAAATGGCAGCTGACATTCCTCTTAGTGATAGGGATAACAATAGATAGGCTTAAGGACTGTGACAAATGGGAGAGTGCATGCCACATCTAACAGGAGTAGCTACTACTCAGGTCTGACTGATTATTACCATGAAGAAATGTAGACTTGGTGTTTCCAGATCTTCTGACTTTTCAAATGAAGACAAGAGTCTGGATTTACACGTAAAATACTCCATTTTCAATATATAGTCTCAATTATAAAATAAAAACTGCCCATTTTGGTTTCCTGTAATTTATGAAGTGATTCTCAAGGGAGGTGACATATCAAAATCTCTAGTGTGTGTGTGTGTGTGTGTGTGTGTGTGTGTGTGTGTGTGTGTGTTTAGAACCAACTGCACTGCAGATTTTTATATACTTTCTCTCTATCACCTCCTTTTTTTTCTCTACTCCTTATTTATTGCCCTTGGCTATCGTAAGGCATTAGCTGATACAAATGTAAGAGTCTGCCCATAGATATTTGCATTATAACCAAAGTCTCTTGAAAACACAAAATCAAAACATTCTAAATGAATCAATTTCTAACTATAAAATTTCAGATAGAACTATTAAGGACATTTTCAGTAGGAACATTGCCCTGTGATTTTCCAATCACGTCTTGTGGGTGACAACTGTTTTACCTTCTTATAAGGCTGGGTTGTTTGAAGAAAGCATTTAGTTCTGTAAGCATTAAGGTGCTATATCACCACCTTCTGATGACCTGACTGACTTTGTAGTGGTGGCTCTAAAATGAGTCAGAATGTCCTCACGACTCTTTTCTGTCCAGTGCCCCCGCCAACACTACTTGGCAAATTTCAGCTTTGTGAGCAGTGACTGGCACTGTTATGGACTGAACTATGTCCCCCCCAAATTGATATCTTGAAACCATAATCCCCAGTGTGACTATATTTGGAGATAGAGTCTATAAGGAGATAAGAAAGGTTAAATGAGAGCATGAGGGTGGGGCCCTAATCCTATAGGGCTAGTGACCTTATAAGAAGAGGAAGAGATACCCGAGCTTGCTCCCTCCATGCATGGACAGAAGAAAGGCCATGTGAGAACACAGTGACGAGGTGGCCTTCTGCAAGCCTGGAAGAGAGGTTGCACGAGAAACCAGCCCTACTGGCACCTTGACCTTGTGCTACTAACCTCCAGGACTGTGGGAAAATAAATTTCTGTTGTTTTAGCAACCCAATCTGTGGTGTCTTGTTATGGCAGCCCTAGCAGACTAATACAAGCACGTATCACCTATGGCCTCAGAGTGTCAATGGGCTTCTGTGAGCATTAAACTTACTTTGAGAAACTCATGCAGAAATGTTAGAACTGAAGTGTTGGAGATCGTTCAGATGTTGCAAAGTGAAGATCCACAGGATACATTCGGCCTACAGATGAGTTTTTTTTTAGGCCGGAGCTTTTAAAATGTGAATTTGAGTGTTTTTAAACAGGCATGCATTCTGCAGTTTACCATAGTCCTCAGTGCTCCCCATAACTCATTCCCCCACCATTTTTTTTTTTTTTGGCCTAGTCCCTGGAGGCACTTGTGTGATCCAGAATGAGTCCAGTGTTCTTATTTCACCCATGATGAAGAGGTACTGGGGGAGGAGACTGAGAAGGAGTGACTAATGAGGTAGGAGGCAAGATAGGCAGGAGGCCGGGCCTGGAAAGAGAGTTTAAAGTAGTAGGAAATTTGGCAAAGTGTCATGTGCAAGAAAAGGCCAGTCTAGCAAGGGCTGGAAAGGGTGCTCTGGACTAGCAGACAGGGGGCAGAGCCTTCTAAGTGTTTACCCAACAATCCTTCCCTTCTTTCATGTTGGTCAGTCCTAACCTGACATCCACATCTGAGACTGTAAAAATGCCAGATGTTTGCTTCTCTAGCATCCTTTGCAGCTAGAGATGACCCTAAAACACACTCACAATGAGACACGAAGGGAAATGTGATTAATTTCTTGCCTCGTACAAAAGGAAAAATGTCCAAGCAGTGTTCCTGTCCCTTCCTTCCTCACTTTGGGTGCAAGTGGGTGAGGGACGGCAACTGTCTTATGATCGTGGGGCAACAGGCTGGAGGATCAAAGGCAACACTTTGAAGAGGGCAGGGAAGAAAGATGGAAAGAGGCTGGATCTCTGATAACATTATGGAACTACTAAATAAATACTAAGCCTGCCCAGCTTCAGGCTTTCCTGTTATGTGAAAACAACACCACCACCACAACAACCAAACCCTTTATTAAGGCTACTTTCTGTTGAGCATTCTGCTGGTTGCATCCCAAAACATCCTAACCGGTACACTCAACAAGAACAGGTAGGGTGGTTGGGATAGGAAGTGACAGCTTTTGTTGAGGTCCAATTAAACTGAACGTGAAGGAGAGAGACAATGGCTTGGCTGTGAGGGAGGCAGAGAAAGAGGAGATTCAGCCTAGAACCCTCTGCTATAAGGCAGTATATGTGGGGATTAAGGGTGCAGACTCTGGATTCAGAAAGACGTTGCCTCAGATCTCAATTCTACCATTTGTTAGCTGTGAACAAGTTATTTAATCTCTCTAACCCTCTGTTTCCTTATCTGTGTGATGGGGATTAAAGTAGAGCGTACTCAGAGGATTCTTGCAAGGTTTAAGTGAGGTCACATAGGCGAAGCTCTTAGCACAGAGCCTAGCAAGTGTTTAATGCATGTCACTATGATTTAGCCCATTACTGATCTTTAGCCTTTTATATCTGCTATGCATTTCTCCCCTGGAGTGCCCCATAGGTACCTCAAAATCCTGGTGCCTGCTCTTCCTGTCCCTCCCGCCATATGCTCTTCTTTTTCTCTAATTAGGAAAATGTCTTGGGTGTAGCAGAAAGACATGTGGTGTGCTGCGTGAAACTGGATGTTTGGGCTTGGATAGATTTAATTCACAGAGTTTGCTATGTGCTGTCTGGCTATCCAAGGAACCCAATGAGAGCTGATCTCATCCTACTGATTGAATTTGCTGACACTCTTATCATTTCCTTTTACAGTTTTTATGGTCCAGAATGACTCTGTTGCCAGCACCTTCTTATAGAAGGAATTACTTTTCCAGGCAGCACAATCATGCTATTTATCAAAAGAAACATTGGACATCAGAATGGACTTCAGAGTTGTGTCCCGAGACATCTGGCTGACTTTTGGCAAGAAACTTCTCTGTCCTTTAGAGACTGAGCTTCATCTCCAAGCTCTCCAACAAAATTGGAATGAAAGGAGCTGGAGCTATTCAGCTTTGGTATGTGAAGAATAACTTACTGTTTATGCATATGAAGTGACATTCTTAAAGGAAGGAAGCAATTATAGGATGTTTTGTCTCTGCCTCACTGACCTCTCCATTTTAATCTTGCTCTTTTTACTTGCGGGATGTTTTTACTCTGTGTTTATGAATCTGTGTTTGTGAATACAAACACTCTATGTAATTCATTCATCTATTCAGTATTTACTGAGTGCCTCCTATGGTCCCGGTACTGTTTTAGGTGCTAGGACACAGTGAAGTTCCTGCTCTGTGGAGGCTGAGACCTGGCCTTGGGGTACCTGGTAGGACAGACTTAGATTGAAGGCACTAGGGTGCAGCAACGAGGAATGTTCCAGGAAACAAATGGCAAAATTGTTCCAAAGGGAATACTGGATGTAGAACCTACATTTCTTAAAGTATCAAGGATGCCATAAAACACAGACCAATTTTTCTATCACACTTCCGACTATACTTTTTCACCACAGCATTGAAATATTTGGAGCTCCTACTTAAGTCAGAAGCTGTTACACAACCTTTTCAGATGAAGGCAGTAATGATTTCTTATGATACGGCTTATTATATGAAATTAGTACAATCTTAGCCTTCAAAACATAATATGCACCATAAAATCCTGATATAACATAGTTGATCTATACTTTCAGGGTTAGCTCATTTCTCCTCAATTATCGTTATAAAAAGGTTTCACTCCAACTAGAAGAAAGAGCAGCTTAATTTGTAAAAGAGTTCTATATGCTGCTGCCTTAGTTAAACAAAGACAGAAAGGCAGGAGGATGGAATGTGAATTTGGTGAAACGCTGGCAGAGAACACAAACAGCAGTCAGTCCTTAAGGTAAGTGCATTTCATTCTAATAATTGCAGGTGAAATTAACTATTTTGGGGAAAGAGTAACAGGAATGAATCAATTCTATTTTAGGTTGGCATTTTGATGTGAGGTTTTAGGCATTTGTAATTCCAAGGTAATAAACACAAAATGTGGCATTTTTAGTATGAATTTCTATGCTTATGGATACTACTTCTACATGTAACATGTACATATTTTTAATATAACTATTTTCCTTCTCAAACACTTTTCTTAGAAGCACATCCCTTCCTTAACTACCCTGCATCCCTTGCATTAATCCCTCAGCTTCCTGAAGGAGTCTCCATGTTAATCTACTGATCCTATACTCTAGCCAGTAATGTCCTCAGGATTTTAGAAATGGGAACAAAGCCCATTCTCCCCCTCTCACTCTGAATTGCTGAGGCTATAAGATGTGGTACTGGGTGCAGTGTTAGCACTCATGTTTCTTACTTTGGCTTCTCTTCAGGGTTGAAGAGAGGATGAAGCACAAGCCCAGAGGAGCAGGAAGACAGACAACGAGTCGTTGGTTCCAGTTGTTCCCAGGTTCAGTGCCAGATTTCTGTTCTTGAATTGTGTAATACCTTCTGCTATCCTGATTTCCCCTTTTTGATTAAACTAGTTCAAATTGGGTTTCTATCGTACACAACCAAGCAATTCCTGACTAACGCAATCATCCTCACTACTGCCCTATACAAGTGCTTCAATTAATTTGCGCTCCTCACCCTGCTTCCTAAACTCCATTTGTGTCCCTTCCTCCACACCTCTGCATTGGGACCTTCATCATTCTCTCCTCTTATGGAAGGCCAACCCTTACTAGCATCCAGCCCAAATTCCACTTGCCCTGTACATCTTTCCCTGACTATTTGGGCATTCTTTCTATCCTCAGAACTCATGGAGCCTTTGTTCTCAACACATACTCACTGGCACTTTCCTTTCCCTCAAACTAGATTGTAAACTCCTTGAGCGCTGAGGCAATATATCCTACCTTTTTGTCTCTCCAGTGCCTTAAATATTGTAGGCTCTTGGTTTTGACAAAGGTGATATTGCCAACTATTATTTTATAGATATATGATAATCTTGAGACTACAATTTAAATGGAAAATGAATTTAAGGATAATCAACTCATGCTAGCTGAATAATTATTTTAGAATTAGGTTAAATTAAATAGCAATAGTTCTTATAGTTATGAGTCTTTCATAGAGATGCTATTGTATGATATATACACACCCTATTTGGCAAGGAGGTTGTGTTTGGGGAAGTAGGACCACTAACGATGCCACATAAGGTTGTGACGGCACAGCTGTCAAGACTCTGCATTCCTGACATTTGATATCAATAATACCTCTTCCATTCTCTTCAAATGACTTGAAGTTATGACATGCTTCTGGCCTGGTTTTCTTTTTTTCAAACAATAGCAGGTCGATTATCGCAGGCTACAAAGATGTTTATGATGCCATTCTAATGTCACTATATTTCTACCAATCTCTGAATTGTCTGCTGAGCTTCACCCTATGTTTTCACATCTATTTCTTTGAGAGTAACATGAGCTGCCTTAAAACTTGTGTAAATACGGCATCCAGCAGGATATTTTCCTTGCTTTCTTTGGGGCAAGTGTAACTGTATCACTTTCAAACATTTTGTTAGCCATTAAGAGTAAAAACTCTTGACCGGACCCAAAATAATTGGCAGAAATAAAGACTGAGGGAAGAGGACACCATGCAGAACACGCCAGCTGTAGCAAAACAAGACAACACACTCAGAGGTAAGGGTTTTTCCAGCACATGTTTCAATTCTTGTTGGCTGAGTGCCTACAAATATAGGTAGCATTCAGAGCATGGAAAAGATGTTCAGCGATAGAGAATGGAAATGGCCTATATGCATACCTTGATATGTGTGTACGTGATTTGGGAAAATATTTCAGAAACAAATTGCCTTATAACAAATTAGGGGTAGATAGTATTAAACTTGGTAATTTGTATAGAAAAAGGAGAAATTAAATATAAGTATATACTCAATAACTTATAAATATGCCTTCTTTGCTAAATACAAATGAAGGATTCAAAACTCAGAACTTTGATCTACGCTTATGAAGAGAAATGAAAGGAGAGAGGTCCTTAAAGGTGAGAAACTGGATCACAAAAATAACAGACCATAAGCACAATACCAAGGCAGTTACCAGCCGGGGCTGGGATGACCGTCACTCCAGTTAATGAAGAGAGCAAGGTGGAGAGTGACCTCTGGATGAGCCGTGTAGGGGAACACAGAGATGTCAGAAAGGTTGGGTCTCAGGGCTCGGCAGGCTGCTGAGAGACTTGTTGGAATTGCTTTCCCAGGGTGCAAGACTTTTGAGGAGCGAATAAAGTGTGGTGCCATGAAAACCCTGACCAGCCTCCCTTCTGGTCAAATGACTGTGGCTACCTGTATTATTTAAAAATAGCTTTGGTTAGCTCAGAAATGTAGAAGAACTATTTTTTCCTCAAAACCCCCTAATGCCTACAAGCATTACACGTGGATAAGAGCTAGCACAGCATCACAGGTCCATTGGATTTCATCTTAAAAAGAAAAGTAGATTCAACCATTAATTAAAAAAAAAAAGAGGTGGCAAATTTGCCATGTAGGGCAAATTATAAATTAAGATTTCTGCTTCTGGCGCTACAAGATCAAAAGAAATGCTGAGGGCTGTATTTTTGGGAATCGAGCACAGTAAAATACAGAGGAAAGAAGTGTCTCTTCCTATTGCGGTCCTGGGATGACAGCATAACATCATTGCATCCCATTTAATTTCCAGCAACTGCAAGGCTTCTCTCCACAGCAGGGCAGCCTCAGGGGTGTGCATCCACGCAGTCTCACGCGGCCCGGCTCCTAGAAGAGTCCCAGGGCTTGGTTTAATGCTCTGCTGTTGTCGTTTGGACATTTTTAATTTTGCCTTTGAACTTGTGTTTTGTAAGTGGAGTCCAGTGGGACAAGGAACGTGTGCACGAGCAGAGGAGCTACTCCAGGGCGTGCACTTGGGGACACAGGCACGCAGGCACCGGGGCCAGTGGGCAGCAGCGTACACACCAAGCATCACTCTGTACGCATGCGCGTGCCTGGGGCGGTCCAGGATGCCTTGGGGCCCGGAGAGGGCGGCCGGGGCAGGGACGTGGGTCTGGTTTTGCGGTGGCAACCGCAGCACTGTGGCGTTGGAGAAGAGGAGGGTATGGCACGGGGCAGAACCGGCACCGGGCTGTGACGCCGACTGGGCCGTCCATTTTGGGAGCTCGTTCCTAGGGCTTCTGCACAACTTAATTCTCTAAACTGTGCGCTGGTGTAGGAATTGTGACACCGAGGAAATAAATTTTGCCAGTAAATGATTGCAAAGTAAAAGGATACACATGGACATTGCAATAAAGCATTTAGAGAGTTATTCTTTTTCAAAGAGTTAGAATCTTTGGGTTTGGTAACTGCTGCAACATTATAAAAAACATATCCACGGGCTTAAAGATAGAAATTAAATTTGGAGCTTGTCCTATTTGATGGAAAAGAACAGTTTCTTCATACGAAGCTTCAGATGAACCGACTATTAATGAGGATGACAATTCTAAAGTTGATTTTTCCTTTTAATTGAAAATACAATGATAGAATGTATAAGCAGTTGTTCTGAATATTTACAAATTCATGATACCATTTTTGGTTTCTTCTACAACCTCCATTTTAGGAAATGTTAGAGGAAACACTTAAATGCCATTGTACTAATTTACATTTATAATTAAATTCAGATGCATGAAACTGATTTGTCTGGGGGATTAAATCTTTAAAAAAATTTTTCTGCGTGAACCATTGACTCTAGAGGTACTAAAATTTATATTTCCAAATAATTTATCAGAAAATTACCCCAATGTTGATACAGTCTATCAAATAATAGCTCTGGTAACAGTTGTGTAAGCTGAAAGCTGTTTCTCACAATTTATATTTCTCACAATATTATAAGCAATTATTTGCAATCGTTTATCTGCCAGGAACAACATATGTGACTTTCAATTATATCAGTTGGAAATGAAGTATTCTGATGACCTAATAAATGAATTTGCAGAAAAATGACCCAACAAATCTTATATCAGTCAAGA
This sequence comes from Equus przewalskii, assembly GCF_037783145.1. Classification (NCBI taxonomy): domain Eukaryota; kingdom Metazoa; phylum Chordata; class Mammalia; order Perissodactyla; family Equidae; genus Equus; species Equus przewalskii. Next base: position 58,978,343 of record NC_091843.1, read on the forward strand.
TACTACATTAATAAAATATTTATCGTATTATAAAATAATGCACCAAAATTTTTTTTTGTAGTTTGTAAGTTTATGTTGTTGCTTATGTTACTCATTGTGAATTGATATTACTCCTGTTACATTTTATAAGTAATAAAATATTTTTAAAGGAAAAAGCTTTATGTTGTAGTACCGTTAACTGCACTTTCTTCCTTGTTTTTGAAAAAGAGACCCTGCACTTTTCTTTTGCACTGGGTCCCACAAATTTTGTAGCCAGTCCTGCTCCCCAGAGTGAGACCTCTCTGTGAGTACACTCCCTTTAGGACAATCCTTGCCTTGGACGCAAAGGATTGAAGAAGCTGTAGCTTGACTCCCTAAGGATTGATTTTGTCACCTTGTTGCTTGTCTCCTTTTGATGGTAGCTTCTACTTTCCTTTCACCTTCATCTCCTCTCAACCTCAGTTCTAGTACCTGGATTTCTGCTCCCTCTCTAGCCTCACTACCTTGCCCCTCCAGGACAAAGCAAAGAAAATTGATACAGTCAGATGTTACTGAAGTTGCTATACCAAATGTCGCAGTTTGGAGAGGCTCAGCTTTGAACTAGAACCATCTATTTGAGTCGAGCAGTTTCTGAAAGGGCAGACTATTTCGCGATACTAATCTCAGAAATGCATGGCTTTGTCCTCAAATATATGATTCCTAGTTGTTGCCCATACCCATTTTTCCATTCTTTATTATAGACTTTTGAGCCAGGCATATGACTGCCCAGAATAAAGACTATATTTCCCAGCCTTCCTTGCAGCTACGTCTCTCTGGGATTCAGTCTGATCAATGGGATGTATGCTGAGACTGTAGCAGCACCAGATAAATTTAGCAGCACTAGATAGCACACTTTTTGCCCCTTCCTCTAGGATTCTGCTTGAAAAGTGAATGTGATGTCTTGATGTCTGGAAATCTAACTTAGCAGAAGGACAAAGAGACAGTAGAGCAGAAAGCTAAACTGTTCTGCTGTCAGCCCATAGAGTAAGTTTTTGTGATTTAGAAAAAGCACTTATTCTGTAAATCCTTTATTGCTAGATACAGGAAAACTGTCATAATTCACCTATCTGTTCAACTGCCTGGTCTAGAAGGAGCCTGGGCCCTCATGGCAAAAAGTTACAATAACTGTCCCAGTTCACCTACATCTGGACTTTTGTGTGTGAAGGAAATAATTTCTCTTGTTTAAGCTACTGTTATTTTGCTCTCTGTTATTTGAAGCTGAATTTAATCCTGATGTGATGACCCATGTTACTTGTCACTTTTTTCATGCGGTCTAGAGTGGCTGCTTCTCAAATCTTAGTGTTCATATAAATTGCCTGGACATCCTATTAGCACACAGGTTCTGATTCAGTGTGTGTAGGGTGGGGCATTTCTAACAAGCTCCGCACAGATCACTGTTTGAATAGCAGATTTTTATGAAACCATATTTATTGCTCTCTCTTTGTGGGTGAGGGAGACATCTTTTAACTTAACCAGTCATTGCTGCAAAGAGGTACAGCATCAGCAAATTTTCTCAGGTCTGATGAAAAACATACTACTTTGTACATCTCTCCATACCAATCTGGAATCCTTTGGAGATTGTTTCTCAAAGTGTAATCTGTTGACCTCCTGTGTAAAAAAATAAATTTAAAAAGCCCCACCTCTTTGGGGGAAGCGGGGATTGTTAAAAATTGTGTCCCCCTCTCAAAGTAGCTATTAAAGCAGAACATCCAAGGATGAGATCTTGGAATCCATTTATTTTCTTCTTCTCCCCAAAGCCCCAGTATGTGGTTGTATATTCCAGTTGTAAGTCCTTCTAGTTCTTCTATGTGAGCCACCACCACAGCATGGCAACTGACAGACGGGGATGTGGTTCTGTGCCAGGGAATTGAACCCAGGCTGCTGAAGCAGTGAGACTGCCCAACCTTAACCATCAGAACATCAGGACTGGCTCTTGGAATCCATGTTTTTAACCAGCTCCCCAGGGGATGCACTCTTAAGTTTGAGAACTACGACCTCAAGAGAAAGGCAAGGCAGGCAAATGAAGTTATAAGAGATATGGCCAGAAGAGTTCTAGATATATCTATTGCCTTGAAGAAATGCATGATGAAGTGGTGAGAATGGAAAGTAAATGCAGACTAGAGGCCCAGAAGTCCCTATAAGCCCAGGAGAATGAGCATGTCTGTGGATTGTTGATACAAAGCCAGAACAGGTAAGTCCCAAAGGAATGTTGACCAAATGCCTGTCACTAGTGTTGAGAGCTAAAACATTCAGACCAAAACCATCATTTTGACATTGATGTAAGGAGAGGAGACCTATCTGTGTGAGCAGATAGGTTTATTCTATTTGATGTCTTGGGAACAAAAAATAAATTGAAAGGGAAAAAATTTAGAACTGCAAATTTTAGTTCTAAGAACCAGACTTATTTTACAATTCATTGTTAGGCTTTTACTTATTACAGTTGAAAAATTACTCCTGGAAAATGCCAAAAAAAAATCTACATTTTACATAACTCAGAAAAGAGATCTTGCAGAGCAGGTTTAGGAAGAGGAAACATTTTTAAGCTTTTATAAAGCATAAAATGGAAAGAGAATTTTTCCTATAATTCTATTATTAGGTTTTGTACCAGATGAGTGTGGAAGTGCAGTTTATCTCTAATAAAACTTTGTTCAGAGACAGCAAGAGTTTTGCTCCGTAATTCTCAAGCATGGAGCACCTTTCCTTTACCAACCCCACCCTGCCCAATCCACCACTATCACGGCTTCACCCGATGACCCCCAGCTTTCTGGGTTACCCCAAATCACAGAATCTCAGAGTTCAAAATACCTAACAGTCGTTTATTTTGATCACCTCTCCAGGACTTGAATCTAATCTATAGCATGTATAACACTGGTCCAGCCTAGTAATGGAGACCTTATTCTCTCCCATGGCAGTTTTCACTAGCAGGAAGAAAATCCAAATTTATCTCCTCATATATTTTACCCATTTTATTTTGAACTTCTGAGGGCTGCTTCTACATGACACCTCTTTAAATATTTAAAGAGAACAATCAATCCACCTTTTTTCTTCAGGCTAAATATCACCAGTTCCTTTGCCATTTAGGTTGTAGAGGACAGAGGAACATTTATCTCCTTTATTATAGCTACTGTATGTCTATTAATACAGCCCAAGGTCATATTAGTTTCTTTTTTGGAGGGAGAGTCACATGTTGACTTATATTAAGCTTGCAATTGAATAAAATATTTATGCCTTTTCCACAAATCGTTCTGCGATATCACTGTCTCCCTGTCTTGTACATTTGCAGTTTGGTTTTTGAATTTGTTGAATTTCATCTTCTTTTGTTCCATCCAGTGCTCTGGCCCCCTAGCTTTTTGTCTGCTGTTTTTGCCATTCGCTCTCTTTGCTTTCTTTCCCTCTCAGCATCATGATCTGCAAGTGTGATGAACGTAAGTTTGATGTTTTTAACCACGTCATTGGACAGGAAGCAGTCTGTGCTCCACTACCTGAAATCCCTTTAGGCTGGCAATCACCCATTTATCAGTACTTGATGGTCACTTTTATCTTCCTAACTGTCCTAGTATCTGGTTCACATTTCTCTAACTTGACCATAAAGATCTTATGGGAGTCTTTGTTAAATCCCTTTATACTATCTGGATACATTGTATCTATAACATTTCCGTAAGTCGGTCCTTTAACTTTACTAAAAAAAAATAATAAAAATAACAACAAATAAAAAGAAATCTGACCTATTTTACATCAAAATCTTTACTTATCCACCTGGCGTGGGTTGTGAAGGGCCTTGAAAATAGTGCTAAGGGGTTATAACTTTGTTTTGCAGAGTAGGGGACCCTTGCAGTTGAGCAAAGGAGCAGCATAATTACATTTAAGTGTGATGTGTAGGGCTGAGGGCTGCCTGGATCCTGAAACAAGCTGGCACCCAGAGGGCTGAGGATACAAAGTAATGGAGCTGGCATGTGCTATGGGCATAATACATCAAGCACAGAATTCTGAAGCTGAGCTGTCGGTTTTTGGTCAGGGCACATTTTCCTAACTGAAGTGATTACTGCGCAAAATTGGGGTTCTCCAACCCGACGTGCATGAAAAAAGCCAATAATTATGGCATCAGCTTTTGGGGAGAAAAACAACTTTATTGCTAGATTGATCTGTATGGAGACAGGGGGCATATGCCCTCAGGTCTGCCTCCTTGATCCAGGCCTTGGGGTAAAATATATGGGATGAAGGGCAGGGCGTTTGAAGTCTGGAGATAGATGCTTGGAAGTGATGAGAGGGGAGGTAATTGATGACCTGCGCAGCGTAGTCAGGCTTCATGGCCCTTCACAGGACGCATGCTCACAAAATGGTGGCATTAGCATGAGCTGAGGGTGGAGTTTTCAGCCCTTTGATGTAAAGAAGTTCATCTGCACAGACCCAGTTGAGGGGTTGGTGGTCTCAACTGGCCTGAACTGGACAGGGGCTCTCAGTTCCTGAAAAACCACTCTTAGTTACTCTGTTGATAAGATGAGGTCAGTTGAAATGGTCCTAGAGGGCCTAGAAGTCTTGAGACCTTGCTAAAGCTCCTTCAAAATAGTAGCTGCAGGACTTCCTTATAATAAGCCTAAATCTTACTCTTGCAACTGCCTCTTAGTCGTCCTGCTTCTCTCCTTGTGAGCAACTTTGAAAGTTTATCTATTCCTCTTTCTGCATAACAACTTCTTAAATATTTTAAAATAGTGCCCATGTTTCTTTTATTCAGGCCAAACATTTCCAATTTCCGTACTAGAAATGTTATTGACTTAGCATTATCTGAAATAAGAGAGTAACTCTCTTATTCAATAGACTTTACTGGGAAAATGTAAATTCAATTTTCATATTTTATTTTGATCTTATTTTTTGTGCCAGGAGAGCTCAATATGTAAAAAAAGAAAAAAAACCACCTTTTCCTCCTGAAGTATCTTTTTTAAGATTTAAAAAATTGCCAGATTTCTAAAAAAGCTGTGAATGATATCTCCCTAATTTTCCTTGCTTCCAAGCCAAGATTTTCATGGAAAAAAACCTCCACTAATTAGACCTCTTGGAAAATAGAAACATTATGATTAATTGAAATTTTTTTTTGCCTGAAAATGTTTTTTGTTTTGGCCTTTAACATTGAAAACAGTTTTCTGACATAGCGTATTAGAAGGAGCACAGTTAAATTCTTTTCAATTCATGAATTTTGTAGTAGATTCTGCTATTGTCCTGCTTATCCATGATGGAAGCAATTAAAAAACAATCTGGTTTTTCAGAATTATTCTTTACCAAACCAGCAAGAGACAACCAGGAGGCAGGTTGAACTGGGTGAAGGAGATGAGAGGGAAAAAGATCTCTCGCTGTCTTGGCCAGAGCAAAGGATTTAAGGAGCGATGGGGATTTAAGGTGAGATTACAAAAGTGAAGAATTAGCCATGATGGATGATGAGTCTGATGTCAGAATGAGGACTTGAGCTTTGACATCGTAGACGAAATAGAAGCCACTGCAATTCTTAGGTGAGAGGAAGCAAATTACAATGTTAGAAAAAAAGTTAATTGGCAGCTGTGTGCTCATGAAGTGAAGTGAGCCAGGAGATCAGCTGGGAGCTTGCAGTAAACCAGAAACGAGATGTTAAAGCACGCATTTTGATTGTGGCGAAAGTAAGGACAAGGAAAGAAAATCTGAGAGAGCATTTGTTGGGCAAAGGAGAGAGAAGTCATTCTGTTTTATGTTAATGGTGCTTGACGGGCTGGTGCCTTGGAGTTGTTCTACATCTCCACCCCTAGTGGGGACTCTCAACTTGGTGCTATTGACATTTGGGGCTGGATAATTCTTTATTTTGGGGGGCCGTCCTGTGCACTCATTCTAGGATGTTAAGCAGCAGCCTTGGCCTCTACCCTCTAGATGACAATAGTACACTTATCCCAGTTGCAACAAACAAAAATGTCTCCAAACATTACCAGTTGTCCCCTGGGGGGCAAAATTGTTGAGAACCACTGCCCTAAGCTCTTTGTTTGGCACGGCCGCCCTCGCCCAGCCCTTGGAGCAGCTGTGCTGAGTCAACAGTTTTTTTGCTCATTGAACTACCACCTCTGACGTGCATCTGTCGGACAGAAAAAAAATAGGTTGGAAAAAAGGAGAAAGAGGACAACAAACTTAGAAGTTTTACCATTTTTAAAATAGTGAATGTTTTATGCAACTAAAGTGTGATTTACTTTATGGCGGTTATAAGGATTCTCTCGCCCTCATTTTCTGTTAGATTAATTCCTTCCTTTAGCCCATGTTTTCTGCTTATTCTGCTTCTTTCCTCCTCCTCTCATTTCTTGAATTTTGCCTTTTTACTCTGCTCTGATGTTTTTATAATCTTATCAAGTCTTATACATTATATTTTGCTGCTGCAAATCAGTTTTAGAAGCAGAAGAGGTATTAATAAACAAACACCAAAAAATCTTATTAGCACTATATCACTTCTCTTTCTGTTAGCAGTTTAACTCCACATCAAAAAAAAAGATCACAATTTCAAATTCAATACCAATTATTTCAAGTATTTGCAACCTAATTAAAAAAAAACTAAGTGTAAATTAAATCAAAATTGATTACAAAGAAGTGGTGAGGTTGAAGCCATTATCTTTTATACTTTTTAATTTTATTTTAATCAATAGGTATCATTCACCAGGGAACTATAATTTTTTGGTCTTTCACCACCTTTATTAATCTCTTGCTAATGGCTGATTTCTTAAAAACAAATTCCTTCTGTAGTGGGGTTAACATTCATTCCATGCTCTTCCCCACTCAGTTTTTGATGATCCTTGTTTCTTTGTGGTATGCTTTTCCTAAGAGATCTGAATCTTTAATATTTCTCTAGGGATAAAGTTCTATTAGATTGTAATCTGACTGCCCTGCTACAGCATTTCGAGGTGTGTCCACTGACTATACTCAGTGGGTCTTTTAAGAAGACCATCCACAGCCTGGGTGGAACCTGCTAGCCTGGAGGCTCCAGTTTGTGCTCCCATTTCCACAACTGCCCATCCTCCTCATTTATAGAACCCTGATTTTTTTTTTTCCCAGGAATATTTGGTCCTACTTAGGAGACATATCAGCCAATTGCAGTGTTTGGGACTTATCTGGATCTCAACTCAAGACACACACACACGCACTGCACACACATTTTTATGAGATAATTGGAGATATTTGAATACTGACAGGTATTTGTTGATGTTGGGAAACATTTTTTTTTTAGATGTGATAATTTCATTGTGGTTTTGTTTCTTAAGAGTCTTTATCTCTTAAAGATATAAACTGATATATTTACAGATGAAATGACGTGACAGCTGGATTTGCTTCAACATAATCTGGGTGTGGGGATAGGGAGGTGAATGGGCTATAGATGAAAAGAGTTAGGCCATGAGTTAATTATGGAGCTAGAAGATGGGTACATGGGATGAGATTTATTATTCTGTTCACTATACTCTTCTCTCTACTTATGTATATGTTTAAAATTTCATTTTCCACAATAAAAAAAACACGTCATTATCTTTATTTATTTATGTTTAGAGTACATCATGTTCACCACCCAAAAACTAATCACCATCCATCACGTATGTGCCCTATCATCCCCTTCGCCTTCCTTTCTCCCCCCTTCCCCTCTGGAAACCACCAGTTGAATCTCTGTATCTATGTGTTTGTTTGTTGTTGTTTTTATCTTCCCTTTAGGAGTGAAATCATGGTATTTGACTTTCTCTAGCTGACTTATTTTGCTTAACGTAATACACTCAAGGTCCATCCATGTTGTCACAAATGGCAAGATTTTATCTTTTTTCTGGCTAAGTAGTATTCTATGTGTATGTAAACCACATCTTCTTTATCCACTGATCCATTGATGGGCGTTTAGGTTGTTTCCAAGTCTTGACTATGGTGAATAATGCCACAATGAACGTAGGTGTGGAAGTATCCTTGTGACTTAACGTTTTCATGTTTTTGGATAAATACCCAGAAGTGGAATAGCTGAAACAAACAGCACTGGATTTTCCTTATGTCTAGATTTCTTATTATATAAAATAGTAAATGTTCTTATTGTTTAAGCTATTTTAAGTTTGAGTCACATTTTTTTTTCCTCCTGAAAGCATTCTAAGTAGACTATTTGCATACTCTACAAACAGAGAATTATACTCTCTACAGGTGTGTATATACCCTAAAGAAACTCTTGCACGTGTAAGTCATGAGACATGTTCAAGAGTGTTTGTAACAGTATTTTGGATAACAGTACCAAACTGGACACATCCAATTGTCTATCAACAGTTGAATGAATTAATGAAATATAATATATTCACACAGTAGAATATTTTACAGCAATAAAATGGGCTATAGCTCTAAATATCAACCTAGTTGAATCTCACAAATATATATTGGATGAAAAATGTCAGACGTAAAAGTTTACATATAATAATGTGATTCCATTAAATAAACAAAACTAAAAATATATTGTTTGGGATACATATCTAAGTAGTAAAACTATAAAGTAAGTGAACAGTTATCAAGAGAGTGGCTTCCTTTGACGGGAGGAAAGAGGGTGCAATAAGGAGCCGAATTTGAGGGTTTCCAAAGGACTGGCAGTGTTCCAGTTCTGTACCTGGGTAGTGGTTTCACAAGAGCTTGCTTTATTATTATTATTTTTAAAAATGCACATTCGTTTAATTTGCTCTTCTGTATGCATTGATAATCCTTCAATAAATTTTTTTTAAAGTCCTTACCAATACAATGTTGTGTGGTACAAAAAGAACTGGATGTGACCTGAAAAAAATTTAAACCAAGATTGCTTCTCACATTATTCTTGCTTGGAGCGTGTCATTACCAAGTGCTCAGTTTCTGTCTCTGTAAAACGGTGGAGTAGAACCAACCGGGTCACTTCTTACCATAATTTTCTATTTTTCCATTAGATATCACTTCATTCTGCCTTTTCCTCTCTTTTTCAAGCTTACTAGCTGTTAGTCTTGAGTCAAAACTATGTGAAACTTGTGAATTTGAGCAGGGTGCCACAGAAACTTCTGTAGTAAATACCACTCTGAAATCAGCAGGGCTATTTGAAAGCCCAGACGTAGATCTCTAGGAAGGGCCTCAGGGAAGAAGTTCAGTCTTGTTGAATTGACTGCCTTCAGTGCTCCCATTGCTCTCTCCATTTGCTCTCATTCTGAACTGGATTTTGATGGTCTCTTTTAAAATCTCTTGTTCTGTGCTTTCTTGGTGGAACGATATTTTGGTCTCAGGCTTGTGGCTTATGCTTCAGAGAGTTTCTCTGAGATATTCTTTGGGTATTTAGGGAAACATTTATTCAAGAAGAAAGAAAAAGGTACTTGACAATTTCTTCTGTGACACTGATTTTTCTCCTCTTGTAGATAAAACAGCGGAGTTTAGGACTGGAGAATGTTAGGAATGTTCTGAGTGCGTCAGTTTTATTTCATAGATCACTTTTCTTTGGCTCGTCCACCTGTATCAGAGATTTCTTTTTCAATGATATAAGTTTAGGATTGTCTCTTCTTAGCTAAAGATAATGAGTGAAAGGATTTTCTCAAACAAAATAAAGTGTAGGAAAAGAACTGTAGGTGGTTAAAAACACAGTTTGGTTATCATTGGTCAAAGCTAGAACAAAAGAGTCGTGGATTTGGAATGAAGACAGCACTAAACTATTGAGGCAGCCTGAGCTTGGTCCTTATAGAGGCCACTATAGTGTGAATCGCGCCGCCTCTGGGCTTGACTCTATGCTTGACTGGAGCCCTAAATTTAAGAAAGCAGGGCCTTCATTTCTAAAGGACCATTTCAGTTTGTCTCTCATTCTTCCTGAGGATTTTAGCTAATTGCTCACTGATACTCTCTCTAACACTTCTGTTAGAATTCTATATGTTTTCAAAATCCACGTAGAACAAAAACAAAAACATGAAAAAGTCACACGGTGACTCTCCTGTTCAACAAGTCCTCACCACTCCAAATTGTCACTTCATATATTTATGTTTTTGCTTAGTCCCTAAGGGCAGTCAAATTTGGAACTTCTAGTTTATAGAATCAGGAGAGATTAGGAAATTGGCAGTATTCGATGCTTCCTGAACTGTAGGATTTGTAACCTATACACAGGAACTAGAGGGCTACTTGAAAATCATCAATGTAGAGTAAATAAAAGAGAGTATTTTTCACTGTAGAAATATGATAGAACTCATAATCCTAAAATACTATATAAAACCCTTTAAAGTTAAGTTAAATGAAGAGAAAATGTTATAGATGAAACTATAATATTTAGAGCATGTTTTTACCATTTAAAGTAAACCTCAGGGAGAATTGTCCCCCATCAAATGTTATTTCATTCTACTGTCAGATTGAGAAAGCTCTTCCGACTGGACCACAGGTCAATGGAGCATAGCACTTATTGCTTTCTTATGGACAAAAATACAACATTTAGTTGCTAATTACTAACATTTGTTTTCCTTTTCAAACTTAAACCCAGTGGGCACTGGTGGCTGAAATGGTGAGGTGCGTTCTTCTTGAATGAGGTAATTTCTGTCCTGCTGACAGATCATCTGTAAGAAACAAAGCAGTGCAGCTAGTGCAGCACCAGACTGAGAACCACGCGGACTTGGTTCTGGCCTAATGACTGTGTGGCCGTAGGAAAGTCACGGTGCCTCTTTGGGCCTCAGTTCTTTACCTGCAAAATAGGAAAGATTGAGATAAATGACCTCTAGGTTTATAGTTGGAAGTGAAAAGCAACTTTTCAATGGGTAGAAATCTAAAACATGACCAAGCCAGAACTTTTGCCATGCGAGTGCTTATTGTCAACATTTTATGACTCAATAAATTTGAAAAAATTGGTAATATTGGAGGCTATTTTGGCTTGTGGATTGATTTTTAAAATCGCTTTATATTCTTTACATAACTGAAGGATCAGTTTTTTATCTTCTACAGCTTTACAGACCCCTAACTGCTTAACATTTTTTATATAAAACTTACAAAGCATTTAACTTTCAAACAATGTATAGACATCTGTTTCTAAACTGTAAATTTAAATTTAGATACAATGAGAGTGAGTCAGAGTTAAGTGTAAATTCCATCTTGGAATACTAAGCTCGTTCCATTCCTGTTTGTCACAGCCACTCCAGCAAGCTACTTCAAGTGGGCTCTAGACCTTTCCTGTCCTTTGATCTTCTACATTCTTGCCTATTCAGATCACTTAGTACTGTACTCATGTGCTATCATATTCAAATACAGATGATTGTTTTTCACAGTGATGATGGGTTTGCAATAATCCATCTACCTCCAGTGCCATGTCCTTGAGAACAATGGCACAGAGTTTTAAAAGGCCTTAACTGTAGAATTAAATCAAGCTACTGATGTATATTCTTCAACCTCCTCAACATTCATCCACTGAACGTGTTAAAGAATGAGTGAGTGATTAGTTTGGAAGTTACAATAGGAAAGGTTCAGTCTGTGACTTTGTTCTATTTGCAACAGCTGAGATATGGAGTAGAATGGTGATTCTCAGACTTTGGGATGTCAGAGAAGAGTGAAATTTCAGAAAAAAAATTTGGCGACACACAGGTTCACCAACTTTTGATTTCGCTAGGTGCGAATATTAAACAACTACAGCCACCATTAACATTAAGAGTCACCGTAATTTATAACAGAATGAACTTTTTTGTACTAAAAAGGTTGTAAGGACAATCTCAGAATTTAAAATATTAAATTAACAAATTTAGTTTTATGAAAAACTTGACTTTTTTATTTCTTCATTGGGTTCAGCGAAGAGCATGTCTCGGACTGGCAGCTGTCCCTGGACCAGCATTTTGGTATTATTCTATTCAAATATTTTATTATTTTTACTTCATGAAAAAAAAAACCTGGTTGTAATACATGAAGTTGGTTTAAGAACCACCTTATGAGTCACAGCATACAGTTTTAAAAATATTGCTCTTTGGCGTATGTTACTGAGTTGTGAGGAATATGAACTCTCTATTTTAGTAGAAATGATGCTAAATTGCTCTTCAATGTGTTCAAACCAGTTTATTTCTCCACTGTTTTCATATGAGAATACGACTTTTCCCATTTCTTTGTTAACTCTTGACATTTGAGGTCTTAAAAATTCATGTCAATACTACACGTAAAAAAAATTGGTATATTTTAATTTGATTTTGTGAGATTTTACAAAAGAAATATATTCTAGATACTCACTTTCCTTTATATACACTCCAAATACTCTCCAATACTGTGTCTGCATTTTAATCATGTTTGGATTTCTATGTCTATTTTAAATTTATTTAGTACACATACAGAAAAGTGCACACATATATGTATAGTCTGATGAATTTTCAAAACGTGTAATCATCACCCAGAGCAGAAGAAAGAAGCTCACCAGCACGAAGAGGCACGTTGCACCCCCCTCCAGTTACCACCCACCCATCCCTTCCTCAAAGGTAACCACTATTCTGATTTCAGTCACTATAGACTAGTTTTGCCTGCTTTTAAAATTTGCCTAAATGAACTTATAGAGTACGTTGGAGTATATTTTGATGTTCAGCCATTATATATTTTATTTAGTCAAATATGTTTATCTTTCCTTTATACTTTTTTTGGTGACTTGCTTAAGAAATCATTTCCCCTCTGAAGCTCATGTTGTCTTTTACTAGGTTTGCAGTTTTAACTTTCACGTCTAGTTCCTTAACCCATCTGATATTCTTCTTGTATGAAATAGGGTTATAATTTTTTTCTTTCTGAAAAGCAAAATGTACTAAAAGTACCTTGAACAGTGTCCTTGCCCAGTGATTTGTGACTTACCGTAGGTCTATCTATTCTGTCCCATTATTTATTTGTATATTCTTGTGAAAATAACGTGGTTTTAAACTATTTATAATGTCTTGCTATGTGTAGCACAAACTTCTCTGCTAACAGTATCCTTAAAAAAAAATCCTTGATATTCACACAGTTTTCCAAGGTGAATTTTATGATCAGTTTGTCAAGTCTTTTGCAAATTCTTGCAGGGATTTTTTATTGGAATTGCATTAAATTTATAAACTATTTAGGGAGAGGAACATCGTTTTTTAAAATGTTGAATCCTATCCATGAACATGGTTTGTCTTTCTAATAACTTAATTCCCCTTGACATCTTCAGTATAATAGCTTTTTGCATATTTTAGCAAGTTTAAAAATTACTTGTGTATTTTAGATTAGGCTTAATTCTAGGCATTTGAGTTTTTGTTACTATTTTGAATGGGACTTTTTTTCTATCATAACTTCTAATTCATTATTAAGTGTAAAAATCCGTGTTTGAATATCAGTTTTGAATCCAGCAACTTTGCTGCATTATCTTCTTAGCTTTAAATCATTGCCTTTTGTTTTTCTTGGATTTTCTATGTAGTAAATTATACCATCTATAAATAATGACAGTTTTGTTTCTTTTTTCTCATTTTTATATCTCATTTGTTTTTCATATTGCATTAGATAGGATAGCTGTCCAAATTTTTATGGATGGAGAAAATTAGCTTTATTTATGTAAACTAGAAAAATTGTAGCATTAGAATTTGTCAAATATTTTATTTCTGAACAATTTACAAGGATATTTTTATATAAAACATAACAAAACAGAGTATATCACATTACTCTTGTGTGAGTCAAAATGTGTCCTCAATTTTGCACATAAATTTTAATACATAATGAAAAATATCTCCTTCTTATTCTTGTTTTCTTAAGAATGCTTCTGAAGTTTGTCATTACATAAAATGTTTGTTACTCGTATTTGAAAGCTCCTCTTATCATAGTTCTTTTCTATTACTATTTTGGTGGATTGTTTTTCTTTCTTTGAATCATGAATGAGTATTGTTGCATTTTTATTAAATATTTTATTGATCTATTGAGATCATTTTAAATTTTGATGTCATCAACTGTATTTACCTTGTCCTTTATGCTTTTCTTGTAACTTTTAAAATCTCTGTGTTTCCCTGATGTATTTACCTTGATAAGCTTTCAGTGGTGAGCTATACTTCCAAGCCTACTTGGTCATGTTGTATTTTGTTACGTAAAGCTATATATATATATCTTTAAATTTGAAGTTAGACTTGCTTAGCTAATATTTTGTTTAAAATTTCTGAATCCATGTTCATAAGTGAGATTTACTTAAAATTTTATTTTTTGTACTCTGTCTTGGTTTGGCAAAAATATGCTAACATTATAAAATGAATTAGATAGCATTTTTTATTTTTTCATTATCTGGAAGAATTTATATAAGACAAGAATTATCTGTGCTTTTACATTCGATAAAACTATGTGTTCCGGCTTTGAGGGAAGAGGTAAACTGCTTGTTCAATTTCTTTAATGTATGTTGATCTATTGAGATTAGCAAAATCCTTTATGGGTTAGTATTGGTAGTTCAACATTTCCTAGACTATTTCCCATTTTATTAAATTTTAAAATTTGTTGGTATTAAATTCTAAAAGTATCTATATTATTTCGTCAAATCACAATTAAATATGGTGGTGCCCCTTTTCATTCCTGATATATTTAATTTGTGTGCTCCCACACCACCTTATTGTTGTTCATTGGAAGAAATTTCTTTTTTTTCCTTTCTGGGAAATTGCAAATTTCTCTTTGACTTTGATATTCTGCAATGTAGCTACACTGTGAGTGTACTTAATTGGCATTTTAAAAATGAAGACACATCTTTCTTCACTTCTGGAAAATTCTCAATTATTATTTTTTTGAATATTGCCTCTTTCCAATTTTACTATCTTTTGCTGGAATGTCTCTTAGATGTTTTTTAGATCTTCTCATACTCTCTTTCATGTCTTAATTAAAAAAAAGAAATCCAACTCAATTTATTTTTCTCTCTTTCCTTCCAGAAAATGTCCTTAGGTTTCTCTTCAAATTTATTAATTCTCTTTTTAATTGCTTTAATCTAATATTTAATTCTCCTATTGAGCTTTTTAATATCATTGTACTATTTTATAACTTTCCGTTTTTGTTTTACAAAAAGAATTTCTTATTCTTAAAAGTACTCATTTTAGGAGCTGGCCTGGTGGCGCAGCAGTTAAGTTTACACGTTCCACTTCGGTGGCCTGGGATTCGCTGGTTCAGATCCCGGGTGCAGACCTATGCACTGCTTGTCAAGCCATGCTGTAGCAGGCGTCCCACATAAAATAGAGGAAGATGGGCACGGATTTTACCTCAGGGCCAGTCTTCCTCAGCAAAAAGAGGAGGATTGGCAGCAGATGTTAGCTCAGGGCTAATCTTTCTCAAAAATGAAAAGTACTCATTTTAAAATCCCTTTATCCTTGTCTTATTATTTCTCTGCTGTGAGATATGTCAGTTGTCTATTTTCTTGATGCGAACATCTCCATATGCTTTGGCTTTCTTGTCTGTGAGCTCATTTTCCTGGGGCATGATCTCCTCTCTGAGCTCCCTCTTGCATACCCTGGGTCGGGGAGGTTTCCATCTGTGGCCTTCCCTAGGGGCTTTCACTGTCTCAGGGCAAGTTTGTATGTTTGTGCTTTGGCTGTGGACTTTTTGGACTTAGACAGTATCTCTATCCAATCACAATCATATGACGTAGATCCAAGATTCTGGAATCACATGGGAAACTATTTCCCACCATGGCTCGAGTGGATGATTTGCTTAGCAGATCCTGCTCTCTCCCAGGAAGCCCAACTCTGGTTTTCACCAGAGGGGTGAGATCGGTAACTCCAGCTCTCATCCTCAGGGTGATGTTGAAATATGTTCCCTGTGGCTCTGTTCGCTGCTAGGATCTGCCTCTCAGACCATGAGTTGCCAGACCTCAGCTCAAAATCACTACATTTCTGGCACCTGGGTATTTCTCGTTATTCCTTTCATCCAGGCTATATACGTAAAGATAAGTGCAGTTTAATATATTTTATTTAGTATTCCTAGTTGTTTGAGTGGAAGTGAGGATTTCAGTGTGTAATTAATATGTCATCTTGACTTGGAAATCTCCACCGAGTTCCCCTAATACAGACACAGAAAGAAATTACATATGAGTCTCTACATAAGGACAAGTGGTGTTTCCTACCACAAATCTTGTGACTGAATGTTTTGTCTCTGTATTAGCCACTAGGTAGTTTATGGCCCAATTTGTTGCTCACGTGTAGCACTTAGAGATACAGAGTCCTGGATGGCATGCATTTATGTGAGATTTTCCTTTTTGCTGACTCTCAACTATTAATTTTATATTTCTACATTATATGAATTTTTGTAAAATTTCTCATTTTTTTGAAGACTGAGATAGTATATAAATAAAATACTCAAGCATTATTATCATTTTATTAATTTATATCTGTTAACCATAATAGATTATGACCTCAAGAAGTATAAGAACGGTATTCCTCTTCGAATACATACAGACTGTGATACTTTCTGGATTCTAACTGGTGCTCAATAAATACTGGTTGAGCGGAGGAATGAAGCTCTGGGAGTTTGAGTCTCACCATAACCCTTTACTTAGGCTTCCTTTTTTCATCTATATGTCAGGCAGGCAGAGTGTAAGTCTGATTGTAGAGGAGAATATCAATGCATGTGGAGACACATTCTCCTTTCTAGAGCAAACGAAAAATCCAAACTCACTATCAAATTCATTTAGCCTTCTTCCTCTTGTATTTCTATTGGAAAATTGATTTGTTCTTTGTCATTTATTCAAAAAAACATTTTTCAGAAAATTATGTGCTCAAGCGCTATTGTAGGCATTGAATACACAAATATGAACGAGATGCAGTCCTTGTCTCAATGACCTTTCAGTGTAGTGGGTGGAGGAACACTTGCTGGCAGATATTTTAACCTCCACTAAGAAGTTAGGCTGGCAGATAGGGCCCCCTCAAAAGCCTGAGGGCAGGCACAGGTGGTTGGGGCTTAGAAAGGAAGATAATCATACTCAAGTCACTGTATAGGAAGGGGTCAAAACAGGGCAAGACCAAGACAGAGTTCAAGGCAATGAAGTATATGTGTTAGAAACTGGTTGGTACCAGGTCCTTGAATAGAGTTCAGAGTTCCAAAGGCAACAGCTGAAAAGCTGAGTCTAGATTTAAAGTCAAAAATTAAAGACAGTTATTTTGACAAGTTCTCAAAGGCAAAAGTAGGGTGTTGGATGTCAGCATGCTGCCACGGGGCATGCAAGGTAGACCCTGGAATGAATTCTTTGGAACAGTAATGCTGGCACTACTGTCTTTTATCTGGGCCTGCCTCCTTGCATGTTCCATACTGTTATGGGCTGAATTGTGTCCCTGCAAAATTTATGTATTGAAGCTTTAACCCCTAATGTGACTAAACTTGGAGATGGGGTCTTGAAGGAGGTTTAAGATTAATTGAAGCCATTAGGGTGGGGCCCTAATCCAATAGGACTGGTGCCTTTATAAGAAAAGGGAGAGACGCCAGGGATGTGTGCACACAGAGGAAAGGCGACGAGAGGACACAGTGAGAAGTTGGCCATCTGCAAGCCATGGAAAGAGGCAAGAAACCAATCTTGTTGACACCTTAATCTTGGATTCCCAGCCTCCAGAACTGTGAGAAAATAAGCTTCTGTTTAAGTCCTTCAGTCTGTGGTATTTTGTTACGGCAGCCTAAGCAGACTAGTACACATACACTCTCTTTTTCTTCTTAACAGAATTCTAATCTCCTTCTGACAGTAGGTTAGTCCTTACATCATCTGCAACATTCCACACTTAATCGACCTTTCCTATTGGTTACCAATATTCATCAAAACACTTTTTTCAAAAAAGTATTATACATCCTATTCTTGCCCTCTCTCTGCTCCTAGCAGGAGGTGGGTGCAGCGTGATCACAGGGCAAGACCCCAGACAATCTGAGGACCCAGCTTCTAGCTCTGTGCAAACGCTGGAGGCAGTTAACTGCTTATGGCCTCCCTGTCCTCACTGTAACACGGAGGGAACCTGTCACTTTCCATTTTCCATTTTTATTATTTCTTGCTTTGCATTCCTGTTCTCTTTCTTTATCTCTTTATTTTTTTCTCCCTTTGACCTCTTCAATATATATTTGTGAGCTAAGGAGAAAATAGTATTCTCCAATCTAACACTGGACACTTTGAAGTATAGAAAATTTGCCATTTGTTAGAGCAAGTCATTTAAATGATACTAAAATGTGTCTATTTGGGATTCTAAAAAAATGCCATTCTTTGACAGTTTGGGGAGGCCAGGAAAAAAATCAGCAGGGGGCCCAGGGGTGCAGTGGTTAAGTTCATGCACCCCACTTTGGCAGCCTGGGTTCACTGGTTCGGATCCCTGGTGTGGACCTACACACCACTTATCAAGCCCTGCTGTGGCAGGCGTTCCACATATAAAATAGAGGAAGATGAGCACAGATGTTAGCTCAGGGCCAATATTCCTCAGCAAAAATGTGGAGGATTGGCAGCGCATGTTAGCGCAGGGCTAATCTTCCTCAAAAGAAAAAAAAGAGAAAAAGTCAATCAAAAATGTGTCACTACTAAAACCATGATAACATTGACAACTTCTGCCAAACCAAGAACAAGGAAACAGTTCCTTTCCCCCATTAACATAATTATTTCACATTATTAGATTGTTAATAATGAATTAGATACTGCCTAGAAATTTCCTTTTTTCTGACCCAGAGCAGTAATCTGCTTTTGTGTAACTTTAGTTTATTGGTTCCAGCTCTGCTTCTGGATCTGGGAAAAAAATGTGATCCCTCTTCCACCTGATGCTTCTTTTAATATCTGAAGATGATCAAGTGATATATCAAATGTGTCATGATAGAGGCCATATTTTTCCAGCCAAAAAAATGTCATGAGAGACTTAATCATGTGCCTAGCTGGAAGTTAGATGTCGATTCATTTTAATTAAATTCAAATTAGTGAGATGTGCAGGGCCCTAGAGAATCATGTCACAATTCCTTAGCTGGCATATACCTCCCTCTCTGGCACTAACCACTCCTAAACTTGCTAATTCTTCCACAGGTCCTTGTGCATGTACTTCAAGGACATGAGACTGGGACTTCCCACCCCCTGGGAGTGATTATTTCAAAATATTTCCCCTAAACATGCCATGTGTTTCCACCTCATTCTGCCTTTGCGTGTGTTGATCCTTCTACCTAGACCACCCTTCTCCGTTTTCACCATCATGCTTCAAAACCCAGCTCAAATATTCTGAAAAACATTCCTCGACTCCCCCAGACAGAGGTCATTGCTCCCTGCTCCCCGCTCTGGACACTTGGTCTAAGGATTGGCACACATGCATGTACTTCACTGTTGCTAGAATTAGGCTAATCATTATTTACCAGATCATATCTTTTATTACTAGCCCTCTTCTTCAACTTCCTTCATGCTGGTTTTCTCTTCTTTCATCATGATTTTCTCTCTTCCTTCCCTCTTCTCTTTCGTCTCCTCTTCCCTCCTTAGATTCACCTAGATCAATAGCCTTTACTGTAAAATCAAGGCATAACTTTGGATTCCAGTGCTCTGGGTATGTTCCAACAATTGGCACATATGAAATTCTTCCCTCATCTCTTGCCTAGTCCCTGCTATGTTCGTACCTCAGTTACCTACCCAAGTTATAGAAATATCCACAAGGAAGAGAATTTCCCCTATCATAGCCAACTAAATAAATGAAATAATAATAATTTAAACTCTTGTAAATCAACCTTGTGTTCCAGAACAATATCTCAGGCCCTGGGAAGATAAAGAAAATTAAAAAGCTGATTTTCTTCCATCAAAGAGCATGATCAAAGCCAGATAATCCTAGAAGTATCTTGACAGGGAGCATCACCCTCAGAATAGCCAGAGGCACAGATGAGTCCTTTCTTCTTTCACCATATTCTCACTCTTGCCTCCCTGGCTAGCCTCATGTGTAGGTGGTAGAAACTGCTCTTAGGTGGTGCAATGTGGAGACCAGGTGTCCATACTGAAAATGGTAGGACTTCTCTCCTCCCTTCTCTCCACTCAAGAGAAGCCTCTGGAACTGTGTTTAGTAATACAATTTGTCAGTGAAGGGAAGGAGTAAGAAGTTGTACTCAGCAGGTGGTAAATTAAGAATGATAGAAGAAGTTGGTATACATGATCCAGACTGACAGATCTTTAGAGATAGTGTGCCCTGGGGTATGGGGTGTCACAAAAGAGAATGTAGGGTTTGGGGAGGAGGAATTTTATGTGGAACCAAATGGGAAGATGTCCTTTGGCGCTTTTGTGCTCGGCCTGACCTTGAGATGGAGTTATACCATTGCTCTACCATTTCAATTATTACCCTGAAACATGGTATACCTCACAAATATAGATATGCACCATTAAAACAACTCCAGAATGTTTGAAGCGAAATCACAAGATAAGTAGACACGATTTGGAAATTTTTGAGATTTCAAGTGCTGGTGGGGATGAGGAACAACGAGAATGGGGATGTTTTTACATTATTGAAGGGAGTATAAATTGGTATATTGCTTTGGAGAACATTTGGCAACATTTTGTAAAATTGAATACTTATGTAGTCTTTGACCCAAACATGTCACTGCTAAATTTATAGCCTAAAGTAGGGGTTGGCTAACTTTCTGTAAAGGACCAGCTAATAAATATTTTCAGCTTTACAAGTTATACATTCTCTGTGACAGCTACTCAACTCTGCCACTATTGTGTGAAAGCAGCAATAGACAATATATAAACAAATAAGCATGGCTATGTTCCAATAAAACTTTATTTACAAAAACAGATGGCAGGCCAGATTTGGCCCACAGGCATAGTTTACTCATTCCTACCCTAAAGCAACACTTAATCACATACACCAAGATAAATATACAAGAATGATCATAACAGCATTGTTGACAACAGAAAAAATTAGAAGCAACCTAAATGTCCATCACTAGAAGAATGGAGAAATGAATCATTATATGTATGTGCAATGAAATGCTCTAACAGAATAAATGAGAAAACAGGGCCCTTTATATCATCATGGAGAAATCTCACAAATGTAATGTTCAAGCAAGAAGGATGCAGACAGTATGATACAATTTATTTAAAGTTTTAAATTGTATAAAACAAACATATTCTTTTGAGATATGTATATATGTGGATAGTAAAAGTATAAAGACACTCATGGGAAAGACAAACACCAAATTTAGGGTAGTGATATCCTATGGCAGAGAGAAAAGATAGTGCTGTCAGGAAGGGGCATAAAAGGGACTTAAATTCCAACTTAATGTTTTACTTCTTTGTTCATGGGTGATACACAAATGGTAGGTAAATGAGTGCTTTTTATAGTATATCCTTGACCTTTTTGTATGTCTCAAGGATTTTATGATTAAAAAAATTTCTAGGATTTTAAATTTTGAATGCCTTTGTGTTCAAAGTTTTGATCCATTGTTGATACACAGCTGCAATTACCTTGAATCTTAATGTCTCATTCACTGGTGTGGCCCATATGTTCCATCCACGGGGCCTGTTTGCTAGCACATTTAACATGAGAACATTTGTGCTGGACAATGAAAATGCTTTCAGTAGCCTTGATCTTCCAGCAGCACTCTTATTTGTGATTGGAATAGGTTGCTATGGAAAATTGCTGGTTGAGGGGAGAAAGGGTTTTCAGGGTTTTGTTTTGTTTTGTTCTTTCTTTATTTGTCTTTATGTACTTTACCATTACTTCAGTATTCTCGCCCAGATTCCATGGTTTCATTGTTGTTCTCTGTGTTTTCTCTTTGAACATTCTAGTAAGAGATTCACCAACAGTCTTTGTCCTTTATTTCTCATCATAGCTGGACAAGTTTAGGTCATCAAATCTCCACGTTAGGTGGCTTTCTTGTTCTCTAGGGAGGATGAGAGAAATTGGAAATGCCTTCTACATGGGGAATTGATTAAGTTCAGATTTTTCCCACATTGGAAAGACGCTGCCTTGGATTCACAGTCATGACATGAGTCAGCTGCAGCTGGGAACATGTCGTCCACTTACAGTGAGCTGTTCCGTGCTTGGGAAAGGTGACAGACTGACAGGGCAGGAGAGAGAAGTGTTGGATTCGTTTTAGTGCTGAGGAATTTTTTCCATGAAGATATGCCTTGGACTACCGCTGACTTTTGCATGGCCCTTAGACACAGCTGTCTGGGAAAGACTCTTGTTTTTGTCTCTACTGGGTATATAGGACAAAGGGTCTTTGAACTTGAAAGAATTGAAATATCCCAGACAGATTCTAGCCTACCGATTGTTGACATGGAAGCGAATACCACCGGGGCATCTCTCATATGCATTCCATAAGGGCAGGGTGGTGTTACAACAAAGATTGGAAGCATACATTTTGCATGGTCGTTGTTCTAAAATAGTAAGAATTCATTTCAGTGTGAACTAGCCAGCATTTATCCAGCACACTGCATTCTATTTTCTCCACAGCTGTTCACTGCCATACATTTCTGATCCAAAATACAAGTTGTCCAAAAAATGTGGAACACATTGACCTGATCTTCCCACCAGGGAAATAGCATTACAGGAAAGGAGAAATTTTTAGAATAAGGCTTTTGTGGGAAATTAAGTATTTCTTAGTTCTTTACTTCGATTAGTTCCCAACCTCTCTCAACAGCAATTTATCTTCATTATTTAAAATTTAGGACTAATAGATATATTCCCAAACAAATATAACTTTGATATTCAAGAATTTAATATGGCTCTTGAAAACTGAGGTGGCAGCAAATATTGAATTAGAAATTATGAGAAATGTGAGTGAGGGTCACAGGCATGGAATATAGCGTGTGAACATCCTAACTGGTAATAAATGGAGTCTAGGAAACTCTCAGCAACTCATAAGACAAATAGAGAAGACAGCAAGAAAGAAATGTGTTTACTTGCAAAGGTACATGACAACAAAATATACTACCAAAATATTGCTTGCTAAGATGACTTACTTTAAGGTATGTATAAAAATAATTTAAAACGATCACATTAATGCACTCTTCTGAAGAGTGGTCACCTCTAAGAAGAAGAAAGAATATATATAGGGCACTGGTTAAGAGCCAGATGTTTGGAGCTGGGTTCTGACCTCTGTAGATACCGCCGGTGTGGTTTCTCTCTGAATTTTAGTTTTTGCATCTGTAAAGAATGGATTCAAATAATTACCTCATAGATTTGTTTTAAGGATTTAATAAGATAATATAAAGTAGTTATCATAATTCCTGGCACTCCCAATTAGCACCCCACAAATGATATCTATTATGATTACGTTATATAATTGATATGTAAATAATAAAACTGAAAACTCTTTTTCAAAGTTGATAAATATCCCTCTATCTTGCAGTTCAATATGACCATCATTTACCATGTCACATTTCTTATTAAGAGTACTAAGGTAGACAATTCAGTTCTTAGTTGAAAGAGCACAAAATCTGAATTAATGAGATCTGAATTAAAGAGTTTTTTCTCTATCAAGTTTGGTATTTAGAATCTCCAAAGATAATGTTTTAATTAATTTTAAGAAAGCATTTTAAAGTAGCTACTGTGTGCAAACAACTATGAAATATTGTGGAGGTAGGAATACAAAAATAGGGACTTCCATAGAAATACACTATTTCTTTCAATTTATACCTTTTAAAATGTCAGTTATTCTTGTTGAGAACATTTAAACTGTAAGCTGTATTTCTGAATCTTACAAATAGCCATTGCCCTAGGAGAGTTAAAGTCATTAGTTAGATGATATTGTGGAAAAAATTTTGGAATAAAAGTGAGGAGACGTATTTTCTTATTTTTCTTAGTTATAGGAAATTTTATATGTTTCTTGGTTGATTGGTTTGGTTTTGGCTTCCCAATTGGTTGACTACAAAACTCTAGGAGATGTATGACTGCAGGAGAAGATAATTTTGGAGAAAGTTGTGGCTGCTCTTGCGGTGGGGGTTGGGGTGGTGGGGGTCAACGGGAATTTATTTTTTATTTGGGGAGGAGAGTAAAGAGGAAATACAGTGCCCTCTGGACAAATGTCAGCCCCTTAAAAACATGGATCCTGATCGAGGCAGTACTGAGGCACCTCCATAAGCCTTCTTACAAGTGACTTTACTGGAAAGAATGAGAGTAGGCAGGGAGGAAAAGACCAATTCTACGCAACAGCTGAGAAGTGTTCAGGGGACTAGCTTTTACTATGGCCTGAGAAACAAATGCATTCTGTGTAAAATAGAAAACTGTGTATTCCATTGTGGTGTTATTCCAATTGAGCAAGAAAACATGAAAGGGCTTTAAAATCAAAAGATGCATACAGGTATAAATTAACACTGTGAAGAACTTCAGTGTAAGGCTCATACTTAACTCTATAAACATTTGCCATTTGTGATGTTGGCAGTACTTTGTCAAGGTTCATTTGAGGATCTTGTTTTTTGCGAGCAGCTGGTAGCATAAATTCTGTGCCCATTTTGTTGTGAAACTAAAGCACAAAGGAAGTTGAATTTACTTGACAAGATCTCACCAAATGGGTGATTAGCAGAATTGGCAATTCCAGATTAGTAGATTATTCTGCTCACCAGCTCTTTCAAATTTAATTTTTCTTACATAAGTGTGTGTTATGCATATCAGAATCTCTTTGGATAGTCTCCTCTCCCCCAGTCTCATACTCTTGGTTCCGTGGGGCTCACACTCCCTAGCTCCAGGGACGGGGATGTATTCCAGATCTGCTTAATGAAAGTACTAATTGTCTTTGGTTACAGTGATTGGTTCTGAATTGGGCACAAGATCCAAGGTGAGTCAATCGGAGTTAATGATAGGAATTTGCTGATCCTATCTAAATCCTATCTAAATGGGCTGGCTGAGCTATTCAGATCTTTTCCATCTTTTTACAGAGACCCTCTAGAATAAAGCAGATATTGTGGAAAACAGGGCTGTGAAATAGAGAGAGACACAGTGTTCCAATGATATCATGTAAGACCCTGGATCCAACTATCCTGAAGCCAGATTCAGCTCTTACATTCCTAGTTATATGTGTCAACAATTTCATTTTTGTGGTTAATTTGTTTTGAGATTGGTGTCTGTCATTTCCAAAAACAATACTTTTTTTCACTTTCCTCTCTTCTATTATTCTTTCCTTTTTCATTTTCCTTCTCATTCCTTTTTATCTTTTCTTCTCGTCCTTTTCTCCTTACTTTAAAGATCCTTAATAAGAAACTACAGCAAATAGGATCAGATAATATAAGGCTTTGAAAAGTAGGATAACAATGCTAAACTTTATCATTTATACCCTAAAGCTTTTTTATTTTGGAAATAAGTAGCATAAACAGAGTTGTACATGAGGATGATTACTCTCGTGGAAGTGCATAATAAACATTGAAGAATAAAGAGAGAACATACATGAAGAGCAATTAGGATGTTTTACAAACTTACAAGGAATAGTTCTTGCCTTAGAGTGTTAATCTATTAGAATAGAGATGTAGGGGTAGATCCAAATAATAATAAAAATATTTAAGAGAAATATCGATGAAATTGTTAACTAACCAAATAAGAGGGGTAAAGGAGAGTTGAAGATGACTTTGAGGTTGTGAATACATATGACTAGGACTTTGATGGAACAAAGGATTATTATAAATACAGAAATAGGAGGGTGAACTAGTTGAACACTGCGGGAGATTGTAGGTTGAGTTTTGTTCTTGCTGAATTTGAAAAGGGGCTTGAAGAACCAGGTCTGGAACTCAGAGACATCATTGCCTAAAATATCAATTTGGAAGTCATCCCAATCAAAGTATCTTTGATGTTATGGGCCAAAATTGAGTCAAAGAATGCAATCAAGATATGAACAGATATCCAAGACTTTAGCTATGGGGACAAATGCAATTAGAAGGAGAAAGGAGAAGGAAGAATGAGAAAATAGGAGAGAAATGTCAAGTTGAAAAAGTAGAAAAAAATAAAAAAGCTGTACTGATAAACCAAGGAATATTCAAATTTCAAGACAGAAAACTTTGTGGTCTCAAATATTTCAGCAATGAAAGAGAATGCTGTCTAAGAATATCTTATCCAATCTCTTAAGAAGATTTGGAAATCTTTGTAAATTAAATTTCACTGGTATCTCATTAAAATAAATTCTAAGTACAAAAGAATGAGACATAAACAAATAGAAAAACTGGGAGACAAAAATTGAATATTCATCAGATCTCCTGATAGAGGAAATGTTTGCAAGCTTAGAGATGGTAGGAAAAAAATCGTTAAAGAAAATCTCATTAGATTTGATCACATAAAAATAATAAAGTCTGAATGCAAAAAATGCAAGTTACTGAATAGGAAAATATGTGTAGCAAAATATGACAGAGTTCATCAGTTTTATAAAGAGCTAATGGAAAAATCACAAGAACAGAATACACAAGACAAGAAACTAAGTATGGCCTATTTACTTGTCTCCTCTACTGTATCCTCCAGTTAGATGCTAAGTAAGCTCGATGAGGGCAGAGCCTATTTCTGTGCTGTTTACTTTTGCAAACCAGCATGTAACACGTTCCACCTTGGGAGGCGGTGGGTTTGATGATACTATGTCCTCATGTAGGAACGCAGGAAGAGGAGAGGGTTTATGGTGAAGATGAATTCAGATTGCTGTGCTGGCTTTGCGGTACAGTGGGACATACAAGTTGAGATGTTCCGTTCACATCTGTAATAGAAGGTTCTGGAGCTCAGGGAGAAGTTTGAGCTGGAGATATGGCTTTGCAAATAATCAGCACATAGTTGATATTTGAAGGTATGCAACCTTCACCACCAAGGGAAAGTGTGTAGGGTGAGAAAGGACTGGGGAAGGAACGCCAAGGAAGCCCAGTGTTTAGGAGAAAGGCAGAAGAGGCAAGGAAAATCTGGACAGTGTGTTCCCATGGGAGTTCAGGGAAGAAGATGTTCTGGGGAGTAGGATGTATTTCACAGAAGGAAGCATAACTGGAACATAGTATATACTGAAAAGTGTTAGCTATAGTTATTGTGGAAGAGTGAGTAATAGCAGGGTGCTTTCTTAATGTGATATTGAATTCACCAGGGGACAGAACAGAGACGCAAAAGGGAACCAATTGTGAAAGCTGCATAGAAAGCTGAACGTGGAGAAAGAGGAGGACATGGGAGAGCCGTGATGGACGGAAGCGAGATCAGAGGAGAGAAGGATGAGGAGAGGATAGTACTTTTAGCCCCATTAATGGAGTATGGCCTAGTGCCAAGTATTATTCTTAGTGCTTTAACTCATTCAATCTCACAGCAGCCCTATGAAGTAAGTTAGTACTATGCTTATCCACATTTTATAGTTGAGGAAACTGAGAAATAGAGAGTTCCAGTATCTTGCCTAACGTTTACTGTTACGAAGGGATGAACACAAGATTTGACCCCAAGCATCTGACTCCTGGCTCCATGTGTGTACTCTCTTGTCCGCACAGCCTCTTAATTAAACGAGTAATGACTGTGTTTTTTTTTTTTTAACCAAATCTGGAGTAAAACATCTATTTCAAAGGCTTCTTTGGTACCATAATCTGATGCTGTTTTTTTTTAAATTAGTGTTTTAGAAGTCTTTAAACAAGAATATTAACTTCTACATCATTTCAGATTTATCTGTAATTATTTTGCACCTTGTTGCTGAATTTTGATCTTGCTGCATACATGCTGTTGTTATTTGATAGCACAAACTGCTTTGCAGTGAATGAAAGACACCTGCAGTATTGCAGATGTGGTATGATGCAGCCAAGACACCAGGAAAAGCAACAGAGCCATTTTAGAGACTGTTTTTAACCCACACCAGGGATCTGAGCAATGACTCCGTCACATGTGACCATGACTCTCACTTGTCAGATGGGAATGCAAATCTCATAAGACTTTTTTAAGTGAGAAAATTCAGAATATCCACAATTGAAGCAAATATGAATCATTTTTGTTTTAGTCTTATTTGGTGTTATTCTCAAAAAAAATGATTAAATAATATTGAACATTTTACGGTAAGTGTCAGGATTAAAATTTTAACAAATAGCTATTAAATACTAGCAAACAATATTTCCTAAGATGATTACCATAAGAAAATAGAGAAAATGTCTTTTGTGAGGCTAAGTTAGTATAACTATTTTTATGAGGATAAGATAATCCCTTATGGGTTTGTACCCTGAGACAGGTACTCATCATAAAAGCAAAAAAATAATAAAAATTAGTTTCGCTGTTCTACAAAATGTTGGATTGAATGTACCAAGAATCAAATCCTGAGTCCCTGTATGGTGTTAAATGCAGATAAAGCAGTAGTGAGTGTATTGTTGTGTTGATGGAAAAGTTAAACATGTTCAGGAAGGAGGACAACTGTAAGCAGGATGGACTCTATGTAGAGGGTGATGGAATTTAACGATTTATGTTCCATTGGTTGGATTCTGTTAGGTCAATCACTTAAATCAGTTTTAAGACATGTATGCTATGCTCTGGGCCAGAATCACTAAGGCTTTTAGCTATCGATTATGTTCCTAGATGTCCTGTCTTAAAATGCTAATACCAGCCTTCTATTCATTAATTATAAAAGTGCTATGGGCTGAATTGTGTTTCTCCCCCCAGTTTGTCTGTTGAAGTACCTTAGAATGTGATTGTATTTGGAGATAGGATTTTTAAGGGATAACTAAGTTAAAATGAGGTCATTAGAGTGCACCCTAATCCAATATGACTGCTGTCTTTGTAAGAGAAAATTAGGACAGAGACACACACAGAGGGAAGATCATGTGAAGACTCAGGGAGAAGACAGTCAGCTACAAGCCAAGGAGGGAGGCTGCAGAAGAAACCAACCCTGCCCATACCTTGATCATGGACTTCTAGCCTCCAGAATTGTGAGAAAGTAAATTTCTGCTGTTTTTAAGCACCCACTGCATGGTGCTGTGTTAATAGCAGACCTAGCAAACTAATGCAAAAAGGTATGACGCTGAGCCTTCATGCTAGGGATTAAACTCCAGATTCTAAGAAGATAATTAGAGAACCAGAAAATATGACTGATAATGCCCAGATTTTCATGGATTTGTTCCTTCACAGTTTGCAATTGGTTTGGGAAGGGAAATTTTGATGTCCACCTATTCATTGTAACCCAGAGGTTGTTGGGATCCCATAGTGTTTTTTCCCAGCAGCAACTTTGAAGCAGGAATCAGAGTTTGCCCCTTACCCAAATAAAGAAATCCATTTCATAAAACATACACGTACATTGTAGATTTTACTGAAGATTTCCTGGAAGATACAGGGGAGAAGATTTGCATCACACACTGCTTAGCAAATTCCCATTAATCATTTTGGTTTCTCCGCTGATCCGCCCTTTCTCCCCCCTCCCCTAGGTAGTTTCTAATTCCTCCCCATGCTCTCTTCTTTATGCAGAGCTACTTAGTTTTATCCCAGCCCTTTCAATCTTTGGGACTAGCTGACATGCAGGGTTATTAAAATATTTACCCTGTATATATGTCTCCTCAGAAAGGGATTTTTTCTAATAAGGAAAATGATTTTTTTCTCCAAATTATTATATGTTTCTGAGAAACAAATATTTGCTGCTCATAGCAGATCTCTTAGTGTGGGTGAGATACAAGGAAGATAAAATACACTATTTGTTTGTGGTACCTAGGCTTTTCGGCACACAACCCATCTATGGTAGACTGAATAATGGCCCCCCCAAATATGTCCATGTCCTAATCCCTGGGCCCTGTGAATGTTGCTTTACAGGGTAAAAGGGCCTTGGCAGATTTGATTCAGTTAAGGATCTTGAGATGGGAAATTACCCTGAATAATCACAAGGGGCTTTTTTTTTTTTTTTTTTTTGAGGAAGACTAGCCCTGAGCTAACTACTGCCAATCCTCCTCTTTTTATTGAGGAAGGCTGGCCCTGAGCTAACATCCATGCCCATCTTCCTCTAGTTTATATGTGGAACGCCTACCACAGCATGGCTTTTGCTAAGTGGTGCCATGTCCACACCTGGGATCTGAACTGGCGAATCCTGGGCCACCGAGAAGCGGAACATGTACACTTAACCGCAGCACCACCGGACAGGCCCCTTTCACAAGGGTCTTTATAACAGAGACACAGGAGGAGTCAGGGTCAGAGGAGAAAGCAATGTGATGATACAAACACAGATGGGAGTGCTGTGTTTTGAACTTGGAGGAAGAGGACGCAGCCAAGGATTCCAAGTAGCCACTGGAAGCTGAAGAGAGCAAGGAAACAGATTCTCCTTTCAGGGCATTCAGAAAGAAGCAGCCCTGCCAGCACCTTAATTTTAGCCCGGTGAAACTGATTTTGGGCTTCTGACCTCCAGAACTGTAAAAGAATACATTTGTGTTGTTTTCAGCCACTAAGTTTGTGTTAATTTGTTACAGCAGCATTGTAAAAAAGATACACCATCGCGTCTCCTCCCTCTCTTCTATGAGATTCATGCCTTACCTCCTCTGCATCTCACCTACCCTGGTTCACCAGGCAAGAGTCCTTCTCCATCAGTCAAAACACAATGGCTCTTGGGTTTGTGGAAGAGATGAGTAGCGATTGCCACATCCACAGAAGGATGGGCAGAAAACTCCAACTGGATGTGCAGCAAACTATTAGTCTTGCCCAAAGAAAGAATTGGCTTTTCCCCTGGCTCCTGAGAGGTGACTTCTAAGTCCTTCTTAATAAGAGCATCTTTGTTCACTCCTTGGGGGCCTTGGGCCATCGCAGACAACCTACTATAACAATGTGATTTATGGTGGGGACCCTGGGCCGCATAATATGGTGGTCAACTATGTCTACATGACTGAGCCCCAACAAAAACTCTGGTCATCAAAGCTTGGGTGAGCTTCCCTGGTTGCTAATACTCTGTCCTCCATGTGTATTGTCACACGTCATTGCTAGGAGAAATAGGCACTGTCTGCCTTACTCCATTGGGAGAGGAAAAATGGAAGCTCATGTCTAGAACTTTCTTGAACCTTGGTCTATGTGCCTTTCCCTTTAGCTGATTTTTACTGTCTCCTTTCATGATAATAAGCTGTAACCATGAATATAATGGTTTTGCTGAGTTATCTGAGTTCTTCTAGTGAATTATTGAACCTGAGGGTGGTCTTGGGGAATCTTAAATTTGCAGTTGGTGCCAGAAGTAAAGGTGGTCTTGAGGACCTCTGACCTTGCATTAAGTGTCAGAAGTAAGTGTGGTCTTGCATACTGCCAATTTTTGTGCTAAGTCACCTGCCGCTCCTCTCTGTCTCAGAGAGCCAGAGCCCATACTCTAACTCTGAATCCCCTACTCCACTGCTGGGACGGAGTAGCTGGTGATGGGTGGTAGGAAAGCCATACTCTCCCCTTCAAGCCTTCTGTAAGTTGTGAGGGAAGGGAGATAGGTGTCTACTGAGTTCTTTTCCTATGGGCCTGGAACATGGGGAGACAGACAAACATACTCTAATCCCCTTGCCAATGCAACCTCATGCCTACTACAGCTTGTTGTAGCAGGGAGATGAGGGCAACTATCTGGTGGGGCAATGGGGTAGAGGGGGCAATATTTAAATCAGTAGGTGGAGAGGGAGGGAATAGTATTTCAATAATGGTTTTTGTTTTATTTTATCTTTTATTCCCATCCTTAAACTAAATTTTGTTTTTGGTATCTCACAGTCCTCTTTCAGGTAAGGTATACTAGATATATTTGTCACAAAAGGCTTGGGGTTGGCCTGGTGGTGCAGCAGTTACGTGCGCATGTTCCGCTTCAACAGCCCGGGGTTTGCCGGTTCCAATCCCAGTGCAGACAAGGCACCGCTTGGCAAGCCATGCTGTGGTAGGCATCCCATATATAAACTAGAGGAAGATGGGCACGGATGTTAGCTCAGGGCCAGTCTTCCTCAGCAAAAAGAGGAGGATTGGCAGATGTTAGCCCAGGGCTAGTCTTCCTCAAAAAAAAAAAAAAAAAAAAATCCTCCAGTCTCGTCACAAAAGGCTGGCTGCCTTAAATCAATTTTTCACTTTCTGTAACAAGTAAATTTACCTTGGAGGAGTTGTTTTGTTTTCAAAATCTACCACAACATGCTTGGAGAGTGCCTAGCAATAAGAATTCTTTTTGGAATGAATTAATTCAGATTTGGATATGCAGTTGATGCTCAGTATTTGTTGTGATTAAGTTCTATAAAGTTGCCATGAACACTGAGTCAGTGAATACTGAATCATTGCCCCTAAGGGAAATACAGGGTTAGTTTTCTGCATCCTGGTCACGGCATTTTTGTCAACTGATCAATACATAACCTTGTTTTGTGTGTGTTTCTGTTTAAAGACACCTTATTTAATATTGTGATGGTTGATCCGGTAACTTTGAACTCCCTGCCAACGGCACTATAAGTCAGCTGAAGGAAGCTTTTCTAACATATGCATTTTCTCCCTAAGGCACTTTGCTGCTTTCTTGTACTAGGAACAATAGACAGCACTTCAGCACTGCACTTGGGGGCCATTTTAAACAGTGAAATCACCAAAAAAAGCACAAAAATGCAAAACGTGTATACTAAATAGATTACTAAAAGGACACATTTACAGCATGAGAACTGAACCAAAAAGACAGAACGTTAACTTGTTCGACCTCAGCTGGAAACTTGTACATGGGCAAATCAAATTTTTGGCACTCTGTTCATGCCCATTAGTGACCACAAAAGTGCTACAGGTATGGTTTTGGGGTTACAGATGAAGTTTAGCAAGAGGTGAATTCACAAATACGGAATCCACAAATAATGAGGATTGACTGTATCATCTGGGAAAAATGCCAATTGCTCTAAAATATCTTTAAGAGGAAATTGGTACTATGGTTATGATATTCATGTCTCTGTAAGGAACGAAAGCTCCTTGTATTTTCGCTACCCCATCATTCCAAAGGGGACAGGGAATCCCTGCCCGGTAAGCCTACATAATGTATCAAATGTTCGCTATGAGAAGGCATCAGTCTTGGTAAGGAATTTGGCTTGTTTGCTAGGTGGTGTTTCATGCCAGAGGATGTGAGGACCATTGGATGCTTTGCCAGGAATGAAAGTAGTTGTGAGGAGAAGAGTAGAAAAGGAAAGAAGACCAAGACCAAGAGAGAGGGTAGTTGCTAGGTGCCATTGACAAAAAACCAAAAAAATCTATCTGTGAGTCTGTCCCTGATAGATTATGAGTAAGACAGTAAGATCAGATCCTCTCTAATGATGGACTGATCCAGGCTGCTTTTCCAGCTATTGTAAGGCATGATGGCAGGGTTATACTCTTTTGTTCCCAATAAAGAACTTATTTCTTCATATTTGTTATAGAGACTTCATCATCTTTCTTACTTGCTTTGCCAAAAGGTTCTGAGAGTGTTAGAGTTCATGGATGACCTCTGAACTGATGACTGCAGTAAACTGAACCTTCAATCAGGAACGATAATAATGGTAACTAGTATTCACAGAAGGCTTTTTATGCCCTAAATTCTGTCGTAAGCACTTTACATGTATGAAGGCATATTAAACCTTACAATAGGTCTCTCAGGTTGGAAATTGTATCATACCCAGTATGTGGATGAAAGAAATGAGGCATAGATTAGTTAACTTGTTCTACAGGTTGCAGTATAGTGAGTGACAGACTGAAGACTCAAACAGGCCACGTGCTTACAGAGCCACACTCTTAGCCAGTACACATGCTGTTCTTTCTCAAGGAAGAAGAGAGCTTTAAAATTTTTTAAGTTCAAATATCATTTGTCTGGATGCTAGGATTAATTTTTAAAATTGAATTAATAGGTACATAATCTATTATGAAATAGAATAAAAATAGGACACAATTGTTGATGATAACTTCTCACTGTACACAGTGAGATTTCAATAGTTTGGTTTATAAAATGCTTATCCAACAGTGTTCAGTAATCTGGTGATCCATCTGATAACCCTCTTGTAGAGCAATATCACAGACAGGGAATATGGGCAAGGGCGTGGAGAGCCCAGTGAGGTGTGTAAAGGGGGAAACAAGTCCACTTCCCTGAGGGAGGATGACCAGGGAGAGAGGTGTTACTTCGAGGACTCAGAGGTGAAAGCCAGGGTCACTGGTAATCTAAGAAGGGCTGGGTGGACACAGGGCCAGGGGAAACCCTGTGGGAAAGCTGAGCCAGAAAGGAGTCAAAAAGCAGAGGGGCAGATAGACACTGAGGTCAGATTACGTGAAGAAGACAGGGCAGGCAGAAACAGGCGCAGAAGTCAGCCCAAGGGACATTTCAAAAGGGAGGACAGAGAAGTCAAAACTGGTCAAAAGTCAGAGTTCAGCCTTGACCAACTTAAGTCTGAAACATATGATGAGATTAATCAGAGCCTGGGAAAGTGACCCTGCAAAAGGTGTGGGTGAGAGGCTGGCGTGAACTCAGATGAAAAGCTGACTGGTAGGACAGGAGGAGGGGGAGATCAGGCACAAGAGTGAGAAATAAAGAAGCAAGAAAAAAATACCTTTTAAACATTTCTAATAGAGTTGGAGACCTGGAAGCAGATTTTTCCTTTGGGGAAAAAAGATGAGTCCTTCAGTTACCCAAGATTTCTATTTTATAGTTTACATGGTTGCTTTATCTTTAACCAGAGTTATGTTTCTTAAAACTTCGTTGCTTTTTTGGGAAGGGGATATTTAACATTTTTTCCTCTGTATGCAGTTAGATAGCTATGCCTTAAGCTGATACTTGTTCCCTCGGGTTATATATGATTTTGGGGGGAGAGGGGAGGTAAGTGTTGAGAGCTTTGTATAGGATATTAGTATTCAAAAGGGAGAGTAGAATAATGTTTACCTTCTGCTGGAAAAGAGACCATAAAAAGCATTTGAAAGTCTTGAGCAATTCAACTTTGAATCATCCATTCAATGAATCATGGTCAAACAGTACATGCAGGACTCTGCTAAGGGTGGGAGTCACTCCAGTGAGAAAGACATGTGACTCCTGGGCTTCTAGAGGTTACATTTATCTGCTAAGTTAGCTCAGTAAAGTCCTATTCTTAACTTTTGGTGTCACTTAAAACTGAAAAGCCTCAGAATATACTGAAGTTTAACTTCTAAGCTCTGCTCTAATTATGTTATGGATGGTAGTAAGACCTTTATTTATCAGGTAAGACCACCCTCTTCCAAAGGTGAAAGGTGCTATTCTCCTGAAGGGGGTGGGCAGTCCTATTGTCAATTATCGTGTAAACAAATTGATCCCAGAGCAGGAAATGAAGACAGGGAAGGTAGACTCTGGACCACAGGGAGGGAGAAACAGTTCTCTGGGGGCCTCGGGTAAGGCTGCTTTCCAAGGGCAGAGTCAAGAGTACTTCCATCACTGGGAATAAGTTGGTTTCTGTCCATGGAAGCAGCTCTTGGAGTAGTCAGGGAGGCACCTGGATGGGCCTGGGGTGGCTGACTTTGAAAGGAGCCATGGCTAGTAAGGTTGTAATTAATTTTCTTTGCTATATTTCCATTACTTTTCTATGTACCGTTAGTAGAAAAACTGTCAAAGTAGCCACTTGGTCTCTCCTCTCTGTCTCCAAGGAATTAAGAGGCTTTTAGTTGTGCGTTTGGGAACAGCTGTGAGGGAAGAGGGGCAATGGATCCTGTGCTAGGTTGATTACTACTTCCCCCCAAAATTCATGTCACCCCCAGAACCTCAGAATGTGACCTTGTGTGGAAATGGGGTCATTGCAGGTGTAATTAGTTAACATGATCATACCCCTTAATCCAATATGACTTGTGTCCTTATAAGAAGAGGAGAAGAGGCACAAAGACAGAGACAGAGACAGTCATGGAGGAGAATGCCATGGAAGACAAAGATGAAGGCAAAGATTGCAGTGATGTGTTTACAAGCCATGAGGTGCCAGGGATTACCAGTAACCACCAGAAGCTAGGAAGAGGCAAGGAAGGGTTCTCTCCTAGGGCCTACAGAGAGAGCCTGGCTCTGTTGACCCCTTGATTTCTGACTTCTGGCCTCCAGAACTATGAGAGAATAGATTTCTTTTGCTTTAGGGCACCCAGTTTGCGGTCCTTTGTTGTGGTAACCCTAGGAAACTAGCACAGCCTTCTGTTCACATATGCCTGGAACATATGATTGAAATGATAGAAAGGGGATAGTATTCCTTTACTCTAAGATGAACATTTTACATTTTTGAAAAAAGGGTGGACATTACAATTTTAGTCTATGTTTTAAATGTAATTGTTGCAGGAATAATCTCACCTCAAACCAGGTATGACCTTATTTTCTCCATATTTAAGTTGATTTTTATTTTACTCCTTTGAGATGGCAGAAGCTTAATTTTGATCAAGTTTCCCTCATTCCCCTGATTCCCCTCAATTGGCCCCAGGATTTACAGTTTTCAAAGTCTATGTGTAGTACAAACTGGAGTATGGACGGGGGTAAGCCTGCATTTGTCTTGGCGGCATCTTTCCCTGCTGGGAACGCTCATCCTCCTCTCTGGGCCTCTGTCCTTAGTCTCTGTGAGTCAATGCTGAGATTCCCTTGTTCCTTTGCTCCTGGCCCTCCAGGTCCTTTCATGCCCTCTGCTAAGTTTAAGCTGTGCTGGGCTATGGAGATCTCTGGGATGTTGTCTAAGGTCCTGTTTCCTTCACTCGGTAAACAGCTACTCTCTCTCTGTGCTTGGGGATTGGCTGGAATAGTTATTTTCATCTGTTTTCTGCTGTCACTTCCCTCCCTTGTGGTTATGAACACAGCCTAGCTGCTCTGAATGTAAGATAGGGAAGGGGATGGGGGGAATATTATCAGTTAGTTTTCAAAAATGCTGTACATCCACATTTATTTTCTAGAAAAACAATTACTAAAAGTACCCAAAAAACCTACAAAAGTACTCTTTCTTTTCAAGGTGGCCCTCTCATGCTCTTCCTACCCACCCACCTCACCATAATTTGGGTCACCATCCAGAATATGTTCCTCAAGGACAGTAACTCCCACAGGCAAAGCAGCATCTGCCTGTGTGGGTGGTACATTCTCCAGCCTCTCCAAAGTTGTGTAGGTAACTCTGGCTGAAGTTACTGCTTCCCTCATCTGGAGGTTCCTGCTTGTCCCCCCAGGAGGTTCTCTGTGCTCCCAGGACAGTCCTATTGTCTCCAGGTTGCTCAGCCACCTGTGCTGGCAGAACTCCCCACCTGGGACAAACCTCTTTTGGGCCTCACATAACAAATACTGAGCAACTCATTGCTTAAGTAGGCAATGTGGGCTGGTTCCCACCAGGGAACTGTAGCCGCAGCTTCTTCCTTTTGAGAGTCAAGGAGAAGTCTCTGAGCTGCTCATGTCTGGCTCGAGGAGGAAAACAGGTAGCCTAGATCTTTTCAGGTGCAGTGTGGCTCTACTCAATGGACCCTCTCTGGTTTCTGGGACCACCCAAATCCTCCCTAGCTTCTAGATTAGTAGCCGTGGGTTCTCTTTATGAATGCAGTCTACCATGTAATGTCCATCTTTACCTCAAGCAAAGCAAAAAGAATGGTGCAATTACTCTTAAGCTTTTAGAAATTCTGGGACTGAGCAATACCCTTCATGGATTTGCTGACCAGTTGAATATGGGAAATTGGAAAAGCTGTAGACAAGGAATCTCTCGTATCAGAGAAAAAATGGAACTTGAACAGTTGGGGGTGATGAGTGTGGGTGAGTAAGAACGTAGTCATTCTATCCTTGGCCCAGATGGTAATACTGTTTCTCAATAAAGGATTATAAGCAATGGGTTAGCCAGTTGACAGGTTAACTAACACGAGAAACCAGGAAGGAATCCAAACAGATTTATCAACCAATAGGACCAACATGTAGTTGCTGTAGCATCAGAATCCCATCCTTTTAAAACATGATCACTCAAAGATTGCTTCATAATTACTCCATTTCTTTTCCTTGGGGCTCCCTTTTTAGATACCAGATACTTTCCTAAATGACAGCATATCTTATTTGTATTGAGGGAACCAAGGAAAAGCATTTGTGTCCTCACTTGAACCACAGTTAAAAAAGCAGCCTCCCTTCCTGGGTGGTGGGCATGGTGACAGCAGCAGGAATCAAAGATAGAGAGCCATGAGGATGGAGGGAGAAAGTGGGACTCCTCATCTATGGGCTTGCATATATTCATTTCCACAGATCCCATTTCTGCTGGTCTTAACAGGTTGATGGTTTGATTTGAAGAGGCAAAGAAATTCCTTCAAAGTGATAACACTAAGGAGAAGTCAGAGGTATTCTGGGCATGTCAGATTTGGCCCAGCCCCGGGCAGAGCCGTTACCTTACAGGACCTTTTCTGGTTAGGGCAGGTTCTAATCAGCTGCTGTGCGTGAT
Source organism: Equus przewalskii (assembly GCF_037783145.1). Lineage (NCBI taxonomy): Eukaryota > Metazoa > Chordata > Mammalia > Perissodactyla > Equidae > Equus > Equus przewalskii. Next base: position 59,016,510 of record NC_091843.1, read on the forward strand.
CTTCCTATTCACTCATGAGTGTGGGGCTTTGTTCACTTGGCTTTGGGGCTTAACAGAAGGACAGAATCTAGAGACTGGTACTGCCAAGAGGGCTTGGCTTCCTTGGCAGTACTGGCTGCATCGTCGGTGAATTATTTGATCTTTTAGCTGGTGTTGGCATGCTAATTTGGGATCTTAGACACCAGATATCAATATTTCAGAAATTTCTGTAAGAAGCTTTTCCCCTGTACCAAATATTTGACAGGAAACTTTCTCCTGAAATATTAAAATAAAAATTTCAAAGGGAAGGGGCAAAAATTTTGTTGTTTAATGAGAAAGAAGAAACTAATCTGAAAGTTTGGAACTTTAGAGAAAAGGGCTAGTCTTTTTGAGTAAACATGCATGAGTCCTATTTTGTTACTAATTGCATGTTGGTAATTCTTGACTTGTACCCTTTCTGACTCGAAATCTAAGTCTAAACTTAGACGCTTTGGATTACTCAGATAATGGATATGACTGTATCTCTGTAGGATGGCTGTGGTATTTTGAGTATCGTGCTGGATTATTTTGATCATTCATGCTAATACAGTCATTCAGTGTATTATGATGAGCTCTTTCTCATCCACATTCTTGTTTCCTTATGTTCTGCAGAACATTTATGGCCCAGGAAATGCTCATAGTCATTTTTATTGGGGGGAAGGAGCATGGAGGGGACAGTCAAGAGTCAACCTAAACTTGAGAAATTCTGAGTGAAACGAAAGTTAAACAGATTTCTTTGCAGAAAGACTTCTCCAAAGTCTTTAATACGCTCCCTGTATATTTTGAATTTCTACCCTCCCCCGGTTTTTTGTAGAATATTTGTTAATGTTATTCAGAATACTTTTCCTGTACGAAAGTTTGGGAAACACTACTTGATTCTAAAGATACAATGAGATGCAATTGCTTTAATCATAACCAGAGGGATTCCAGCCTCTCACCAGATGGCTGAGAAAGTAAAGTCCTAGAACAACTGTTATCTCCTTTTTCGGAAGGCCTTATGAGAAAGACATCTATTTATCTCAGAGAGCATTATGCAATCTCCTAAAGAGAGAGAAAAATGAACCAGAGGACCCATAGATGACCCTGTAATTCTCTGGTTTGAAGATACAACCTTTTAGAACATTTCATCAATCAATATACCTTTGTCTGAAAAGGTTAGAGAACCAAATCTTAAAAAGTGTCTTTGTTATCTACTACTGAGTAACAGTCTCCCCAACATGTAGTGGGTTAAGACAACAAATATATATTATGTCATAGTTTCCATGAGTCAGACACTCAGGAGTGGTTTAGTTGGACTGTTCTGGCTGTCTCATAAAGTTGCAGTCAGGATGCAGGCAGAGACTGCACTCATCTTAAGGCCTGACTGGGACTGGAAGTGCTGCTTCCAATATGGCTCACCTACATGTCTGTTGGCAAGTGACCTCAGTTCCTCACCACCTGGGCCCTTAGCTGTTTGGATGTCCTCATGACGTGATCTGAGAGAGCAAGTGAAGAGGAAGCCATAGAGCCTTTTAAGACCTAGTCTCTGAAATTGGATACTGTCACTTCTGCTTTATTCTATTTGTTAGAAGCGAGTCACTAAGTCCAGCTCACACTCAAGGGAGGAGATCTAAGCTTTACTTTTTATGAGGAAGAGAATCAAAGATTTGTGGACATATTCTAAAGCTACCACAGAAGGTTTAAATAATAAGGACATGAGAAGAAGGGGCAAGATAGGGCGGTGCCTGGATTATTTAGTTCAATATCCCATGACATCATCAAAGATCCAAGTTCTTTCCATCTTCTGTTCTGCCATGGTGGTGCCTTGGCTTTGTGGTCAGGTTGGTTCCCCACATAGATGCCAAAAGACTGCACAGGTACTAATTATCATGTCTAGTTGCGACAACATCCAGCAGGACAAATGGATTGTGTCTTCTTTGTGACGTGATATTTGAGTAAGTAAACCCTTCCTGGAAGCCCTCAAAGACTTCCTGTCTTCTGGTCAGATCTCCCTGACAAGAACTGCATCACATACACAAGGCTAAACCCAACACAGGCCAGAGGGCTGGGATTGCCATGAATGACTTACACAGGTCAAGATGTATTCCCAGGCTAGGGATCAGGACAACTGTTCTGAGGTGGACACTGAAACAAATCAGAGTACCCTTTACAAGGAAAAGAGGAAAGTGGCTACTTGGTTGGCAATAAACAGGTAGCTAGCTGTGGATCCTTGACCTCCTTCCATAATGGTATTCTATTCTCCATGCCATGTGTACAGGGCAACGTCACCACTTTTGTAGAATATAAAGGCTTACTTACACTTGAGACAGAAGATCAAGTCTAGAGAGCCTCTCAGTAACACTTGATGTAAAACTTATTTTTAGTTAAAAAGTTTTTTAAAAAGTTCAGAAAATGAAATCTCAAAATACGTCTTTAACAATATTGGGTGTTGGTGGGAAAGAAGAGTTAGAGGTTAAACTAAATTTACCAGTTACAAAGGAACCATTACTCCACCTGGGGTGAGGTGGAGGGGCCTGCATTTGTTCTCATTTGGTGTTATTAACAGATAGAGTGAAATTTGTCATTTGTCTTTACAGGACCTGACCATTTAAAGAGAAGTCTTGGGCTGTATATTAATGGTCTAGTATTAAATTTGGTTGTCTATATATATATTTTTGTGTGTGTGAGGCAAATTGGCCCTGAGCTAACGTCTGTTGCCAATCTTCCCCCTCCACCTTTTTTTTTTTGCTTGATTGTCCCTGAGATTGTCTTCCTCTATTTTATACATGGGACACTGCGACAGCATGGCTTGAAGAGCTGTATATAGATCTATACCCGGGATCCAAACCTGAAAACCCCAGGCAGCCGAAGCAGAGTTCGTGAACCCAACTACTACGCCACTGGGCTGGCCCTGGTTGTCTATATTTTATGTCTCCTCTATTTCCCACCCCTTGTCTCCTTAATGCTCTTGCTCAATCAGAGCATGTTTGCTCAATCAGAGGCAGGCGATTGAGGGCCAGAGGCCTCGTTGCTCTTGCCTCTCTCTGCTCCTGAGAGCTGCAAAGCTGTTCATGGTGATTTCAGCTTTGCTCACCCCAGATGTATCTCCCCAGAAGTTTGTCATGTCTCAGCTTCACTTTGTTTTAGTCACTTCATCGAGTTTTTACAATTGCTGGATAATTGCCTGAAGACAAATTCAGAGGAGTACAAGAAAGAGGAAAAAGCAGACATAATCTGCCCCCTTGAGAAGAGGGCTAAAACTTACTTAGTCCAAAGGAATTTGGTTAGGTGCTTTGCATTTATAGGTTTTCATTCATTCATTCATTCATTCATTTATTCATTTGTTTAGCTTTGAGTCTATCTGACTGAGGACTTCAGTTTCCCATCATTCAGGGGGCAAATGAAGCACTGGAAGTGGAAAACATTGCTCGCCTCACAGGAATTGCCTTGACTAATTGAGTAACGTAGGAGTTCCAGGACACAGAGGTAATTCCCTAAGGATTTTGCCTGTCCTGGAAATGCGTCCGGGTTGCTGTGTAGATTTCTCAGTTCCTATCGAATGCTGTGTCAGTCAAGCACATGTTAATAAAGAGAAAAGAAGATTTCTATTTAAAATCAATTTGACAATAATCAGGGAATCCAGATTAAAGCGTCTAAATATTTGTGGGCAGTGCAAGCTTCTTAGAGCATGTGGTGATGAAAGGTCCCTGCCCGGAGGCCAGGCCTCTGCAGAGGTGGTTTGCTGGTGTTCACTCCAGAAGCCCTGAGGCTGACTGCAGTGTAGGGGTGGGAGGGGTAGGTGCAGGGCTAAGGACTCAGTGACTCCCCAACCCATTGGCTCTCCCCTTTAGCATGCTTTGGCAAAATTCCTTAGTAGCTTACTGTTTGCCTCTTTTTGGCTTATATATTTGCTCTAGTAGCATAGCACTTTATAAAATATTCATATCCTTTAACAATTAAAAGCCATATATTGGCGAGATTAATTTGGAACTACAGGCATTGTAGGGGCCCCCTAAGAAGTTAAGCGACTAGTAAAGACAGTAGAAATAAACATGTAATCTAAAATATTAGCCCCATTTGCTAAACGACCCTTTTGCTTTGGTTGTGGAGGGGGTGGGGAGAGGAGTGTCACCCACTCCACCTATTGGCCCTGATTGGCTCAAACTCTAGATACAAAACATATACATTTATGATCTATCTATATGTATACATATCCTAATGGAAAATACGTTTAGAATGATTTAAAAAGTGCTGCGTTAGATATCATTAGAAAAAGGATTTTTTTTTTTTTAAACTAGGACACATCTAGGGGGTACATGAAGATTTTTCCAGTGAGTATGTAAGCTGGGATCATTTTACAGAATAAACTTCCATTCTTTAGCTTCTAAATGTGTTCTATCCTAAATTGGCCAACAGCTTCTAGTGGAAAAACCTTAAAGGAGAAACACATTATTTCTTCAGGCCCCAAACTCAACGCAAGGCTCCATGCCTTCTCTATTGCTTCTAGAATTGGAATTCAGAAGTTGAATGGTTAACCCAGGAACACAGATTAACTCATGAATTTCAATGCAAATACAAAGTTGGACACTTTTTCTCTGACAAAAACTAAGTCTGCTTTGCCCAACTGGTTTGAAACTGAGAACTTTATTTGTCATTTTCCTTAGAAGGGCAGACATTTTTAATAAACTGGAAAAGCTAAATCTGGCGCTTCAAAATTTTAAGGAAAATATATTTAAAGCATGTATATTGTATGAAAGAAATCACAACCTTTTCAACTATTTAAATTTATTATAAAAAATCCTAGATGTTAACTTAAAAATCTGTGGGATGTAGACAGTTTACAAAATTCTTTTAGGGGACATATGAGCAAAAATATTTGAAGACTACTGCTCTTGGAGGCCATACGATCTGAGGATGGAGAGAAACAGGAGAAGTCCACAGCAAAATTTTCAAGGGAGGGAGCCTCTGGTGTTCATCCCAACTCCTCTCCCCATTCTGCCTTTTCCCTGGAGTTATCCTCAGAGATTTCTGGTAGGCAGGCTTCCCCAGTCCAAGGACCCCAAAACTCCAGAACTTTCACAGTCCCTGCTCTCCATCCCATTCTGGGTTTCATTCCCTCAGAGCCCTGACCTCCAAGAACAGGCATCTAATCATTCGACTCATCCTTTAAACTATTCTACTAGCCTGTTTAATGGACATTGGCCATTCTTTTTTGACTGTTCATCATGTGGTTTGGAAATTTCCCCATCTTTTGAGTCTTGATTGTATGCTAAGCCCATCTCCCATGATAACGTCAGAAAGCTCCAGATATTCCTTTTCCCATCTCCTCTTAGTAATACACATCACTTCTAATTACTTGACAAGTAGTAACTCATTTAATCCTCAAGCAACCCTGCGAAGTAGGTGCTACTATTGTCAAATTGATACATTTGAGGAAACTGAGCACAGAGAGACAAAGTATGGTGCTCATGGTCACACTGCAAGTAACTGGAAGAACCAAGATCTGAGCTTAAGGAATCTGACTCCAGAGTCTAAGCTCCAAGTCACCATGCAAAGGCACATGACCCAAGTTCAAACAGATAGACTCACTGAAGACTTTTATTCAAGAGCTGGTGCTTCAGAGAAGCAGTGATAGGAGACTACAGCTAGGACTGGGGAGGGCCACTGGAGCCTCCACATGAACCCAGGGCAGCAATGGCAGCGATGGCCAGTGATTATGACTGGGGTCCAAGGCTGGCTCAAGGTGCTGACCATATACAATATACGGCCTGGTGTGCCAGTTACTGGGTGTGACTATGATTGTGGCTCTGGTCAAACTACTCTCTACCTGGTTCTCTCTCTCTCCTGGTAGCCCTGGGAAAGCCACTATCATCTATATAGCTATGTAGCTATCAACTTATATCTATGTAAGTATAAAACTCTGTCTCTCTAGTTACATTTATAACTATATACTGGGTATAGTATATTGCTCCTATATATCACATCAGCCAGAAGAGGCTCCTGTTGCTTGCAACTTAGGACCCTGATGGTGAGCTTTTAAAGGTGAGGGTGGGTGCTTCTTTATGTTTATATCTTTCTTGGCTCCCAGCAAAAAGCCCTGCATGGAGCAGGTGCTCAAAACACATTTATTACATGAATCATGAACTGATGTACAACAAGGTGTTAGTGGATGATAATGACTTATAGCAGCAATGCTTCTAATAATATTAGCATTTAGATGCGAACCCTTAACATCCCTAAGGCATTAGTTGTAACCCATTAGTGCGCCCTGAAATCGATTTAGTTGGTTGCTGCTAGCATTAGAAAAAAAGAAATAGACTCAATTATAACAGAAAACAATGGAAAACAGTACATCAGAGGTAGGAAGAACAGAATTATTTCACGAAATGTTCATTTTGATTGTGTTTATGTGTTTTGTATGTATGTGCGTGTGTGGGCATATATTGGGTTGTGGTGTTACCATGGGCCCCAAATGTTTGAAAACTGTCCATAGGGTAGGTGTGATTAATGATCAGTGTGTCACATCTTCTGGCAGAAGAGCAGAGGGAAGGGTTGGGAGACAAAGTTCTGAATTGTCTCAATGATTATCTGCACCACAAAACATAAGGCAGGCCCAAGAAACATGAGAATATTCACTCCCACTGTTATAAGGCTGAAAAAGAGGCTGCAATTAACATTAACCCTTCACCCACTCATCTGCCACACACATACCTTTTTTAGGCAAGACAGATTATTTCTCAATCATCCAATCTAGAATATAAAGTAGCTACACTTGTGTGAAAGGCTAGTCAAACTTGTAAGTTGGCATGCTTAAATACTTCTATTCTCATACAAGTTTTCCATACTATATAATTACTAGCGTATTTTCAAGTATACAATATTTACAGTACATCTGTAATATGCCAATGCATCCGTATTTCATAAACCTGTCTTTTTTCTACTCCCGCTCAGTTTCATTCACATGGACAGTTTACAACTTTAACTGGTTTGTTTGTGTGTGTGTATCTGTGCCTCTGATGAAAGGGCACACCGAGGTGACCAGTCGTATACTTCTGACCTGAGCATCCTTCGACCTGGCTGCCTGAAGTTTGGCAAGGTGATCTGCAGGGTGGGGAATGGGGTAGATGCCGAGAGAAACAGGCACACACAAGATGCTAAACCGTTACATGTGAGCAACATGGAGGTGTGTTGGGGAGAGAAGCACTAGGACCCAGATACGCTCGAGCTCCAATTCCCAAGATGGTCCTGTGCTCTGTTTCCATGTCTGTGATTATCTCCTGCAGCCTTACCCAAACCACTCCGTCCATTTTTTATTTGGGCTAGTGCCTTATGTCGGGTTCCCTAGAGGCTAACTCTGAGATGAGGATTCATGTGCAAGTGATTAATTAAGGAAGTACTTCCAGGAGAAGCCGGAAGAAGTGAAGACAGCACTGTAAGAGAGGAAGAGAGTAAGCTGTGATTTCAGGCAGTCTATGGAGGGTAGCTTCAGCCTCAGAGCTCTCAATCTGAGACCAGAGAGCTGGTCTTTCATTGTCCTGTCCCATCAGTCTTTGGCTTTGAGCCACCCTGGGGAGATGCAAACTCCCAGGCATGTCCAGCTCCCTGTGTGTACACTTCAGTAGCCTGGGGGAGTCCTCAAAAGAAAAGTCACTAATGAGGCCACAGAAAGCAATAGCAACAAAACCAGCATAAAGCCACCCAGAAATGGTCAAAGGGATTGAGGGCATTGAGCTGGATTTGTAGCCTCTGCTATAGCTGGCTTGAGTGGCTCTCTGTGCCTACAATTAAAAGGGCTTTTATTAATGCATAGACATAGTTCAAGAGAATAATCAATAGAAGAGAACAGCAAGATTTTTACAGAAATGAAAGGCCTCTCCCTCAGAATAACTTTGGGGCATATTCCTAAGTTCGCATCAGAGAAAGTTGCTCTGTTAAGCCTCTCAAGCTTCTCTAATCACCTAAGACGGAAATGTTCTGTCTTAAAGAAGTATTCTGTGAGCATAGCGAAGGGGCTGAGAACACTCTTTGACAGTAAGTGTTTCAGCTAAAGACCTACCAGCCATCATGCTAAGGCGGCTCTTTTTGGATCTCAGGCGGGAATATATCCCTTAGCCCAGTACCTACTTTTGCACAGGACTGCAATTTTCATTTTTTTTCTATTAGTCGACTCATCTAAAAGTACCAGTGACCACCAAATAATTTGCTTTTTGATGCCTAAGGATGGTTGCATTCCCTTTATCCTTTAATTCAAGCTGGGCATGCTTTTAGTTTTTAAAGTACTTCTGGGGCTTGATTTGAATTTAAGTTGCTCTCATCCATCCTTAGGTAACTTATTAAAACTGATGTTATTTCAGTGTGGAGCCTCTTCTACCCTGTTCATTTTTTGCAGGAATAGAACCATCCCCATAATCAGAGCCAGAGATGGGGAAAAAGGTAGAACTGGGAAATTGCTCCTTCTCCCTTGCGAGGTAGGAAAACCTGTTCTCGGCACCGGTCCCTTCCCCCCATCCTGTTCTCCTGTTAGTTTCTTCTTTTGGCTTCTGTTCTACGTCTCTTGTCATTCATGGTCCTCGTCTTAAACCTTGGTCACGTAGGGCCAGGAACTATGGACTCACCCCCTGTTAATCTGGGAAGATACCTATTTGGACCTTCTTAAATTTCCTTTTCTTCTCTCAAAATTTACCCATCCTGAGTTTGATTTATACAAGGTCGTTCTTTTTGCCAGGAGATAGTTTGATGCTCTTGTCAACTAATCTGTGGCAATGGATTAAAGACAATGTACTAGTTCTCTATCTCCTGAAAACACCTGCAAATTTAAAAAAGAGTATTTTTATAAGACTCTCTCAATAGTGAGGTTGTGTGGTACAGTAGAATGAGTGAAATCCTGGATTTGAAATTAGAGTGACATTGGATCAAATCCATCTCTCCTTCTTATTCCCTAAGAGACCATCCATAGTTACTTTACCTCTCTGAACCTGCTAACCTGCCTTTACACAACTATAAAAAGGGGATGCTAACACTTACCTTCCATATTTTTGGGGATAATAATAAAAAATTATAAAGAGTACCAGGTTAGTGTCTGAAATACATTAGGTGTCTTACATATTGTAGCTAATATGTTAACAATGACGTAAACCAAGTAAATGACTCAAAGTAATGCTGGTAATCTTAATGAGCAAATATTTCTTAGACACTATGTACGGAAGGAAAAAAATAAGTGGTACCTCAAATTAGATTCTACTTCATCTATGCACTACATCAGTTCTTCTCTAGTCTATTCATCCACCAGTGAACTATCCATTCATTTATTTATTCACTTATTTAGTACTTATTAGGTACAAATGGCTAGGCTGGGTACCGTGCAGTATACAAAGATATGTAGTACATAGTCCCATGTTGACTTACAATTGAGTGTGGCAAATAAAGTCTTTAGGTCTTTAGGGTATTGGAAAGGCAGGGGAGACAAAAATATCTTGATCCTATCTCAAGATTTTCCATGAAAGTTCAGAGCCAAAGAAGAGATACAAATCTATATCCTTTTGGAAAATTGAGGAAGAGATCATTTTCATATACATGGAAAGCATAGATTATGAGCCAAGATCCGATGGTAGAGATAGTATATGGACATAATAGGTATCCAGCAGACCAGCAGTCAAGGGCATCAGGAGAACAGGGGAAGGAGCAAGGTGCTGGGCGGATGAAGTGAGGAGATTCAACTAGTAAATCCATGTCCATTTGAAATGTGGCTGGGCAGACCCTGGCCCATCTTGCCAGGGTGGATTCAGTCACTTATGGGAGCCACACCAGACTGGATAAGGAAGTCAGAGAGAAGAGCATGATGAATGAAGAGGGGAAGGAAAAAGCTGGAGAGTATTGCCATAGCAACTTGTACCAATTCATAAGCTGGGAAGAAAAGCTAAAGTGGCCCAAAAAAGTGCAAGGACTACTCTAATTTAAATATTGGATATTCTAGCATAAAATCTGTAATCTCAGAGAAGCAAAGTGTGCTAGATTTTTATCTTTACCAGGCAGGTGGTGCATACTTACCACCTGAACTCTGGAGGCAGATAGACAGGAGATTACATTTTGTCCTTGCCACTTATCAGCTGTGTATCTTTGGACAAATTATTTAGCACCCCCACAACTTAGTTATGCCATCGGTGAAATGGGGCAAAGACTACTATTTGCTCATGGGATGGTTCTGGGCACTAAATGAAACACTGTGTGTATACAGCTCAGCACAGTGCTTGGCACAGGGTAGGTGGGAAATAAGCATAAGTTATTTTGGGTTTGAATTCTACATATCTGCCTAGAGGTCTCCTCAAGCTTATGCAACCTGCCATATGATTGTGCCTATTTTTATGTCTTTTGCTGGTCATGAAAATAACTTTTAGACTCTATGACCAAAGCCAAAAAGAAGTCAAGTTGAACCTGAAGAATAGTAACACGCTTATGAGTCATTTAATCTCTTTGGCATCTATTTTTCTCTGTTATTTGTGAATTATTTATGGGGTTTGTGGTTTGGGGAAGAAGTCCAAACACATCTCCAGCTCACTCAGTTTCCTGGAGGGTCCTTGCAGGGCGCAGAAGGATTCTGCCGCCGAGTGGGTGCTCAGCCAGTGTTTGTCATGGTGAAGGGCATTGGAAATGTGGATGATACTAATGCAGTTATTTGATATTCGTAAGGTTGAACTAGAAAATAGGTAATGTTTCTGGGAACATGTATAAGTAAAACATAAAATAAGTAAGGTAAATAGGTCATTTATTCATCAATTTACTTAGAAAAACTTCCTGAGCAGCCACTATGTGGCCGACACTGCTCTGTGCACTGGATATATTCAGAACAGTGGGTACATGCATGATTTCTAGAATCCTTCACTGCCAGTATCTCTTGAGTACTAATCAGAGCTGACACTGGTGGTGGTGGTAGAGCAGTGTCCTGGAAGTGCTCTTCTTTTCCAGGTGATGCTCCTCTGAAGCATCCAGGACCAAGAAGGGGCTGGGAATGATAGGAGACCATTCAGGGGACTCACAACAGTAGCTATAATGGACTAGTAAGAAATGAAAATTTAATATTTGGAAACCTGTGTTTAAAATGCTGGGCATACTAACAATGCATTATGGCAGTGAACAAGATAGACAAGGGCCCTCCCTCATGGTGCTTTCTTTTTTGGGAGTAACTCCAATGGCGTCAGAGGGCTCACCTCCTGGGAGAGCTTCGAGTCTACTGCAGTCACAGAGGCCAAGTTCCTCAGCTCCAAGCAACATCATGCCTCAACCCATACTTGGCAAGCATTTCTATCCTTAGAACCTTTCATATTTTTTTAATCTTATCTTTAGATACAGTTTACAATTTACCATAAGTTTCTTCTCATGGAGAAAGGCAATTAAGATGAGTATAATGCGTCCTTCCGAGTTGTTCAGTTCTTAAGATCTTTTTGTTTGTGAGGACAACCTTCTACCAATTTCCCATAATAACGACAGCAGCCTATTAATTCCCACACATTGACCCTCTGTGATGTTCCCTGCAAGAACTCTCATTACAGAAAAAAGAGAAAAAGATGATTTAACTTACCCTTTTAGAGAAGTAGCTGGCAAGTTTTTTGTTCAATATGTATTTATAAAAATTTAAAATGCTTCCATGTCAGAGACTAAAATGAATGCTATTCTTCTCTTGTATCCAGAGTGAAAATTCAGGGAGGTATATGGACAATAAGAAGTGCAGATGGTTTAACCAGGATATAATCTGGATAAGTTTGACCAGCTGAGGATAATTGAATTTAAGGAAATGGAAAATATAACATCACTCTATTCTACAATAAATCGAGTAATTTATATTCTTTTGTAAATGTGCATTCTATGATAACAATAAATTATATTGTGCCTGCCTGAGACTTACTAATCAAGTCAATCTTATACGTGAAAAGAAAGAAAGAAGTGACAGATAAAGCTGTGGCCCAGGCATTAAATCATAACTGCCTACTTAATCCACGAAAAGAGGATTTTATGGTTAGAATTGTGGGGATGGAAATGCAGTAATGGCAGAGCAATCTGTATCCAATTGTGCCTCACGTGTTCATCACAAAACTATCAGATGAATTGTTACTGCTAGATCTGTTATCTGGTGTTGATAGGAAAGGCTGAGAGAACACAGCTTGGTATTGAGGCTCTGGGTAGAATTTGTGTTAGAAAATGCAAACTTGGCTGTGAAGATGGGATCCATTTGATGTGCAAGCCATTATAAAAGGAAAAATGGAGATTCACACAAAAATATTTTTCTTCTGTAACTTCAGTTCAAATAACTCTGTTCTCTTTTTGGTGATTTCAGGTAATGAAGACTTAGAAGCCATTTGGGCCAGAAGTAGGTTTGCTTCACCTGGCGAAAGCAAATTTGTCACAGTGATATCCTGAGCTGCTAAATACACTAATAGAGAAGCTGATCATACAGTATTTCATTTTGTAAATGTATCAAATAGCTCTCTTTAATATATACCAAGTCCATTCATTAAACAATCATCACTGTAAAAAAATCGATGTTTGAAATAGTGATAACAAAACCAACTCCAAATGTGCAAATTAACACTTCATTTTTTGTTCTGCATTGATTAAGGGAAAAAACTCAGCTCTATGTTCATCTTCTTGCACGATCTTCATTTTTCACAGGAATTTGTCTTTCTCTGTGTGTATATAAGAAGATGGGGCCTAGGAATGTAACTATTCTTTCTTAATCCTTATTAGTGAGAAAAGCAGGGCAAACAAATATTTTACAGATAAGAACAGACACTTGCAAGCTCAGTGAGTTGTTAAGAGCAATTTTAAGGAATAAAAGATTTCTCAGTTCTTTGTTTTTAAATTATAGGCTCATCATATTATGTATTCTCTAAATATTGAGATTAGTTAGTAGATGTATTAGCCTAATTATTTGTCCTAAACAGTGCAAGTATTTACCTACTTGTAGAAGTAGATATTCTAAAGAATTTTCCTGTTCCTTTCCTCCTTCCTTCTCCCCCTTCCTCCCTCACTCTCTCCCTCCCTTCATCTCTCTCCTTGCCTTCCTTCCTTTTTTAATCCAACAGGTATTTATTGAGTACTCATTGTGTAAGATTTGTAGTCTAGACATTATGAATATAAAACACTGGGATCAGATGAAAATGTAATAACTAATATTTACTTAAATGTTTATTAGCCTTTGGTTATTGCAATTATAGACAATAAAACAGGTTTCTGTTAAATCACAGGGCTCATTACCTACAGACAGAGAAGGCTAATTGCATGTTAATTTTCTTAGACTTCTTTGTACTTCTGTGGCATTGTTCACATTCCTAAAGTGGCACTTTTTACTTTGCAATTTAATTGATCCTTTAAATTAAATTCTGTTAGTGCTCTGCCTAGAGCTCTCCTGTGGCTCTCAACTTCATTCCAGTAAAAGCTAAAGTTTTCACAATGGTCTGCAAGGTCCTACACAGTCTGCCATGTTGCCTCTCTGAATTTATTTCTACCACTCTCTCCCAAAGTTATGAAATGTGGCTAGAGTTGCAGGGTTGAGTAAAATTCATAGACCTGAATCCCTTCACTATTAATAAGAAATAATTTAAAATTGTTAATTAAGCATTCAGTTTAAGAAACAACAAAAGTAATCAAGCAATCAAATTTCACTGACCTTTGGTTAGTGGGAATGTGGGTAATTTATATTTTTTTCTTTGCGCTTTTATGTCATTTCCACAATATCATATCTTAGTTTTGAAATCAGTAAAAAGAAAATTTTGTCAATGCAGAATGAAAAATTTAGGTTAGAAAAAGGGAGACTTTTTTTAATAATGGAGAACAAAGCTAGAGTAAACCCACTAAGCATGGGAAACGAGGAGAATATAATTTAATTTTTATAGTGTGTGCCGCTGTATTAGTCATGACAGGATTGAAGTAATCAGGGAAAAATTAGGATGCCAGCAAAGGAGTCTCAGGAAGATGTTGTTAGCTAGGACAGAGACAAGCCAAGAAAGCAGAAGGAAAGATAGCATGTTTTACACAGAAGGCAGCCACATGAATTTTATCAAGCATGGAAAAGTTAGATTACAGCGAAGGAACATAGGAAAATATGCCTGGGTTGAGAACCAGCTCAGATCATCTTCAGGAAAAAGTCAAACAGGAATTCACTTTTGGTGTCATATAGTGTGAGTTACACTGTAGAATACACTGGCAGAATACTTTCTTCTCTTTCAGTACTGAATTAGTTGTCAACACACTTGTGTTCCAATAATTTTCCTAACATTTACTACTGTAGGACCCCTGGAAAAATCGTTTAATCTAGTTGAACAATAGCTTCCTTATCTTAAAACAGGTATGCAAATATCTGCTTTTCCTATGTCACAAAATTGTGGTGAAAATAAAATTTTATCAGCATAGGAAGTGCTTTGAAAACCACAATGTGTTATTTACATATAAAATTTCATTTATTATTAATGATGGTATATGCTGACATCTCTTAGAACCATATTTGAACCTAATGGAGTGAGACCTGTCCTCCAAAAACAATTGTATAATTAAGAATTTAGTATTGAGTGAAATGTATGTTGATAAAATGTATTGAATATTGAAAAAATAGATGGTAATTAATTGTGGGTTCCTGGGCTGCCTGGGACTAAGAACAAGGAACCATACTGTGACCCAAACATCTTCTATGTGTTCCTCTCCCTGCCCCTATCCCCACCCCAGTGCGTAACAGATTTGCATTCAGTTATACATTATCAGGAAAACCTTGAAAAGTGCACAGGAGTATTTGCACAAGAGTTTTCAGTAGAAAACAAAGTACAAAGGTCAGTCTACTTGCTAATTGAAATTAAATGAGGCTGATCTTTGTCAAATGTAGGGAGGAAATTGGAGGTTATGGGAGGCTGGCCATGAAATGTGTAAGTTAGTCCTCAGAAAATGAGCAGATACGCCGATTTGAATGGTTGGTGCCCTCTCCTGTGTTGAATACCCAAGTAAACATAGACTTCTGGATATTAATTGTTCCAATATTGTATACACTGGTGATTATCACATTTATCAGACCTCTAGACTCAAGAACCCAACTGGTACTGGTACCTGTTGGACAACTTCATTTAGATATTTCATAGGCATCTGAAACTTAACATCTCTAAAACAGAATTCTTGATTTTCCCTCTAAAATCTGTTCTTCCCCATCTCAGTAAATGATTACCATCCACTCAATTGTTAAGCCAAAATTATTTATAGTCTTTGATTCTTCAGGTGCCTTCCACCTCTGGAATGTATTGTGATCACTTTGATTTATCTCCATCTCTGTAACTTGAGTCCAAGTCACGAGCATTTTGCACATAGATTTCTTCAATAGCCTCCTACCAGTCTCCCTGCTTCCTCTCATGCTGCCCTGCCCCCAAATCTATTCTCTACTTAGCAGCAAAGGTGGGTTTTTTGGAACCATAAAAGAAATCATGTCACTTTCTGTCTTAAATCACTACTATAGCTTTCTATCACAGTTATAAAAAAATCCAAACTCCTTACCATGAGCTATAGCAGGGCTGATATTCATCCAGGATGCACTGGTACAGCCTTATGGGTTATTCACAGACAGTGCCCATTCTGATTGGCTGGTGCTCATGCCACATGAGTTGCTAAATATTTTGCTTATTATTCCTGCATCTAAGGCCCTACATGAGCTAGTCGTTCTCTACTGGAGAGTCTTAAATATCCCAGGCACATTTGGAGGGGTCTGGAGACATTTTTTGGTTGTCAGAACTGGGAAGTACTAATGGCATCTATTGGGGAGAACCCAGGAACAGTGCTAAACATTTTACAGGACACAGAACAGGCCCCTGTGACATGGAATTATCTGGTCCCAATGTCGATAATGCCCAAGTTGAGACACCCTGAGACAACCCACCCAACCCTGCCTGCCCCGTCTGAAGCATTGTCTCCCTCACTCATGCACCACTGCCTTCTTGCTTTGCCTGGCAAATTATACCACCCAGGGGTTGTCTATCACACCATCTATTCAATTCTTTTTCACAGCGCTGAAACTATCTGATATTAGCTTGTTTAGTTATTTGTTGTTTCTTCTCTGCCACTCTCACCTAGAATGTAAGCTGCTAAGAGAAGGAAATGTTTCTCTGCCCCAGCCTGGAGAGCCTTAGTATGCACAGTGTTTGTCTGTCCCCTCTCCATGTGTTCCTCCTCCCTCCCCCCTGCCACCCTCACTTGTTTTTCATCACCCCCAATTCCTGAGCTTCACTCCATCCTCAATCTCTAAAGGATGTGGTGAGGTTTAAGGGTAAAATAAGTGTATCTGTTTCACACATCATTGAGTAATAAAAACAGCCGAAAGTGAATTGATTTGTTTTTGGTCCCCATCAGATTGTCTCTAAATTAAAACGACCATTTCTTCAACGTCCCCAGGATCAGCAACATAAAGCAGCTTCAAAGGCATGATAGCCAAAGAAAGCTCTTCCCCAGACCCTTCTACTCAGATGGTATTCTAAAGGCTATTCACACAGATTGTTTGTCTCGGCATCCTCTGCTTAATTTGAGTTATAACTTTCCTGGTGATAAATGTCTTACAATGTTGTTGCAGAAGAGCTGATTTCAATTTGCCGTGATAACTGTATAAATATTGTGATGGTTCTTTATTCATGTGAATGGCCTCCCCCATCCTGGCCTTGAGATTACCCCACTCTTGTCAGGACCTACAGGTCCACACCCACTGGGCCGTCTGCTGTTGTGCATCAACGATCACGGTCTCATAGCCTGAAAAAGTCATGCAGGCAGCCCGGGTCATCAGGACAGTGAAGAGCAGGGCCAAGGTCTGAGCTGATTTAAATCAGTAGGTTGGTTTGTCTTTGGAATTGGAGAATCATGTTTCAACACAGAGGTGCCTGTGTTTTTGGAAAGCTGCTGGTTTTCCATTTGGTTTGACTCTGAAAGATAACGTTTCAAGGAAAATCACAACTGAATCCTCAAATCCTATCATATTTAGCCTTGTTCCAGCAGGACCTCAAACTAAGGAAAAAAGAAAAAGAAAGCCCTTCAACGTTATGCTAACAGAAAACCTGATCAGAATGAATTAGGTGTAAGCGTTCATCACAGAAACGTCCATTGAAAGAAGCAAAAAGTTTTCCCTTGAAATAATAAAATTGTCCATCACAAACAGAGCTGTTTAAGTGGATTCTCTTCAACATCCTGCACTTGAACTAAGATTAACCAAGAGTTTTTATTTGGAAAATTTATTATTACATTATTATTCACAAAAACTGAAGCAATTCATAGATTAAAGTCATTGCGTTTCTTAGACCTCCCTGTAAAAACTCTGCTTGCATCCCTTTATGCCTCATGACAGTTATAAGATTGTAAAATGAATTGCAGATGCTCAGGTCCCCTGGAAAATTAAGTGGGAAATCACAGCAACTTAGATTTAACCCTTAAGATGAATGTTTGCTACATCTTTTTATTTGTCTTTAATTCTCTATTTTCATGTTCTAAACTTAGTTTATAGCTCTCTTGATGTAAATAGTCTTCACTTTGCTTTGAAACTATAGAATAAAGTTTCACTAGAAACCTTTTAAAATAATACTTGAATGCCACCCTGAGACAGTGCCTAGTGATAACCTAGAGAAGAAAGAAAACGAGCTTTAAGGATTTACCCTTTTTCTCTTTGCTCAATGAAACAGCTGCACTGTTTCTTGTCTTAAAAGCCCTCAATTATTTTCTTCACTCAACTTACAGCATACATAGAATCTACCAGCTGTCTGAGGATTGCCCAAGTTAATGTTTGTGTGTTATTTCCCTATTTAGTTCTGAACTTTTGTATGTCAATTGCAATTAAAGCAAAAAGCCATCCTGATGACTGGGCAGAAATTATTTGCAGCTGCTGGGCTTTTTACCCTTTGTTTTGTTTTCCTGGGATTTGGATGGTATCTCCATCTAGACAGGAAGATCTGGCTGCAACTGTCCTACAGCAAAGCAAACCCTCTCACTGAGCTGGACTTCCTGTGTAAGATCATGAGACCTGCTGTTGGGACGTCAGGGGCAAACATGGGGAATCAATAAAGATGTTTTTCCACTGGAGTTCTAGATTTTTTCCAATTTAATGCTTGGTTCAGTTAATCAGTGCTTTCCTTTCACATAGTAGAAGGTTCATATCGCTGGTGGGCTTGACTTTTGTTAATAAAAGATCCACTAACACTCAGATCCTAGGAAACCCAAGTTTTCGTTGGGTTTCTGGAAGCCCAAACCAATGTCTTGAATGGCTGTCCTGTGGTGGTCGCTCTCCACAGCCTCTCCTTGTGTTTTTTGAGTGGTATTCTTAGTACATACAGAGGAGAAAGTCAAGATTTTGAATAAATAGGAATGTAGGCACTCTGCATGTTAAAGTCTTAACTTATATTTCCTTCAGACATTCTCTCCTTATTTGTGTTTTTTGCAAAAAAGGGAGCAAGTTGAGTTTTGTTGTGTATCACAACCCCTCTTTTTCTTCATTTTTATTTTTCACTCTGTGACATACGCATCATGGTGAAAAACTAAAATTGTTTAAACTTGCTTATAATGAAAAGTTAGAGTGCATCTTCAACTAAATTCTTAATATTAATGTGTGGGATCATCTTGATGTTATAGGGCACAGATTGGTTCCTTTCTAGGGCGTTCTGAGGTGTGACTTCCCCTTCCCCGTTTCCTCCAATCCACTACATTCAATATATTTTTGTATAGGACTCCAGGTACCACATGTGGAGTGCATTGTTATTAGTAATTCAGAGGGGTACTTTCTATTGTTGGATTTGTTTCCCTTCTTCCCTAATCTCCACTCTCATTCCTCTCCAACCACCTTTTCCCCATGGGTTTCTACAGTAATGTATTGACATGTCCTTAAAATATATATGTATTTTTTTTAGAATGTGCACTATTGTGTTTTAAAGTTTTTAATTTACACAAATGATATTTTGTTTTCTATTCTGTTTTGACTGTTCTCACTAAATTCTCACTTATTTTGTATCTCACTTTTCTATTTGTTGCAGTCCAGTGTTTCAGAGAATGTACTCACTCCCCTTTAATTATCCATTTCCCTAGGTTTCTTCCAGCTCCTCACTACCATAATGACCGTTGAGTACATGTGCCAAGATCATCCATGCACAGGTCCCCTAGAGACCTAAGGGAGACTCTCTCTGACATGTATGCCAGGAGTGTGGCATAGGCCATACACATCGTTCCATTTTCTGTCTTTCATACATTGTCTGAAATCCATCAATTCACTGATAATCAGCACCCCATGCTTGTTATCTTTGCTGTTCTATGTTTATTCATTTTGTACTGCTAAATTTTTATTTCAATGGAGGCAAACGTGTATTCAGTCCAATATTTGAACGGGAGCTCAATCTGTCTCCTTTGTAGTGCAACATAGTTATCTTGGGGCACAAGGATGAGAAGCAGGAGAGAAAAAGTGGAAGACATTCCTACTGATGGTAAGCTGTGTGCAACTGGCCATAAACTTTTTGTTGAAACCCAGTACCTAAGAGTGAGACGGACTGAAATGAAAGATTGCATCTAACTAAAGGTAGGTGCTGGCAATCTCATTGTTTCATAATTTAGAGGCAACAGATTGACTTTCAACCCAAAAGCATGACAACATTTCTGGAACCAAAGGCCTGTTGTCTTAGCTGATCCTCGCCCCAGGCCTATAGCCATTGGGATCCCATTCCAAGGTTACTGTTTTTCTTCAGGGTTACGTGAGACTGTGCCATGTGAGCCTTGCAAAGTGCAACCATTTTAGTAGTTCCTTTGACAGGACTTTCCCTTCCATTTCAAATGGTTTTGTGATTGCTCTAACAAGACACCTCTGGGAATACTGCTATGAAGTAATCAGAATTGTGTTTTCTGGGCCAGTCAACTAGGTGGCTGTAAGAAGGCTGAATCCAATTTGTACTTGGAAAAAGCCGGAGCAGGACTTTATAAAAAGGTGAATGTGTTGCTATCAGGTCTGCCTACATCTCAAGAGCGATGCCCATGGTCATGTCAGCACTTTTTTAAATTAGAGTTTTCTGGGTAAAATCTGTCAGGGATGACTTTGGTTGGATTTGAACCGTCTTATTGAAAAATGGCCAAGAAAATCCCAGATGACAAGGCATTCAGCTGTATTTCAAGGCACTTAACCTCCATTTTTCCTTTTTTTATACCCATTAAATTGTCCAAAGTACAGGTTACTATTCTACATTGTTCAGGGCTGTTGTCCCACAGCAGTCCTGCTCTGGCCGAAATTGGACGTGAGTAGCTCATAATTGTATCTCATTGAGATTAATGGAAGAGACAGCTTGTAGGTATGTGATTTTGATTTTTGGGCACTTCATTTGGAGTCATGATTCTGCCTACTGTTACCCACAGTATTCTTATCTGTGTACTGGAAATAATGGTAACACAAGTCTCTCTGCCATGTTAAAAGTTGCTAGGAAGACCAAAAACAGTTTTGAAAGGTTTGCATTCCTGCTGTTACAGGCTTAATTGTGTCCAGGGTGCCCCGCTACCTGCCGTTCATATCCTGAAGTCCTAAATCTCAGGACCTCAGAATGTGACTATCATTGGAAATAAGGTTTTTAAAGAATTAAGTTAAAATGAGGTCTTTAGGGTGGGCCCTAATCCAATATGACTGGTTTCCTTCTAAGGAGAGGAAATTTGGATAGACAAGGAGAGACACCAGAAACATGCACAGACAGAGGGATGACAGTGTGAGGACACAGCAAGAAGGTAGCCATCTGCAAGCCAAAAAGACAGGCCCCAGAAGAAACGAAAACTGTTGATACTGGACTTCCGGTCTCCAGAAGTGAGAAGATAAATTTCAGTTGTTTAAGCCACTCAGTCTATGGTGTTTTGTTATGACAGCATGGACAGACTAATACAAGTATCATCTAATGCATTTGATTTAGTCACTTCCATGCTATTCTCTTTATCCTTCATGACTCCAACAAATACTCCTTCAACATCTACCACACTGGACTAGGTGCTGGGTATATAGTGGGAGCCATCAGACACCATACCTGCCCTCAAGGTACTTTAAGTCTAAGAGGTCAGGTAGACAGTAAATACACAAACAAATATTTTCTGATAATGTGTTTTGAACTTATCCTTATTATTGATTACTTTTTAACATATTATAATTTTGCTTATGTATTTTGTTTATTAACTATTTTCTCCTCTAGAATGATCCATGAGGGCAGAGAGCTGTATTTTCTTCAATGCTATAGCCAAAGTTACTAGCACAGGGTCTGGCACATACTAGGGGATCAAAGAATCCTTGCTGAATGAGTAATTACAGCTTGGGCTAAATGACATAAAACACATGAACAGGATGCCATGATCGAGAAAAACATATCAAGTATCTAAGGCTCAGAGACAATCAGAACTTTCTCCACGGTCACAGAGCCTACATGCTCAGGCGGGAAGCCAGGCCTATGGGATTCTAAGCCTCTTACTGTTTTCACTGTATCTGTGCTCTCTTCTGAAAGGTTTCTTTACTTAGGGTTTTAAATAAGATGACACAAGGATTACTTAAAAACTAAAACTACTCTATGAAACAAACTTCTTATTGAATATATTAATATTTAACTTTAGCAGGCAAATGATAAATAATATACAGATAACCTAGGGCTTAATGATCAGTTCCTCACTATGGTGTTTGCTGGTAAAGGCCTTCACCAGGGGAGATTTTGATACTGTCTCTGGCCTAAGCCTGGCCTGGGTCCTCTTGTTCAGTTGTCCCCATTCCATATCTCCAATCTGAGCTACCCACAATTTAAACTATCTTCCTGGCTTCCAATAGCAGTGAAGTTATTCTCTGTGCTGGCACCTAAGGGATTGTCCACTCCACTTTTCTCTCCCTTTCTCGTAGCTGTGGCTGGGGCACCATATTCCAATGTGGCTCTGCTGGTGGTCCTGGTCACACTGGATTGGCCAGGGGGGGAACTTGGACATTGACTCAAATTGGTCATTGAGCTGCTTTGCTTAGAGTTTAGTCAGGATCTCTTTAGAATCTACAACTATAAGACCTAAAACTCAGGAGTCATATCAACCATGCTTTCCATCTTGTGTAGCAAGAGTGATGAATAGAGCAAAGCTGAGAAGTGGGGAGATTCTCAACAGTGCTCCGGTCCCTGGTTCAAGTTGCCCATTGTCTCTAGCTGCATTCCTAAGCCTGAGTTTTGTAAAGTACTCTAGCGTCGTTATAAATAAGATTTTCCTTCTCACTTAACTAGTTCAAGTTGGTTTCTGTCATGTGATTACAAAAGCAGCCTAACTAACACAATTTTAACCTCTCTGCCTTCAGTGGCTCAAAGTTTTTTTCTAAAGAGCAGTTTTCTGTGCTAACTACACAGGCTTATATTTCAAATATTACTTCAATTTCTGTCTAAAATTTTTACCACATGGAAAAAGAAACTGTGATAAACACAGCTTTGCCAAGATGTTTCACCTTGACTGACCCTGAATGTGGCAATGGGGAAGGTTTTATAGGCTTTTTTGGCTTTAGGCAGGAAAAGGACGACTGGAATGTGGTGTGATGATGCTCTGTTTCTTGACACAAATGTCACCTGTAAAGATATCCACTCTTGCTGCTTCATCCTGATGTGGAGTTACCTGTTCCATGGGCTTCCATGAGCTTTGTAAACTCAAGAGCATTCATTAGCAAATATTGGTCAGTATCTCTATATTCTAGGCGTTGTAGGAACCTGGAGTAGAGGTAGGAGTGGAGATAAAATCTGAAAAAGGCAGTTTCTTCCCCCAAGGTATTCTCAGCTCAGGAGGAGAGGTAGACAGGTAAACAAATAGCAACAGTGCCATCTGGAAGTTTTCATCGAAGGGAGAGAGGAGAAAATGATTAATTTGCTGAGCATGGTGTATTCAAGGAAGACCTCACAGAGTAGGCAATGCAGAAGATGTACTTCAGAAGATGGCCAGAGCTCACAAGACAGGACAGACAGGCAGCTACACACACAAAAGGTAATGTGAATGGCATAGGACGGACATGGAACAGTTGAGTTTTGCTGGAGAGCAGAGTGAGGGGGAGACACAAGAGGAGACGAGACTGGAGAACAGGGCAAGGACCAATCCTGGAAGACCTTTGTGCCCTGTAACGGAAGTTGATATTTATTCAGGAGATCTATGATTCTCTAACTTTAGTGCATGTAAAAATCTCCTGAAGAGTTTATTAAAATTCAGACTGCTGGGACCCATCTGCAGACATTCTGATTCAAGAGGCCTAGGGCAGCAGCCACAAATCTTAAGTTTTAAAAGATCCTTTGGATAACTAATATGTTGGTGGTTCACAGAAAAACACTTTGAGAGTCACTGGTATAGAGGATAGGAAATCATGAGAGGGTTTTTATCAGCCAGAGTAGCATGATTAGATTGTATTTTAGAATGATTAGAGAAAGAATGGATAAAGGATGTGAAAGAAGTGGCAGAAAACCATGAAGAAGGTAATTGCAGGGGCCCAGGGAAAGCTGACACAGCTACAGCAGAGGCAATAGGGAAGCAAGGACAGACTGAGGGACAAGTAGGAAACTGAATTGATAGATGTAGTGACAGATTATCCTTAGGGAATCAAGAAGAGGGTCTCTGGCTTGGTTTAGATGGGTTATACCAGTAACCAGAATCAGCGACACAGGAGTAAAAGCAGGTTTTGAGAAAAGATGGTGAGTTCAGTAATGGAATATTAAGTTATACAACATACTCCACTATTTTATTATTAGAGAATGAGTGCCAGCTTAGTAGAATGGTTAAGAGCACAGACTGCCTAGGTTTACCTCCTGGGTTCTACCACTTACCAGCTTTGTGACTTCAGACAAGTTACTTAACTTTCTGTGCCTCAGTTTCTTCATCTGTAAATTAGATTTAATAATATTTCCTTCCTCACAGGCTCTTCATGAGGATTAACTGAGTTGATATTTGTAAAACACTTAGAACAATGCCTGACAGACAGTAATTACTTCACGATGAGTACATAAACAGATCTGATTAATATTAAAAATATGAACAGTCAAACTGGTGAGTCTCTGTCGTGCTTTGTGTCTTACTGTCACAAGCCTTGTCAAGACCACAAGTTTTGTAGTTGGAGATACATTTTAAATAAAAGAATGATGTGGAATAATTTCTCCTCATGTTGGTGGACTGTGTTTTCTTTCTTTTTGCTTTGGGAAGTGGAGGGGTTTGGTACTCAGAGCCTAAGAACACCAATCCCCATCCTGGGACTGTGGGTGGGAATTGTGCCTCGTGGGACACCAATGACCTGCCCTTCTGAAGTGCTTTGGGATTCATGGTCAAGGGGAGGAGAGTTGATAAACTGGTACCCAGGCTTTCCTCTTACCTTTGAGCCTCATCATCACTGATAGCCAGTGAAATCCAAGTGTGGCTTCCACACCTGGAAGAGGAAGAAAGAAGTTCCTTCAACCAATTAGAAATTACCTCTACCAGTAAGAAGCATAATGAGAGTTAAGCTGAATGTTCCGGAAGTGATGGGTTAACTTGATTGTTTCTGTCTGCTGTTTCTGAATTATAATACTGTTTTATCTATAATATAAGGAGATATACTGAGGAGAAAAAAGAGACTGGGAGTAAACTTCTGGCCTAAGGAATTTCAGCTGGCAGAGCTCTGTGTCTAAGAGCCATTATGTAAATTGTTGCGGGATAGTCTGAGTGGTGGAAACCACAATAAGCTTTCCATGTTATCTAAATTTTATTTTTTTCTGATACATTTCTGAAAAGTGATTCAGGAAAAATGTAATGATGGCATTTTTTTTAAAGTGACAGCTTCAGATGTAGTAGAAAGCCTTTTCTACCTCTTTTTCTATTTATCTCATAAAGCCTATTATTAGAAGATGTTTTTAGGAAAAGTATTATTTTAAAATTGAACAGTTAAGAGGAAGTCTGGGAAGAGAAGATTTTAAGGATTTTTGTAGCTAAGAAAGTCACAAAATGAGGGAAAAAATTATCCCTTGGCAAAATTTTGAAGTAGTGCACCTTGTCTTTGGTACTTAGGATTTCACTTTTCTGGAAAGCACTGATCACCCCCACTTTTGCTCCTTCTGTGTAATTCTCCTTATAAAAATCTGCTCTTTAGAAAGGTTCTGGTAAAATCATTCTCTTATTCAAGAGGTAATCGGCTGGCAAAGTTTGTTTTCCTTTAACTGTGATATTTGCTTTTAACAGAGTTAGGAGTCCAAAGTACGACTCTTTAAGAATGTGATTTCAGACGTTTTAGTCAACTTATGAGTAAAAAGAGGTTATTGTTTCATATCTGGTGTGCCAAATCCATCTAAATCATCCTGTGTAAATTGCTTTGTTAGTGGAGAGTGTAGAAGAGAGCAGAGTCTTTGAGGTACTCCCTTCTGTGACAAGTGGCCAGAAGCAAGGCCACAGTGAGACAGCCCTACAAATGGGTCATAAGGTAGCAGGGAGCCATGCTTCACAAGTCGTTCAGAATGGGTGTGTTTGGAGAGAGAAGTATTTCTCTTCCCTCAGCCCCCAGCCCCATGCTGTTCTCAGAAGACTTCCTCCAAAAATTTATGCCATCTGCAACTCTAATGTGTAGTCCAAAAATTAGGCCCCCTATGTTAGCAGACCCAAACAAGCCAGTCTAGAAAAGCCCGTCAAGTCACAAAATTCCTCCCTAGACAGGGCTAACCTGACTCCGACCTATTGTGAACTCCACAAAGCAAGAAAGAACTCTAATGGGGAAACACTGCTTCTTAGGATCAAATCATCAGATAGAGAACATTCTTTTAGGAATCAAAACCCATAGATCTCAATCAGTAAAGGATTTTACTCTTTTCCATCTTGAACTTGGGAAATGATTCTTTTTTAATTTCTTCCAGATTTGGTTCTCAATCTTACCAGGGAGCATACATGTGGTGTTAGTACAGGTGACTCATTTTAGCATCTGGACTGATAAGGACAGCAATATATGGAGAGCTTTCAAAAACATGGCTTATACTTTAACACATATCTGGAAATCAATATGTTATATCTTGAGACTTTGTGACAACTCAAATACCCCACAGAGACCTGGCTCTGAGACAAGTGGATAATTCTCTTCATACATCCAACTCTCCTCATCAACATTTCATCCCCCGGTCCCTGAGGAGATGAGATTGTATTATCACTCAAAACAAAAATCGCCAACCCAAATAGAGTGGTCTGATCTTTAAGCTCATGCGTCTCTATCCACTGGAGACTCTTTGACTATCTTGGTTTGGGGAGAGAAAGTCGGGCAGGGATGGAGACGGAGTCGAGAGAAGATGTCTAGATCAGGAGAAGATGAGAGGTTTCATGGAGTTACTGAGTTCTACCTTCCCTCTTTCCTCTTGCACAATAATGGCCCCCTCAAAGTTGTTCACATCCTAACCCCTGAAATCTGTGAAGGTTACCGTACATGGTACAAGAGATTTTGCAGGTGTGATTAAGGATAAGGACCTTGAAATGGAGAGATTATCCCGATTCATCTGAATGGATCCAATCTAATCACATAAGTCCTTGAAAATGGAAGAGGAAGTTAAAGAGTGGGTCAGGAGATGAGACGTGAGAAGGACTTGCCAGACATTGCTGTCTTTGAAGATGGAGGAAGGGAGCCATGAGTCAAGGAAGCAGGTAGCCTCTATAAGCTGTGAACAGAACTCAGTACACAGCCAGCAGGAAACTGGAGACCTTGGTCCTACAACTGAAAGAAACTGAATTCTTCCAACAGCTTGAATGAGCAGGAAATGGATTATCCCCTGGAGAGGAATGCAGCCTACAGACACCTTGATTCTAGCCCAGTGAGAACCTACTAGATTTTGGGCATATGTAACTATAAGATAATAAATCTGTGTCTGTTTTAGCCACAAAATCCATGATAATTTTTTATAGTAGTAAGAGAAAACTAACACATCCCTTATTCCCTCTGTCTGTTTTATTATCACTCCCATTTGTCTCTCCTCAGTTATTTTTCTGGCCTGTCAAACATCATTTAAGATTAAAAAATAATAATGGCAACTTTTAATGAGTGCTTAAAATATCCCAGGAATTATAAATATGTCACCTGTATTATTACATCTAATTTTCACAATAGCACTTGAGGTAGCTAATTTTATTTTCCACAGTTTACAGATGACCAAACGCTTAAGGCTTGGAAAGGTTAATAGCCCAACGTCACACTGTAATTAAATAAGTTATATGACCTAGATGTCAACTGGAGATGCCTTATCCCCACCATCCAAGTAAAAGTGGCTGGAACACTGACAGTTTCTCAGCCTGTGAAAATCTAGAGCCCTTCCCAGAAATTTGATCATGTGTGACGCTCATATTCTTTTCAATAGCTAATGTAGTACAGAAGAAGTTTGAGAACAGTGAGGGTTAACTACTTCCTCCCAAAACGAGCTATCAGGATATAAATGAAAACAAGTCTCACTTCAAATTCTGCCGCAAACACAGACATTTATCAAACAAACATTCATTAGCATGCAGGGCTAACACAATTCACAGACCTATGATTTGGCAAATTCTCATACTTTGTCTTTTTAGTTGCTCCAGTGACACCTTGTACCAAAAGGTTCACTCAAGCAGATATGATTACATTCCAGAAACAAGATTCTGTTACCCTTAGAGGCGGCACAGGCCACCATCAATGCTCCTGAACTAAAAGTGGGACAAAGGACTTCTTAGAGATCAAGCTTGGACACTGTGACGGTTGATTTTATGTGTCAATTTGACTGGGCCACAGGGTGCCCAAATATTTGGTCAAACATTACTCTAGGTGTTTCATGAGGGTGTTTTCAGATGAGATTAATATTTAAATTAACATTTAAATTGGTAGATTGAATAAAGAAGATTGCCCTCTAGAATGTGGGTGGGCCTCATCCAATCAGTTGAAGGTCTGACTAGAACAAAAAGATTGACTCTTTGCTGGGTAAGAGAATTCTTCTTGCGTGACCACCTTTCAAGCCAAGACATCAGTTTTTTCCTGCCTTCAGACTGGAATGGAAACATTGGCTCTTCCTGTGTCTCAAACCTGCCAGCCTTCAGACTGGAACTTAAACCGTCAGCCCTTCTGGATCTCCAAATGCCTACTCACCCTGCAGATCTTGGAATTTGGAAACTTCCATAATTGCTTGAGCCAATTTCTTATAATAAATCTCTTTACACACACACACACACACACATCCCCTACTGGTTTTGTTTCTCTGGAGAACCCTGACTAATACAGATGCTATCCCTAAGCATGCAGGGTCTGGTTGTCTCCTGAATCTTATATCTTGTTGTATTAATTTCAAAGTAACAAAGTACCACAAACTGGATGTCTTAAAACAACAGAAATTTATTCTCTCATAGTTCTGGAGACTAGAAGTCCAAAATCAAGATGTCGGCAGGGCCATGTTGTCTGTGAGATTCCAGGTAGAATCTTGCCTCTTCCTAGCTTTTGATGGTGACCTTCAATCCTTGGCATTCCTTTGCTTGTAGCCGTGTAAGTCCAATCTCTGCTTTCA
Source organism: Equus przewalskii (assembly GCF_037783145.1). NCBI lineage: Eukaryota > Metazoa > Chordata > Mammalia > Perissodactyla > Equidae > Equus > Equus przewalskii. Next base: position 59,045,015 of record NC_091843.1, read on the forward strand.
TCTTCACCTGGCATTCTCCCTGTGTGTGTGTCTCTCTCTCTTCTTCCTCTAAGGGTACCCATCGTAATGGAAATGGCCCACCCTACTCCAGTACGACTTTACTTAGCCAATTACAACTACAGTAACCCTATTTCCAAATAAGGTCACATTCTGAGGTACCAGGGGTTCAGACTTCAACATATCTTTTTAAGGGACACAATTTAACCCATTTATACAATATTTCAACCAATCTACATGTAATGAAGCCCTTTTAATTTCACCAATGAAATTCATTTTTAAAAATTCATCATGCCAATTCAAACGTTAATTTCACCAAAGAAAATCCATTTTTGATGTGCTAATTCCAGAGTCATGCTAAAAAGCCTCAGATGTTGATGGAGACATGGATAGCTGTAGGAACAAGCTAGCTGCCCACCCCTGAATGGTACATTATTAGGTCAATAGTCTGGCTCTAGAATTGAAATTTAAACTAACTGGCATACACACAATATCACACTCTCTCTGCTGAAGAAAGTTCAAAGTAAATTACAGACACTCTAATGAGTACTATATTGCCGGGGTCCCGCCCCGGCTGAGTCCAGGTTCCTGAGGGATGGACGGCGTCGGCGCAATGAGAGGAAAATAAAGGGGACGTGAGACTTGGGTTGGTGTTAGCAAGTCCGACTTTACTGTGCACAAGTGTCGTTTATATATTTTTCAGGATTAGTACAGAAATGGTTCTACAAATATTCTCAGAGAGATAAGGAAGTAAAAAAAAACGAGCACAAGAATATTTATTAGCATTCCATTCTATATAGCATAAGGTTAATGATCGTCTTCTCCGCAACTAACTAGTGTTTGTTGTCTCTAAGCTAAAAGAGATAGGTACCTAGACACCTGTTGTAATTCATGGTAAAGTTAAATCAAAGAGAGAAGGTCCAGGCCTCCGGACAGGACAGCAGTCTGTCTGGTTACATCCTGGTGGAGCCAGCCCTGCCTCCCTCAATCATTTACGCCATTAGTGTAGATGGTTAGTGGGAACAAAAGGCGACTCCAGGGTATCTTATCCCCATGGCTATCTGCATTCTCAGCGGGCAGTTAAACATCTTTACATTTTCGCTCCCTTTAGGGGGTGAAAGCATTCCTTTGTCTTTTAGATTGTGGAGCTAACAGTCCCTTAAGCACACTGCTGGAGAAAGTATCATTTTGTTAGTAAAGTAAAGGGCTGAAAAGCTAAGCTAAATTATCTATCTTCAAGAATGAAAAACAGAAATAAGTATAGACATAACCTTGCTAGAAAGCATGCATATAATTCAGAAAATATCAGGGGTGTCGGCCAGCCATTCTTCACCAAGGGGCATCCCTGCACCCCTCGGCCCTTCTACCCATCAATTATTTATTATTTATTGCTTTTAGGAGAAAACCTCTGTAACATTTTAACAGAAAGCAGAAGGTCAAGAATAATATATAGATACTTCTTGATCATCCAATTAACCAGCAAACTTAGAAGGACAATGCATATATATATTTAGACAAAGAACTGGAGGGAGAAGGAAACATTAACCAGATGGAGGCCATAAACCTAATTTGACATCTTATCTGGGCAGGATTCCTTTCTGATTGTCTCAAATGGGACTGTGTGCTCCTCCATTAATTAACTGAAAAATATCTTGAAAGTTACCTGCAGGTGGTCACATTCCCTTACTATATCTAATTTTCCCGGGAGATAGTGCCTCCCAAGCAGCCACCCAAAGGAGTGAAAACTGGAGGTTAAGAAAGGAAAAGGAATGAAGGGCAATTAGAAGCAGCACAGGCTTCAGAACTATGTGAGGGGCTGGCCGGTTATTCTTCACCAAGGGGCGACCCTGCACCCCTCGGCGTTAATCGGCTGGACCCTGTCAAACAGCCGATCAAATGATGTAGCCATGGCTCCCGGCACTATATCTTTGCCCTCCATTGATTTAGCTGCACATTCATATTTCTCCAATAAAAAATTGACTCACACAAAATATTTCTTGCATTTGGTCAACTTTAGGCTAGTTCTTCCTCTTTTTACCCACTCTTCCTATCAGAAGAGAAACAAACTCCTCTCTTTGCCCCTGCTTCTGTTGTTTTTTGCCATGCTCATAGTCTCACTCTTTGCTCCTAACACTTCTCAAAGTACCCCTTCCAAACAAATCCAATGCTCCTCCTAAGAAGAATCCTCAGGATTCGGTTTGTTCTCTCTTTCCACATACTTGTTTCAATCTAGATCTCCCTGACCGAAGCCTGAGCTTTCAACCCTGACATTATACTGGATCACTGGCAGTACCTTATTTAACACCAAGAACAGTATGACCATAAAGTAAGTACAGTGCAGTAGGCAACTGCTGATGAGACTGGAGATATTTAGTCAAAACTTGATTAACAACTATTAATTTAAGAGCCACTATGCTACTGGGTTTTAGAGGAGAGATGAAATGTAAATGAAATAATTTTGGAAAAGTCTTTGCTTTTTTATTTAAATGGAGTAGTCAGAGATATGTATATTTGAGATAACTTTAGAACAATTTCAAGCGGCATGTCAACAGATGGAATATAAGGAAATTCTAGCTATTGTTTGTCCTCTGAACAGATGTGTAATTTGGGGTAAACCTCTATGCTTCACTTGCTTCCTCTGACGTTGCCAAGTGGGCTCTCCTCCTTCACTAGTATGAGTATGGAGATTCTATAATTATACCTATATCTGTATCTGTACGAGAGAGAGGGACATCCACATGCGAATAGACTAATTTTTGTAAACTATTTCTGATTGCTCAAATTGTTCCTGTCTCATGGCACTCACAAATTTCTTATTCAATTCTAAGTGAGCTTGTGTGCACCAATATACAATGGCCATCTGACACTCAAGTAGAAATTTCTGTATACTTTTCAAAATAGGTTCAGTTATTGGTCCACCACTCAAAAACCTTGTACTTCCCACTCAAGTTGCTAGGCCCACAGCAATAGCGCCCAGCACTCATTTTGAATATGGAAAGTTCAAGATTGTGGTAAAAAAACCTGCATGATGCTTCAAGTTTGCCTGCTGTAGATGGCTTTGTGCTTGAAGTGTGGTTAAAAGAATCTGCCGCTGCAATCTGTCTGAAAAGGCTGTTCTACAATAGAGGATACAAATTCAAGTGCCATCAGGGGCCAGGCAGTTAACACAAGAGGGAAGAGGAGTAGATGCGGGCTGTAACAAACTCAGATATGCATGATCCTTCCAAACAGCTCTTCTTCTTCTTCCTTCTCATCTCTACCCAATTGTTGCCAATGGTTGTATGGACCCAGAGTTGCCACTTAACTCAGTATTTTTAAGTGAAGTTAGAAACCTACACATTTTGTGTGAAATTTACAGATATTATATTATTGGTTCAATTTCTTTTGAAAAATGAAATCCATCTGTGATTTTGCTCCATTTGTTGTGAAAAACCACCAGGTTGCAACTGGTATTCTGCACTGATAATTAAAATAAAAAACAAAACCTCCCTCCCAGTGCTCTAACCATCCTCCTTACTCAGTAAAGAAATCTGTCAACAGTTTAACTTAGAATTTCCTAAGCATATTTCAACAAAAGTCTGTTTCTTTATTGAGGGGGGTGTATGAGGACATGACATCTATAACTTTTTTTTTAACTGTTTGATATTACAGATTTGGAGATACACTGGAAACTGAGATCCTCTCTATGACCTCTGACTCCATGTTTCTATGAAGTTTTCCTTTCCTTGACGAGATAAGACAAAGACTCAGTTTTCTACGTTAAGCTCTCTGAGAGACTGGTACCAGAGGCTCTTAAAATAGCACCATGTTTTTTTTTTTTTTTTTTTTTCAGTAAAAAGCAAAAGCACATCTTCATAACTTTCTTTCCTGAACTTTAAAAGACCAGTGCCAGGGATCAGGGGTAAGGAGAACGGAGAATGACTACTTAACAGGTACAGGGTCTCCTTTTTTGGAGTGATAAAAATGTTCTGGAATTTGATAGTGGTGATGGTTGCATAACATTGTGAAGGTACTGAAAGTCACTGAATTATACAGTTTGAAATGATTTATTTCCCTCCAGAACCTGACCATGCTGGCACCCTGATCTCAGACTTCCAGCCTCCAGAACTGTAAGGAAATCAATTTCTGTTGTGCAAGCCACCCAGTCTGTGGTATTTTGTTACGGCAGCCTGAGCTGACGAAGACGAAGGTTAGTGAGAATTAACTACTGTTCTCTTTCTAACAACTCCTAGCTGAGTGTCCATAGAGAAACTCACAAGAGAGCTCTATATTTCAAGGCAATGGAGTGCACCCAAAGTTGGCAGGGAGTGGCTATGGATCCCCATGGTGCTTTTTAGCATTCGCTTTTATGCATCGTTGAGCAGAACTTATGGTTTAGGCTGTACCACATGTATTCACATTCTTTTCTAAAAGGCAGTTGTGATCAGAGCTGCACTTGATGTGACCTGGGAGTATATCTGGGAAATAATGGATGGTCTAAGTGGACTTCTAAAATTATTTTCAGTGCTTTGTATCCATGTACTCTGTATAGAATTTCTATGCAATTAAGTCAGCTTCATCAATATCAGTTGGGATCATTGGAGGGAGATAGGAACTCTGATGACAAAATTGCCTCTCTTTTGCAAGACCAGTATTTGGCTGAGCCATAACTCTTTACTGCTTCCAAGGCTCCTCCTCATCTTTTCAGGCCGCCCTGTATCACTCATAGTAGCCTGTGCCATTGGCTGCTGCCTGTGACACTGGGTGAGGCTGATTCCCTCACTTAAGATGTGGTCTAGCTCCCAGTGTTACATGCTGTCATCCACATGTAAAGGTCAAGTCTAATGTTGCTCATCCTCCGGTGACTTCAGCATTAAAGAGCTGCAACCCTACTGTGGATTTGCAATGTGGAGGAGCAGAGATTCCAGCAACAATGTGTTTCTTTGGCGAGTTTTCCATTTGGGTGTGCCCTCCTATAGGAAAATCACCAAGTATCTACCATGGCCAAATTCTTCTGTAGTGTAAGTTGTGCCATTGGTACATGTAAAAATTTTTCTTTTTGCAAATGTAGGTGTTGCTAATGATGTTTATTGTTCACATTGCACCCACCATTCTAAATCTTACAGCTGCTTCTCCTGTCCTGGGATGTGAAGGAAGGAACACTTTAATGTTGGAAGAACTCCAGTGGTCCTTCACACCCCCAGGAGAGGAACACACTCTCTATCCCTTCAGTATGAACCAGGTACCCACACTAACCTGTCTTTCAAAACTGTTTCCCTTGAATATATAACAATAATTGACTTTAAAGTTTTGCATAAAATGTTACTTTACCAGCTTCCCTTTTGAACAGTCAAGACAGCTGAGTGAAATTACTAATTCCCTGCCCAGACTAGACTTTTAAAAGTATAAGATTATATAAACTGTTATGCATGCTAAAAGAGCTCATATTCAGTAATACCATATCATTAAATAAAATGGATAACCTTCGTTTTAAATTTTATTTTTTAATTTAAATTTTGATAGCCATTATCTTCCCATGGTTCTAATATCACAAAATATGAAAAAAGTACACACTGAACATACTTATTCTCATCACTTCCTTCTCCCAGTAAATTATTGCACTCTCTCAAGCAACCATTTAGACTCACTCCCTTGTGCCCTTCTAGAACAGTGTTTCTTAGCCTTTCTTTTTTGTTATCACTTACATAAGCAGCCTTTTATTACATTTTTCCTGATTACCCCCCAATTTTAATACAAAGATAGATTGTATATCTGTTTTACACTCTATGTATATCCGTGTTTTATATATAAAAAGATTAAGATTCTCCTCAAGCAAAAACCAATTTTTACTCCCTTGGGGGTGAGAGCAGACACTAAGAATACATGTTCTAAAGGTGTTTTATACATATACAAGTAAATACAAATGCATTTGATTTCCCTCCTTTTACATAAAAGGTAACATGCACATACTGCTCCGATCTTTGCTTTTTAAACTCAATAATGTCTCATGGTAATATTTCCATAATACTATAGTGAAAGACTAATTCATCATTTATTTAATGGGTACATAGTATTTCATTTTGTAAATTTAAATAAGTTGCTTAACCAGGATCCCAATGACCGGTGTTTAGGTTGTTTCCAATCTTTTCTGCTTATGAAACATATTACAATGAATAGGACTGTACATGTCAAATATTGATATCTGTGGCTTCTCTGCCATCTGACCTGTGTTCTTGGAAACATTTCAATCACAATCTGTTTTCTGCACCACCATGCACCATCACCTGTCAACCTACCTACTACTGGAGAAATTTACATGTTTTTTGAGTGGATAAGTTGGCTATCCTCAGGGGGTTTCAATTCTTGCCCAAAATATAGATATCTCACCAAAGTTATAATTTCCAAGTGAACTCATTCTCAATGGAAGTTTTATACAAAGAATTTCACTTGGTTTTTTTTTTCTTGTATGATATGATTTTATACACTTCTATTGATAAAAATACATATGTTCTCAAAATTACACTCATAACTTATTAAAAAACAAGCAGTTTCCATAATTGTTTAGGGGAATATAAAAAATAGTCATTATAGGGGCTGGCTCCGTGGCCGAGTGGTTAAGTTTGCGCGCTCCGCTGCAGGCGGCCCAGTGTTTCGTTGGTTCGAATCCTGGGCGCGGACATGACACTGCTCATCAAACCACGCTGAGGCGGCATCCCACATACCACAACTAGAAGGACCCACAACCAATAATATACAACTATGTACCGGGGGAACTTTGGGGAGAAAAAGGAAAAAATAAAATCTTTAAAAAAAAAAAATAGTCATTATGCTGAAAAGGTAATTAAGAAAATCATCATGTGTAGATGAACTAGTCACACTGTTTCAGTCATTTCAGTTTTTACTTGATATTCAAATGGCATAATGTCCTGTAGATTATATGTCGTCTATAACAGTTCTCTGGGCTATGGTTCCCATTGCTAATAAAGGCTTTTGTGGGATATTTAGAATTTTACTGGGTAACACGATTAGCGTTATCTTTAATCAATACTTATTTTATACCTACTATATACAAACTACTGTCATTGGCTTTTCTCCTATATTTAAAACAAAACTTTCTTAGACTACAGTCTAAGGAAACCTAATGAAAAGCATGTCAAGTTGTTCTCTATAGCAATATAACAGCTGCTGTGTTCTTATAGGTCTGAAATATAATCACAAAATGACACAGTTATGTTTGTTATGGCTCCTTTATCAAATAAAATGCAATGTGATCATTGATATCAGGGAGATCTGTAGAAGATACAAAGAGCACAGAGAAGAATGGAGCCTCACAGCTCTGGGGAAATCAAGAAAGCCTTCGTTGAGAAGATGATCTTGCATTGAGTTCTCCAGGTATGTGGCATCAGTTTCTCTTAGCACCCCATCTTGTGTATCAGTAGCAACCAGAGTCATTGCCATACCTTTCTGACCCAAACATCCCATGCATTAGCCTGGGGGCTAAGACCTCTGTAGCCACGGCTTGGCCTAAGCTGAAATTAGAGAGCGAACACTGCATATCTGGCTGTTGCAACAGCAGAGCTCAAAGCTACCACCATGGTAGTTGCTCCAGGCACACTTCCCAATCCCTGGACCCGAAGCCTCTGGCTCCAGGTGCCTGTGGCACCACCCACTCTCAGAGCTGTTCCCTTCTAAACGCACTCCAGGCTGTGCTTTCCTCCTTTGTGATTCTCTCCTCTCTTTGCTTTCAGGGATTCCTCATCATTTCTTGTTTTCCTTTGCTTTCAGGAGTTTAAGATTCTTTGCTGCCATTTCTAGGGATATGCGGCAGGAGTGGACACAGCTTTGTGTTCTCAGAGAACCATCTTGATCCATTTGCTGGAGCATTCCTTGTTGAAGGTTTTTATGAGCAAAGAAATGTAAAATTATGTATAAGCCATGTTACAAATGTTTCCCAAGTGTTTCTGAAAGGTTTTTTCTTTAATTGTTTACATTGGTCTAATGCTTCTGAATATGTAAAGCAATTTTATTTGAATTATCCCATTCCTTCTTTACACACTATTTTTCACTTTGCTCTTTTTAAATGATATCTATTGTCTGGGTGTTGAATAAGAAATACAGTTAAAAATATGGAATATGAACCTTGTTGGATACTGCCCTGCAAAACAAGCAAAGAGATTTTTCCTTTGGTTATAGATTGGAAGTTGAGTTTAGGACAAATCAAAAGAGGGAGAAATTGGACTCTCAGAGAGTACCTAGGAGATTTCTGCAGTAATCCAAGTACTAACGGATGAACCCTGGTATTAAAGCACAAATAGAATGGGCAAGAAGTATAAATGAAAAAAATATTCTAAAGAAACGCATGATAAGTCTTAGTGAAATGTTGCATGCGAGTGACGGGAAGAGGCAATCAAACGGGACTCCAAGGTTTTCAGTGTAATCTGAAGAAGACAGTGGCATCATTTGTGGAGACAAAGAACACAAATGGAGTGTCTCCTACTTCCCAAGTACACACACACTCTCAGTGGTGCCTTGAAACAGTTGCTACAAAGCCTTGATTTCAGTGTAAGGTGATTTCATCTTGGACTCCATCCAAGAAAGTTTATTCCTGGAAGTCCTAGAAGGATTTCATTACAACATCATTTTTCACTTACAACGTGATTATGCAACTTGCATGTAATAGGAGAGTCATAAGTCAGGCTCCAAAGTATTTGCCTGCCCTGTAAATTAGCCCAAAGACTTGAAATCTGAAAGAAATTTTGGTGATCCTGTAAAGCCAAATTGGTGAGAAATAAGAATACTAATAAAAATGTATGACTTGACTTGTGCGTTGATCCTGAATTAGTTTAGGTTTATGTCACAGCCCCAAGAAACTTTACCAGGCACTGTTAGTAGTAGCATGACCTGATTAAAAAAGACGGGGCAGATAAAGTTGCCTGTGGGATGGTAGATATTTTTGGACTTCTCAGCAAGATTCTTGGAACCATTCTGTTTTCAGCATGGCCAGGCTTGACCTCCTCCTGCAGTCCTTGGAAAAATAAATACCAACAGGTACGGAAGGCTAGGGTAGGAGAGAGGTGAGCCAGCAGGGGGCAAGTCTGTGCCTGGCTCCAGATCCCCAGCAGATCTGTGAGCACATTAGCATTGCCCTTTTAAGACCTGTCCTCCTGGCTTCATCCCTCATGGTCTCAGAGAGCTTTAGTTTCCTAATTTACACTAAATAGCAAGGAGAGATACTGTGGGACACAGCTGCCTGGCACATTCTCATCTCTGACTCAAATATTGCCTTTCTTCAACTTGGCACAAACTTTCATTCTGAAAGCAATTTGTCCTGTCTAAACTTACCATTTCCCTTTCTATGGATGGATCTTTTGCTGCAATATTTCAGTTGTGCCTGGGATTTTCTTTGGATAGCTAGAACTAGAGTCTACCTGGTACTGTGTCTAGTAGCCAAAGAAAAACGTCTTTGCTCAGAATGGCTCTTTAGTTAAAGGCTTTTCAGTGTGTGGGAGAAAAGTGAGCATGCTGTCTAGCTATCACTTGAAGGAATGACCTCTTTAACCACATTTTCAGCCCCAAGAATTCACATTATGTGAGTCAGCTCCTGGTAGACCTTAGCAGAGGCACCTGGGCAGCAAGATCCACCGTTAGAGCTACAGAGTAGAAGGTAGAAGAATTTAGTCTCTTCCTGACTTGGTCATTCATTTTTCAAGATCAATCCTTTGGCTGGTTATCCTATGTGGCCTTTCATTTTGCTTCAACTTTCTTAGTGGGAAATGGGAATGAATACAGAGGTTTTTGTGAGAATCATTGTGACATAAAAATGTTCCATGTAATCTTGTTGGTGTTGGATGGTCTAGAAATACACATCTTAAGTGTAACTGTGAGGTACTGTGGGACATTTTGCAGTAATGGTGGGGGAAGCTTGCCTACAAGTGACCAGATTGAGTTCTAGCCTTTAAACTGTCTTTGGTCTTGGCTAAATTAGTTAGTCTCTTTAAGATTCATTTTCCTCCTATATAAAATGCATGATTCAGAACTTACAATTTCCAAAGCCCCTAGTAGCTCCCAGATTCTTATGAATCTTTGCTAAAGTTTGTATCTAGAGTCCCCTCATAAGCCTATTCCTCCCAGGCAAAAGCTGGACAGATGCTCCAGGATGTATAGGATGAGACTTGACCAGGAGATCTGACTCGGGAGGAGGGAACTTGGCTGTGGAAACTCCAGATCACATAGATAGAGAGAGGTAAAAAGGAGTAAAATAGAAAGGAGCCTCACTCCGTGGGGGTGGAGGGGGTGGGGTATGGAAAAGGATCACGCTAGGTCAGTGGTTTTCAGACTTCAACCTGCATCAGAATCACCTAGAGAGCTTGTTAAAACACAGATCACTGGCCCCACCTCCAGAGTCACTGATTCATAGGTCTGATGTAATGCCAGAAAGTTTGATTTCTAACAAGTTCCCAGTGATGCTAATGCTACTGTTTCTGGGGACCTCTTTTGAGAACCACTGCTCTAAGTAATTTTTTCATTTTCAAGTGTTGTGGCCTGAAAGTGAGCGTTTTAGTTCTAAAGTAGATTCAAATAGTGGAGGATCAAATGAGTCATTTTTTCATGTCCTTTACACTTGGCTTTAGGCTTGGTATTGGAAGGGACTGCCACTTGGGACAGTAGCTACTGTCACTTCCTGTTGTTTTTGTGTACTACAGGAAGGTAGTCAGCTACTCACCTCCTCTCTGCTGCCATCCAGAGGACAATAAGAAACCCCACATGCATTCATTTATGTTTCGATTCAACAAATATTTTATTGAATTCTTACTATGTTCCATTCACTTTTCTAGAAGCTGGGGATCTAGTGATGAACAACACAGAAATCCATCTATTCATGGAGTTTGTATTCCAGAGCATGGTGAAACTCAATTCAAAGAATCGTAGAGTGAGTCAAGGAGTCTTTTTCTCAGAGTGTTCCATTTTTCGCTAAGTGCTAAGTTGTATGATACTAATTTTAAGGTCAATAGTTTAGAGGGGAAAATCATCACATGGGCTGAAGAACTATCAGTTTGGCTTTTGGATTCTGCTCTCTTGTCTCTAATGAGCACCACTTGTTCTTATGGGCAAGCCAGTACCACATAGCACCACATTGCTTTGTACTCCATGCCCCCAGTGTCTGGCCTAGTTTCTGCCCAGATAAACTTTTGGTTGTGGTGACCTCTATGGCCCACGATGTGGGGGTGACAAACGCTTGGTCATTTTCAACTAAAGACTCCCATGCTTACTCTTGGCACTCCTAACCCTGCTTTCCAGGGAAATTTGCAGGCCAGCTTCAATTTGGAAATCCAGCACACGCGCTTTGAATTCTGCGGAAATTCCTATTACAGCTGTGTTTTGTCATTGTGCAGCAATATTTAACTAGCATGTTTCTATCAACAGAAAAATTTGAGGTAAAATTACAAGGAGACTAAATTGAAACATACAGAAACAAAAGCAACTTAAAATTAAGAAATACCAAAGTTGGTATCAAACTTACAAAAACAATCTAGCACACAGTAGACAACTGTATGTTGAAACTATGAATAATCAATCAACCAATCCATACACCATTTCATCTCTTTTTGTCAGAGGGAAGCTGAAAAGAAGACAAAGACTCAAGTTGGAACGTTCTTTCACTAACTCTGGAATAAATTATCAAATCCATTTCATTTTTGCCATTTTTATGTCATAAAATGGGTAAGTTTGAATACCTTTCCAATCAACCTGGTGATTATTTGGGTACCAGTGGGCACTGTCAGTGGTCAGGTATTTGAGCTAAGGATGGACTGTGTTTCTTCTAGTAAAGGCAGTGTGGAGAGCAGTGAAGAGCATAGCTCTGGAATTCAGACTGAGGTTGAAAATACTCCCAACATTTGTTCTTAATCACCCCCCATTCTGCTTCAAGCACAGTCCTTTATACGGAAGAACAAAGTCCAAGGAAACTGTCTGAGAATGAATTGATGTCTTTGGAACCTCAATATGAGGATATGAGTTTGCTTGTCTAGTTGGCTTATTATGTACGGAAAGGGCATTGGGCTGCAAGACAAGACACCTGGGCCTACTGTGGCTCTGACACTATCTGTGTGGCCTTAACTCTCTGGGCGTCAGTATCCTTTTCTGTAAAGATGTGGTTAAAAAAAAAAATCTGTATTCATATTTTCCATCTCGTTGAAAACAGGGGTGACACGGTAGATTCAGTATCCCTCTGCAGGATCATCTATGTGGGCAGACAGCATCCTGCATGGAACACTCCAGAACCTCCACCTTGATTTCCCCTCCCTCCATGGCAGGTGGATGAGCGTACAACTAGCAAGAGAGAAGGGAAAAAGACAGAGTGAGGCCTCTCCAGCTGGTGCTCAGCAAATTAACCAAAGCTGGTCCGCCTGCAGTCTGTTCTCGCTCAGGTCCTCTTCGATAACAAAGCAAAGTGGATAAAACAGAACTTCTGTCTCTTTACAAACATCCTTACAGCTGTAAATAGTTTTCTTCACCTTTCTTTTCCCCTCTACGTTGTCTTTGGTGTTCATTTTAACCTGATTTCACCTGCCTAAAAGCACTGTTGGGGAGGAGTGGCCCTGTGCCATTTGTGCTCATCCTGCAACCCCTAGGGATGGCCTTGCATGTGGGGTCAGCGTGGCTTGCGTTTGAGGTGTTTTGCTTCTGAAATATTAATGAAATCAGCCTCCTTTAAGAATGTCCTCCAATCCCCTGAAGATTCTTAGATGTTGCACTTTGCATTTTAGCTATTTACATTAGCAGAGACTGCTGTACACACAGGCTCTGGCGGCCTGTCAGTCAGGGCCCTGCTGGCTTCACTTCAGAGGAGGACTCAGAAGTGTGAGTTAAATGAGCCCAGCAGGCATTTAACCTCCGGGTGTGGAAAAATCCTGTCTCATGGAGTAATTTGGGAAGTGGGACAGCAGACCCATTTGGTTAAGTAGCTTGAAGTTCCTCAAAGCAAAGCTAGTAAAAATAATGATGATTAAAGCTAATGTTACTATGTGCCAGTGATGGTGCTACTAATCCTCAGAGCAACTTGCCATGTAGATAACGTTTTATCCCTATTTTACATATGTGGAAATTGAGGCACAAAGAAAGCCTCTTGACCAAGGCCCCAGAACTATAAATGGTGGCATAGGGTTGAATGCATGCTGTCTGTCTCCAGATCCTGTTCTTTTAACCATTATTGCATATGATCCTCTGAAAACGTGCTCCTTATAGGTGTGTTATTTGACATAGACACTTTCTGGAACAATTTAGTAAATGTATTAAAATAGACACTAATTAGCTAATTCAGCCATTCCTCTTAATGTCTACCTTGTAGAAATACACTCACTCATTCACCATGAGGCATTGGTTGTACCATTGTTTGTATTAGCGACCTAAATATCTGCCAGTAAGGGTATGGATGAATAAACGTCAGTTCTCAGACTGTGGAATAACACATAGCTATTAAAAACGAATGAGGCATATTATGGAGAGATCTTTAAGACCTGTTATTGAGTGACAAAGCAAGTTGCAGAATGAAACAAATGGTATAATACTATTTACATAAAAGAACAAAACCAATACTGCCTATGTTCTCTGCATCTGTATGGATGTGAAAAGATCTGTAAGGATTCATGCAGAATAATAATAGTGGTTATTTCTAGGAAGGGGTGGAAGGGAAGGTAATGGAGATAGTAATCAGACGGGTTCTGGCCTTAAGTGAAAAGTGTTCTTTTTTTTATGTTTCCTTATTCATTTTCATGTTTTACTTATACAATTAAAAACAAATAGAAATTGATAGACATATAAATAAATCAATTGTTTAGAAGTATTTTTAATGCAGTATTTCAGCTCTGGGAAAAACCCCAATAGGAATTTGGAATCACAGGATGATGGGGCTAGTCTAGATTTTCTAGTCTAACCTGCACATTTCACCAATGAAGAAAGTGAAGCACAAGGAGGTTATGTAGCATATGTAAGGTCCCCAGAGAGTTATCAGCACGTGAGCCTGGGTTATAACCTTCTGACTCTTAGGTAGTGTTCACACCTCTCACTATGAGCTCATCAACCAGTGCTCCATTGGCAAGTGACCTATGGGTCACGAGCTGCCTGACAGAGCCAAGGAGAGGTTGGTCGCATGCTCACTGACATTGGTGTCTGTGCTCTAATCACCCTAAGTACTGAGAGCTGCTGAGCCCCCCCAAAGGAAACAGCCTTTGGCCAGATTTTTCACAGACTTTATGACAATTCTCCCACATACATATTCATCAAGAAGGAGAGTGTTTCTATATTTGAAACTACATTTTTTTTTGTTTGTTTTGGGTGGCTGTGAGGCTTGGATTTTTTTGTTTTTAATTTTTCTTTGAGAATAAGAGAAGGAAAAATCCTACATTGCTTTCAGCTTATGCAGCCTCCCCAGAGGTGTGAGATATAAACACAGTCTGTTTCCTCTATGGCTTTCCCAAGGGCACTGAAAATGTGATGATATTTAATTGGCTGTTCCATGTCTTCAGTGCCTTGGTAAAACAGCAGACACAATCACGAAATAAGAAAGAGCATCTGTGGCTGAATCATGGAGAATGGGAGCAGCTCGGGAGAAAAGAGCAGCTTCTGTATGCACTTCAGACCTCAGAGAGATGCTCAGAGAGGAGAGACATCTATGAAGTTACATTCGTCTTAAAAAAAAAAAATCAACATTTAAGAAGTCTGCATTGGGAGGGGCCAGTCTTTGTTGCTCATTTGTATACTCTTCTCCATCCAAGATGCAGTCCAGGCCTGCGTGCCTTGGTATATTTTGAAGAAAAAAACCTTGGTTGTTGTTTTCAAAGGAAGGAATAGTAATAATAGTATCTAACTTCCTAAGTGCTTGTTTCTGTTAAAGATCTTTGGTTTTAATTAATAGACTATTTTATAAGGTAGTTTTAGGTTTACAGAAAGTTTGAGTGGAAAGTACAGAAATTTCCCCTATTTCCCTATTATTAACATCTTTCATTCTTGTGCTACGTTTGGTACAATTGATCAGCCAAAGTGATACATTATTATTAACTAAAGTCCATAGTTTCCATTAGGGTTCATTCCTTGTAATTCTATGGGTTTTGACAACTGTGCAATGCCATGTAGCCACTGTTCCAGCGTCGTAAAGAATAGATCCGCTGCTCTCAGAATGCCCTGTGCTCCACTTTTCCATCCCTGCCTCCCCAAGTAATCCCTGCCACCCATCCATCTATTTACTGTCTCCATAGTTTTACCTTTTCCAGAATATCGTATCATTAGAATCACACAGTAGGCCTTTATTTTTAAAACTGGGTTTTTTTTTCTCGAGGTAAATTCACCCTTTTTAGGTATATACTTCTATGAGTTTTTACAAATGTGTACAGTGATATAACAGCCTCCA
Source organism: Equus przewalskii (assembly GCF_037783145.1). Lineage (NCBI taxonomy): Eukaryota > Metazoa > Chordata > Mammalia > Perissodactyla > Equidae > Equus > Equus przewalskii. The sequence goes on from NC_091843.1 coordinate 59,060,397, forward strand.
CAATCATGATATAGCCTGCTTCTGTCACCCCGAGTAGGCCCCTCACGCCTCTCTGGATTAAGTTCTCTGTGTACACTCTCCATCCTTACTAAAAACCTCTGAAGAAGGCACTCTTCCTATGTCTACTTTACAACGAGGGGTCTAGGCGCAGAGAGGTTAAGTGATTTGCTCAGGTGCACACAGTGACGAAAGAGGTGGAGCCAATATTCCAACTTTGGTGGTCTGATTCCAGAGCCCATGTTCTTAACGCCTGGTTGTAATATCTTAATGTCCTGCTTGTATACTCCAAAAACAATGGCACTTCATTGTGTCATACAACATAGTACTCTGAAGAAAAATCTCCCAATTTACTGGTGAAATAAACACGGCCCCTCCAAACAGAAATGGCTTTCTCAAGTGAGTGGTAGGATGGAACCAGAACCCAGGACTCCCAACTTTAAATACAACCTCGAACATGCTTTGCTCATAATAGGCACTTCATAAATGTCTCTTCGTTTGAATTGAAGTATTTGCAAGTTCTCCGGGGAAATGATGACAAGCCACGGTGACTGTAAGTCTGAGAAGCATTAAGATACTGCACACCTGCAGGCTTTGAGGCCATGCCAGTATGTGCAACTGCTGCCCTGGTCAGAAGGTTGTGAAGAAAGCCTGACGTACAGTAGAAGCTGTGGGGCAGCAGCATAACATTTTGATAAAGTGTCCTTTGGGGCTTTGGCTTAGCAGCAAGAGATACAGAAAAATAGATTACATGCATGAAGGTGGAAAAATTACACAACGCTGCCTCACTTCTCCCTCTCCTTCACCTTCCATTACCTCCTTGGAGAAAAAAGTCTGACTGTTGACAGCCCATCCCCTGAGGCGATGTCTAGAACTCTTGCCTCCTGACTGAAATCTCGTTAGCAGGTTGCCTGGCTTCTCTGAAGGAAAGATCATTTAGGAAAGGATTCAAGTCTCTCACGACATTGTCTTTGTCATGAATATTCAGTGTAGGGAGGTAGGCTAAAAAGATGGTTCTAGTCTCTGACAGTATTTACATAAGCCGATAATGATGGCTTGTTGTATAACCTGTTAGTGTGACTGTAGCATTTGCTTCTTTTGAATTGAACTTTTCCTAAACAAGAGCTGAAGCAGTCAAAGAGGTTCCCCTATTAAGAGATAAATATTGGAGGTGGAATTAATTTATTCAGCAGCAGTATTTGTCTATTGGCTCCTAGTAGGGAAGGAATACCCAGCTGGAATGGGAAGGAGTGTAGTTAACAAAATCTCCAGCTCTCAACTATCTTATAGACTACGTGAGCAAATGGCCAGCAAACAAGCAGATGACAGCCAGGCCCTCTAGGGTTAGGCTAGTAGCAGTTAGGAGAGAAGAACGTTCTGTTGGGGACATGGATCTGCAGAAGCCTTCGTGGAGTTTGACCACATCAGAAGGGATGAGCAGGGTTTAAGTAAGTGGCAGAAACAGTGCCTGGTTCCTAGCACAAACAAATATTTGTTGAATAAAAAAGGAAGGAAAATATGTATCTTATGGCTGGGACAGTAAGGGCAGAGGCACAGAGGTGGCACCGAGCACAGTCAGCCAGAATGAAGCAGATAAGAGTGGAATTTAGACATGGTGTAGAGCAGCGCTAGACTGCAGAGATGCAGAGAGGAAATGACATTTACTGACACCTTCCACCTGCCAGACACCACAAGGATCACTCGTCCCACTCAAGTCTGACAGCGATCTCCAGTGTGAATTCTTCCTACCTCTGTCTCATACAAGTGACTATTTAAGCTTTGAGCAGTAAAGAAATTTGCTCAAGTCACACATCTAGCATTCAATAGCTTAGTAATTCATGCCATTTTTTGTCAGCCTGGAAAGCCCCTGTTCTTTCTACTGTGTAACAGTCTTTCTTAGGGGACAGGTGTGAGTCTAATCCTCAGTTCTTAAGGAGGGAGAGGGAAAAGTAGTGATTTAGGAAGTTGTTCACTGTATTACACTTTAAAGACAGGGTAGGAAAGGATGAGAAGGAATGTTAGGGGCCCAGCTAAAAAGGCTGAATTGAATAGTGGCAGCAATGATGGGAAGGACAAATATAAACGGTATTTGAGACAAACCAAAGCAATAAAGCTTAGGGACAGGTTAGACATGAGAGATGAAGGTGGGGGAAGCAGTTCAGGTTAATCATAAGATCTGAGAGCTGACAGAGTAGAAAAAAGGTGATACTGTCTTGGAAAGGAAAGACAGGCCTGGGAAATAGAATCATGTGGGTGAGGGGAAGAAGATGACAAGCTCAGTTTGGGACATGTTGATTTGGAAATGATAGCTGGAGACATAAATGGAAATGTGCTGCAGGCATCTGAAAATATGAGTCTAGCCAAAGAACAGGCTAAAATATAAAATTGGAAGCCTTCTACACTGAATAAAGTCATGAGTCCATCAATGGAGGAAGTATAGAACAGCCTTGAATCGTACCCACAGTAGGAGATAGAAAGACAAAGAGAATCCAGGAAGCTGCTACATAAAGAGTAGTTTTAGAAGGAGAAAGAGAACAGAGACGATAGATAAATAGAGAGATAGAGAACTGTCATGAAGAAGAGACAGTAGACAGTGTGTGGGGAAAAACACTGTCAAATGACATAAAGACAGTGTATTAGTCAGGATACTAGCTGACATTCTGTAACCAAGAAATTTAAATGGCAGCAGTAAATGGTTCAGGGCTGGTAGGGTGAGTCCACAGTCATCAGAGTCCCGGTCTCCTTCTCCCTTACTGCTCTGTGTCCTTAACACTGGGTGCAGTGGAGTGAATGTTTGTGTCTCCTCAAATTTTTATGTTGAAATCTTTAGCCCCAATGTGATGGTGGTAGAAGGTGGGGGATTTGAGGAGGTGATTAGGTAACAGATAATTAAGCATTAGTGCCCTTATAAAGGGGACCCCAGTCAGCTCTGTTGTCCTTTTTCTCCCACGTGAGAATACAGTGAAAAGACAGCTGTCTGCAACCCAGGAGAGGGCTCTCACCAGAACCCGACCATGCTGGCATCCTGATCTCAGACTTCTAGCCTCTAGGACCGTGAGAAATAAGTTTTGTTGTTTATAAGCTTCCTAGTCTATGGGACGTTGTTATAGCAGCCTAAAGTGACTAAGATACCGGGCTCTCCTCTCTTGGTCTAAGTTGCTTCACTTCTTGCAGTCACTTTTGTATTCAAGCATGCAGGAAAAAGGAAAAGGGGGATGGGACAGGCCTGCCTTAGAAGTTGCACACATCAGTTTAGAGTCCATGGCCACACCTGGTTATAAGGGTATCTGGGAAATGTAAATCTTCAGCTGGACAGCCACGTGACCAACTGAATTTCAACTTCTTCCTGTGTGATAAGGGAAGACTGGATATTGGGGGACCACCAGCTGTCTTCACCATGAGTGGAAAGGATAATGACAGTTTAGAAAAGACCCTTGAATTTGACAAGCCGTTGGTTACTACAAAGCCTATTTAACTTTTCTTCCCGCCTCCAGTCTTGCTGTATTCCAATCCATTGTCCATGCTGCAATTAGAAGGAATTTTCTAAAGTGTTACTCCTCTGATTGAACACCTCCCTGACTCCTCAGTACTTTTAGGATGAAGTCTAAAACTGTAAACATAGCTAGGCTTTCATGATGAGAACTCTACCTACCTTTGAAGTCTTACTTCTCTCTCCTCCCCTCCCTCACACAGCCTCTTATACCCTACATTCCTCCCTCACTCAATTTCTTTCACTGACTGGAATGCAGTGTTCATCTCCCCTCCCTCTGAGGTGTCGAATCTCCTATTGCCTCTCCTTAGGATACTTCTCCCCACTTTGCTTGCATTCCTCCTATCCATATTCAAGCTAGATTCCATGTCCGCTGGGGTGCTCTCATTGATTTTCCAGGCCAGAGTTCTGTGCCATACCTACACGTTCTGGAAGTACCTTGCAGGTCACATGTACCACTTATCCAAATCTGCTTTGTACTGCTTGGCTTCTCTGTCACCCACTAAACTCTCAGCCCCTTGAAGTAAAAGGTAGCCCCTTATGCAAGTATGTGTGCCCAGAGGTTAGCGCAGGGCCTGGGACAGAGTAGGAGATCCAAAGTATTGGTTGAATGACAGAAGGACATAACTCTAATGAGAGAAAGACTCAAAAGCTATTATTTATCAAAGCAAGGGGCTCAGGCCCCTCCGCTACATAATGAGGAGCATGTTAATATGCTGACAAATAGCAAAGAAAATGAATTACTTTGACAGGAACATTAGAGTGCAGCATTTATCTTACAACCCGAAACATTGTTGGCTGTCATGATTCCATGTCTTACAGTTAGTCGGATTGTTTTTGGCAATCCCCATTTCAGGGGAGGGAAAATTGCCTATTGTAAAGGAAGCATCCACAACCCACTATTTAGCAGAGCTGTAAGAGCTTATTTGCTTATTACCATGGCAACCACCAGCCCAACACTGCACATTAGTATACTTGTCTAGACAGCACCAAATTCATCAGCACTTCCTCTTTCGTATGCCTGATTTCAAACAGGCAGGTGTAGATCCAAGGTGCTACAGAGGAAAAATACATTTTCTCCCCATGTGGGCAAACGAGAGTGTTGAAGGCCTCCTGTGAGCGTCTAAATGGCTAGCGTTGATATCTGCAGTAATTTGAAAGCTCCAGCATTAGTCTGTGTTTCTCTTTTTTAATAAAACCTTACTAGAAATAAAGAACCAGAAATATATCCATATGGCTTGCCAACTGTGTCTAAAAATAGTCTATGTGAAAGAAAAAGATCACTAACTTTTAAAATTATGACAAACTAAGAATCAAAAATGTCTTTTAATTGTATTTTTCTTCTCGTCATCAGTTAGACACAGATAGCCAAAGCCATAAACCAGACTTTTATTGACCTAGAGTATTTGTAGTGTTCCCTTTGAGGGAGAATCTGGGGAGGACCAAACCCTCCGGACCCAGTCCCTTGAGTCTTGCTGAATCTCAGGTCAGGACGTTCCACAGGCAGAGTGCTTCCTGATTTGCTTGTTCTTAAATCTCTGGCAATGCTGGAAAATCCACCAGCAAGTATCCTCCAGCAATATTTTGGAATGGAAGACCCAGAAAGGACACATGTATATTTCCTCTCAGGAACTAGTGGTTTTGACTAGTTTATGGGTATGAATATAAACTTCGAATTCTATTTGTACATAGTTAACTATGTGAGTGGTGACTCTGTATCCAGTTTATTCTAATTTGGTAGTAAATAACTGTGGTCAGGCGGGGACATTTGGCCTGGACTTCACATTCACAAAGGGCAGCAAATTTAGAAATTTGACCTTGTCTCCAAATAAGCGTATACAGAGCCAGAGACACGCTGACAGAATTGGAACCATTCGGCATTCATCCTATAACTTGAAACTTGGTCCATTACTGGACAAACTGCTTTGCAGAGCACTCTGGGATAGTATAGTCTATAAATCCCATCATTATTACATGGAGAGCATAACTATATCACATTGACTTGTGTGCGTAAAAAGCATTGGTTTGTTAAATGTAACTATTTAGCATGGAAAACAAAACACGCTTTTCATGTCTTCATTTAAAAAAATCTATCAGTAGCCTCATGAAACTGAAGAGGGCACGTCTCTCTCATGGCTGAGAAGCCTCTGGGATGAGGTAAGCACCTTTGTTAGCTTTTGGTCCCCCGAGTCTTTTTGCTTCATTTTATGACATTTGGTGGATCCTTAATAAAACATTAGTTTAATTAATGCATGAATGAATGCACCTTGAATGTGAATAAACACATTTTGGTTTCTAATCAAGTTCTCCTAAATTATATACAAATAGTTATTAAATATGCCTTAGGCATGGTTAGCTGATGAAAAAAAATGTCATATCCAGAGAACAAACTCAGGTGATTTTGTATCATCTCATTAAACAGTACAGCTAGAGAGTCTCAGAGAAAAACACTGAAATAGCACTGATTGGGAAAAAACAGGGGGAAGGTAAACCTGAATTAGTGGAAAGTGAACTGTAGAATATTTTTTAAAAGAAACGAAGATTTGTTATTCTCAAGCTAATGCAACTCAGAATAGACCGTGGTCTAAGAGAGGCTAAGCTGTTTCACTAAAATGTAATAACAGCAAGACACCTCTGTATTGTTTCCTATGATTGCTGCAACAAATCACCACAAATTTAGTGGGTTAAAACAACACAAATTTATTCTCTTACAGTTCCGGAGGTCGAAAGTCCAAAATCAGTTTCACTGGACAAAGTCAGGGGCTGACTCCTTCTGGAAGCTCAAAGGGAGAATCCCCTGCCTTGCTTTTTCTGGCTTCTGGAGGCCGCCTCCCTCCCTTGACTCACATCCCTGCAGCCTCCTGCCTCCATCATCACATCTCCTACTTCTCCTTTGACCTACTTGTCTCCCTCTTACAAAGACCCTTGTGATTAGATTTAGGACCCATATGGATAATCCAGAATATTCTCCCTGTTTCAAGATCCTTAACCTAATCTCATCTCAAGCCCCTTTTACCATATAAGGCAACATTCACAGGGTCCAGGGCTTAGGATGTGGCTATCTTTGGGGGCTACTGTGCAGTTTACCACACCTTTTTATCCCATAAGTGGTTGTGTCGGGTATCTCATTTGGTCTGGGTTTTATTTTCCTCATCTGTGCAATGAGGAGGATATATTAAAGCAGTTGCTCCCGACCTTTTCAATATTTTTATGGCTGACCATTGAATGGATGAGACAGCTTTGTAAAGAGTAAAGGGTAATTGACTTAAATTAGTCTTATCTGTGCCCCCTATAGATTATGTGACCTTGGGAATGTCCTTTAAACATTCAGTCTCAGCCTCAGTTGGGAATGCACTTGGCTGTAGATAACAGAAGACTCGACTGTAGTCTCTTAATCACATACAGGTTTGTATTCTCACATAATAAAGTCCAAAAGTAAGCTGCTGAACCAACATTTCTGCTTTTTGTGTTTTTGCCTTTCCTTACTGGGCACATAACGGCTGTGGCAGCTCCAGTCCTCACGTTCATGTACAAAGCAGGAAGGAGAGTGGAGGACAGAGATAGCTGGGGCAGTTCCTTTAAACAAAACCCAACGAATATACAAACAAAGATGTCCTAGAAACTCCAGCAGATTTCTTTTTTATGAGTCATGAGCCTGAACTGTAGCACATACCCCTGGCAGCAGGGCTGGGGGAAATGAATACCTAGACCAAGGCAGGAAAGTTTCTCTTTCAAAAATAATCAGGATTTTGTCAGCAATGACGATGGGATGTTGAGATGAATGGATATCAGCTGGCCACCTAATGGTGTCCGCCACTTTCCCACTCTGCAAAATGGAGTTAATAATACCTAGCCTGCTAACTCTACACAGTTGCATGAGGTTCAAATAGGACATATGTGAAAGAGCTTTGTAAAATGCCATGCAAACTAGTAAGTAGACTAAATTATGCACAAAACAGAAAAATATTGTCCTATCCCACACAGAACTAAGTACATAGTAGATACACAAATATTTATTTAGAATTTATATAATAAAATAAGTTTGCCTTCTACTTCTGACAGAGGATCTTTAAAAAATAATGTTATACACTGGGTTAATGTGGTTTTTCTTCTTTTGGAATGTATAGACTATCGCCATAGCAATAACAGTAACCATAACAGCAAGGCCATAATACTTCATTACAATTTAATAACAGGAATGAAAGGGAAAATATCTTGTCGTTTCAGTTGTATGGGAGAATTTTGGTAAGAACATACTGTAACTTGACCAGGACATCTGCACTCCTAAGAAAACAATACAGAAAGCCAAAATACTGGTTTTATAGCTAATTTGAAAGAGTCATCATTTTGAGGCATGACGTCCTTGGGTGTCATGTGGAGACATGGGCCAAATGGGAAAAACTCACATTTTGAATCTTCCATGTCACCTTCTATGATTCTGGTCATTGTCCCCTCCAGGCTCTGGAAGTAGAATGCCTTCTGGTTCCCCAGCTAGTGAGAGCTAACTGCATCACAGCCTTAGGTTTGCTTTCATTTAATTTTTTAAACCAATTCATCATGCAGCAAAACTCTGTTAAACATTAGGTTAAACTTTGTTAACTACTACTTGTTATGCTAGAGATATGGTAGTTTATGACAATGAGGATGGAGATTGGCTATATTTCCTTCATTTTACTAAAAGTCATAATTTCATGTAGATATGATCAATAGAGTATAATCCAGAGTCATCATGACATCGCATCCCTAAATACTTTAGCAGGCATCTCTAAAAAATATGGACTTTTTCCTCCACTGACAAATTAACATTATCCAGCTATCAAAATTGATGGTATCTTCTTAATCATCTAGTTAAGTCCATATTCAAAATTTTCCACTTGTCTCCAATATGTCCTTTGGAGGTGGTTTATAATATATAGTTGTAAATATAGATTATATTTAGAGAGATGGATATCGTATAGATATCTATACACCTCTGTGTGTGTGAATGATGTAATTCTAGGAATGCTTTATAGCATTGAAGGGGCCAGCAAGTCTTAAATCTGAAGGGCAGGCTGGCAGGCTAGAAACTCTTAGGCAAGAGCTTCTTTAATGAAATCTCAGTTTTGCTCTTAAGGCCTTTCAACTGATTGGATGAGGCCCACCTACATTATTGAGGATAATCTCCTTTCCTTAAAGTCATGGACTGTAGATGTTAACCACATCTATAAAATACCTCCAGCAGCACCTGGATTAGTGTTTGGTTGAAAACTAGGTACTACAGCCTAGTCAAGTTGACATATAAAACTAACCATCATGGTGGTGTTTAGCTTATTCCTCTAGCCCTGTGCTGTCCAATATGGCAGCCACTAGCTATTGAGCATTGAAGTGTAATTAGTCTGAATTGAGGGGTGCTGTAGTGTAAAATCCACACCAAATTTAGAAGACATAGTGCAAATAAAAAGAATGTAAATTAGCTCATTAATAATTTTATTATTATCATTAGCTATTTTTGTTATTGATTACATGTTGAAATAGTATTTTACATATGTTCGGTTAAATAAAATGTATTAATTATCACTGTTTCATTTTACTTTCTTAAGTATGGTTACTGGAAAATTTAAAATGACGTATGTGGCAACATTTTATTTCTTTTGGGTAGCAATGCCCTAGCCTCTGTATTTTCTGTAATCTAGAAATGAGACTCTAAAGATTTGGTTAGATTAAAGATAAACTTTCCCAGCAAGACTGCACTGTAATGATGCTTCATATGGCAGTAGAAAGTATTATCTTGTATACGATTAGTGGTTTAGAGTTTGGCCACTAGAGTGAGGGGATAACCTTTTGATTCTTCCATGGTAACATTATGTTTTTCTCCTTGTGACCAGAAAGTAATCCTCTGGTGGTTATTACTTTGCCAGCATATGAACATCTAGTTTCTCAAAAACAATTCACCTAATGGTTTCAATAGCAATTGATAATCCTTGCTTAAATAAATCATTTAATCAGAGATTTCAAAATAGTTAATTGCCAATTTTGTCATTCCTTACACATAATTAATTGTCATTACTCTGTAAAGTAGAAGTTTCTCGTTTAACTCAGGCCATTTGGTTGCTATGAAATCTTATTGGAAAGGTGGGATAAATTCTTATCTCTTTCATTTAATTGCCAATTTTCAAAGCAAGAAATTGACTTAATAGATGCCATAAATGATAACAAATTACTTTTTTCTTGGTTTCTGCTTTTTGAATATCATTATGAACTCATGGGTTTTCTTCACGTACAGAATACCTTTCAAATGACTTCAATTGTTATTCTTTTTGATGCTTGAATTTTCACAGCTTGGATCCTCAATATGATTCCAGTGTCCTTTTGACACAAGCTCATCAATCCTGGAAAGTTTTCTTGCTTTTTAGCACACAATATATCCCAGACTCACCTTGTATCTTCCTACTCAGATCTTCAATCAGTCGTTTCTCCAGGAAGCTCTGGTTGCTTGCATTAGCATGTGTATTTAGAAACCAAGATCTTGTGCTTAGAATCATGACTTTTCTTTATTTACTTATAACGGCAACTGAATTTCACAGTTTTAAACTTACAGGTAAAAAAATGGAATTTTATTTCCCTATAAGTAACTCAGGTTTTTCCACTGGAATTTCCACTGATGTCAGAAAACTACATCATGCCAGTCAAAGTAAACTTAGCTCCTTCTGGATTTTTCTTAGGCTTAATTGGATTAAAATTCAATCAAATTTAGGTCTCCCTCCTTCCTCTCAATCCTTCCCTTTTCCCCAAAGATGGTACGGACTTGGAGGTTAGTGTGGAAGGAGTGTTTTGCATTGTCCTAACACCTAGAAAGAGATGTCTTATTCACGTGTGGGATGCCAGATTTCACAAATGAAAACACAAGATGCTCCTTTTTAGCAGCTTCCACAACTAAAATGTACATGTTCTCTCTCCTCCTTGGTCACCAGATCTTTGCAAACCACTCTGTGTGCTCCTTGTCCCAACTGCTGGGAATTTCCAGGTCTAATGATCCATTCACAACCAGTGCCAACCCCATCCGGGATGTATAAAAATTTGCCCTCCTCTGGGGCTCTGAAAGTTTCAAGGGACTGACTTCCTATTTCTCACCACCTATTTCTACTTTACTGCTTGTTTCTTTTTAAAGTGTTTTGTCTGCTATCTAAGGTAATAAATACCACTAATTTTGATGTAGGGGGCCAAGGGAAACTTAAGGAAAGAAAGACTTGTGTTATTGTTTCCAAACTTTATTTTGCTGCACATTCCTCAGGAGAGATTTGCTATTCCCTGTCTTAGCTCCTACCGTTTCCTACCTCCAGAATTTTGCTCTTGTGTTCCTTTTGCATAGATTGATCCTTCCCACCTCTTACTAGTCTCTGTATATTCAGATCCACTCATTCTTTAGGACCCACACAGACCTAGAAAATATTACTTTCTCCTTCTATTCTAATTCTATTTCATCTCTGCCTTTCTTGTGGGACTTATTATTTTATTTATTATTCATTCTATAAACACATATGAAGAACCTACTACCTACCAAGGTTTGTGCCCTTTTATCTGAACTAGATTGTAAATTCTTTGGAAGCAGAATCAATTTCTAGTTCATCATTGTATTTCTGTACGCAGTAAATACTTTTGAACGAATGAAGGAAGCAATGACTGAATAAATAAGCATGTGAATTGCTGATCACCCAGATTGCAGGAACCTTATCTCCTCTCCAGCTCCTAGGGCCATGATGCCTAAGTTCTTGGCTTTCCATACTTCTCTTTCAAGCTTACTTTCATCTGCATCTATTTTCTCTTTGTTCATCTTTCTAGGAGGAAGAAGAGACCCGCTTTCAATTTCAGACTAGCCTTTCCACTCATCTTTCATCTAGAAATCATCTCTTCCTAATTTCTCTTGGATCTTGATTCAGCAATGATCTCCCTCTATCTTTAACCTTCCTTTGGCTCCTTCTACTCAGCATATAAACAGGCTAGTGTTTCAAGTCTTTGAAACCCTCTTCCCCTCTTGTCCCAGAATGCTCCTACCAGCCTCTCCATCTTCACCTCCTGTTATTTGCAACCCTAAAGCTATGTTGCAACTATACTGAAATATCTGACCTTCTATCTTGGTTCACCTCTCTTTCTTGCTTTTTATTTGCTCTTTCTTTTACTTGAATATCCTCTCATTCTTTCCCTCATTCTTTGCCTTCAAGTCTCAGCTCATGCATTCTTTCCTCTGAGAAGTCTTCTAAGACTTCCACAGAAGAGCTGATCACTCCTCCATTCTATAATTTCACCTGGTACCAGATGTACTGTAATTATTTGTCAGCAGATCTGCCTCGCCAAGTCATTGTGGGATCCTTTTGGATAGGTACAAGTTCCTATTAATAATATACATATTCCCAGTGGCTGGCTATGGTAGGTCCTAAAAGCTTTAAATGATAGACGAATGAATCAACAGATGAGACTGACCATCTCATTATCTATAGCTACTGCAATGTACCCAGGAAAAATCCTATGATAGTTCAAGCCAATGGGTGTGTTTCTCCTGTAGCCAGCCCTGGCAAGGGCAGCATGACCTTGGCAATGTCTTGTCATGTATTGAGTAGGAAATCTACTAATTTTCCTGTTTGTGTAATATGCTGGCCAAAGGAAAGATGGCTGTGTGTGGTGAAGGCAGCAAATGAAAAGACCTTCTGTGCAAAGAATGTTCCTCTCTTACATTTCATTTCACAGGAGGTACCTCCTTGGAATGTAAACCCTAATTCAAAGAGGGTTGACACAGATCATGCTCACAGAACGAAGACAAGTAGATGGTTGTGGAAATCTTTATTCCAGTGTCTGAACCTTCTGCTAAAGCAAACAGGAAAAAGAAAAAAAAACCTCATAATTACCCATCTTGGCTATAAATTCTTTCTACCATTCATTGAAAATAAGAACTGGAAAAAAAACTTTAAAATCATCTAGCAAAGCCCATTCATTTTGCCTATCCTAATTCACGTTTTAAAGATGAAGAATCTAAGGTTTGGAGTAGCCAGAGAAGTGGGAGGTAACTGGTCCAAGGTCTCACGGCCAGTAATTGGCAAAACTGGTACCTGAACTCAGGTTTCCTGGTATTCCACCCAACACTTTTCAACTTCATTATGCGAATTATATGCATAAATAGAAAAAGTACATGAAGAGAAAAAGGGAAGACTGCAAAAGCTGGAATACTATGGTATTGTAAAATAGTTTATTAGCTTGGATATGCTTCCAACATTACTGCATTTGTCATTTCCTTACATTGATCTATGACCTGGTGTCCGTCTTTCCTGGCACTTAAAATATATTAGTTTGAAAATAATTATTTCTTTGTCTTGGTTCTTCAACTACAAAATTCATTGTTCTACTTTTGGAAGAATTATGGAGATCAATGACAGAATTCATGGGAGCCACAGTATTTGATAATGGATTTGCCAAATTGCCATTGGATAGCTGTTAAGAGCTATGAAGAGTCTGAAATTTTACCATACTTATAATCTTACAAGTTAGCTTCATGGATGCTGATGGAAGATGTGAAACTCCTGGGTTAGGATCAAAGCACTTCATCTCTCTTGGCAATAGCAGTAGCCGGAGTATCAGCATTTGCACTGGTTTCCTAAACCTTGATTCCCACAGGGCAACACAAAGGAGGCCAGGTGACATCGGCACTCACAGTGGGTTGGTGTGATAGAAGGGAACCCAGAGCCTAGGGAATTTGAATCTTTTATAATAGACAGTAAAGCTGCCTGCCCTTTGCTCTAAGGGAAGACATCATCTCTATTTACCAAGGTTGTCTGCTGTGCAAACATATACAAGTATCCTTGAAAAGATAATCTGAAACAAAGATAGTATCTCTGCTCACAAGACATGGAAAAACAAAAGGAACACACAGAATAGTGTCTCCCACTAATACCTTCTTATTCATTTCTATGCTGCCTTGGGTTTTGGTGAATTTTCTCATGAGTATGCCACTCCATCAGCCACTCTGATTAATCTTACTGACAGAGGCTAGGACCAAATCTGTCAAGGAGTCTTATATAGCATTTAATTAAGGCTACTCTCATCAAGACTTCAAGTGACAGGATGATGCTATTCTGTAGCTAACATCAATCATGTCCCCAGGGCCTCTGACCCACCTAGCTTCACAAATCCCATAAACCATCAGTGTCTACAGTAGAAAGTCAGGTGGTTTCTCCTTAAATTGCTTGGCCTGAGGCATTAATCCACATACAATGGGATGTATTAGTGTTTGGACAGATTCCATCTTGGCCTGCAAGGAGGAAGGAAGTCTAGGACAATTCTGTCATCCAAACTAACTCCTGTCTGTGGATTGAGACTGACCCAAATGCCTTCCAGTGCAAAAGTGGTGTTGTCACTCAGTTCAGCAAAAGTCAGTGGAAAAATTTGTATTGTCTTTTGTAACTGAAGGATTCCCATTGTGGGAAATCTATCCTGAGCACGCCCATAAATAATAAGTCAGTTCTCCATCTAAGAATTTTCCCTGATGAACTAGAATTAGCCTTATTTTGGAGAGATCTTTGCAGTTGTCTGAAGGATACCTGATCTAGAAGTGGTGTTTCTTTAAACACTTTCAGGTCTCTTATGACCATCTCTAAGGTAGAAAGCACTCTTCTTAAAGGAGGGAGGCAAGTTAATGCCTGGCTTCCACAAAGAAGTACAGGCCTGGGGAAATAACTCTTGTTTACAATTGCTGGGGCCTACAAAGTGGGACCTACTTCAGTCAGGGGCACAGGTTGACAGTGCCTCCAATCTGGCCTCCTGGGCAGCTTAGGGTTCCAAGTTTACTAACAGTAATTGAGTCTAACCCTTGTTTTTGGAAGAACTATCTGAGGGAGTCCAACCTGACCTATATGTCCCTGGTACCACCAAGGTAGGATTAGTCCAACCCATGGAATGACTCAGTATCAGCTATGGCAATGGGAGTGGTAGAGAGATCTGGAGGTGCTGGCAGCGGTCTTGCATGGAAAGTGCAGAGCCTAGGGCTTTCCCCTGCTGTTTCTGAGATTTCTTAGTAAGGTTAAAGGAATGGTAGCTAAATCAAGGTCAGAACCATCTAGTAGGGAATGGCAGACCCAGCAGTTAGTTAAATTTAAAATGTTTGTAAAAGTCAGAGAGAGGTACACTAGGGCATTTTCCTTCTGGAGGAAGGCTCCAGGGTGGTTCTGAAAGACAAAGATCATTAATGTCGTCCTTCTGTACCTGTCAAGGTCTAATATGTGCCTTCCCCTGTGGCCAGGCTTGTAGCTCTCCCTCCACTGTCACAAAGTCAGTATGTCCCATTCCAGTAGCTGTAACCTTGTTTCAAATCATCCCCTACTCATCCTTAGACCTTTCTTATAGAAGGTTTCAATGCAAGAGGGTAAAGAGTTATAAAACTTACAGAGACTCTGTATGTCCACCACTTTGGCCTGCATGAGGCACTCACCAAGCAGTGTACTCAACCAGGTGGCCATTATCCTTATGATATAGGACCATGTCAAACCCACAGAAGAACCAGATGGTGACACCATGCTTAAGTTTGAATTCTCTATGCCCTATTCAGGCTGCCACCAGGAAGGTGTACCAACCAAGTACGCCTGAGTTTGTCATTAGGGGAAAGAAATAAGATGCCATGTCTGAGAATTGTCAGGATGGAGTTGCAAGTTTTCAAAATAGATCTACATAACCCCTTGATCCTTTCTTTCTAATTAGTATTGAGGAAGTGGCTGAGAGAAGATGATTCCTTTCTGAGGTCAACCACATTTAGAGAACAAACTCCCTTGCTAAAGTGTGTGGACCAGGAGGTGAGATAGGTAGAGTCAGAAATCTTTTGGGGTTGTTTTTTGAGAGAGTCATTCCAACACTCCACAGGACAGGATGTCCATGGATGGTAGGGAGAGTGAAAAGCTCATCAAATACCTTTACAACCAGCCCAATGTTGAGTGGTTTTTGCAATAAAATTCATGGAATTTAGACTCTAAAAAACAGGAAACACGACACAGATTAGTTTCAAGGGCCACAACGGTGTGACCAAAGTTGGCTGATGGGACAGGAATAGCAACATCAATGGGATGTTAAGTTCCGGTAAGTTCAAGTCAAGTTCAGGTAAGATGTGGACTCACAGGGTCAGACACCAGGCATTTACTAGGTACTTGCCCTCTAAACTACAAAATCTGTGAAACAAGAAATTTGACAGGGGGAATGAGTTTAGAAGCCAGAAAGAGTGGAGTAAAGGGGCAGAATCTGGAATCAAAGGTCAAAAACCCAAATGGAACTTGGTATATGTGGGTGCAGACTGGGAAGAAGCCAGAAGTATCAAGAAACATTGTTTTTGGGGGCCAGTGGTTGTCAAACTATCTTGGAGGAACAGGTTCAAGATAATCATCTCTCACTTGATCTTCTGAAATAGAGTCTTAGCTGGTTTCCTTTACTCCGGCCTCTTCCCCTGCCAATTCCTCCTCCATGTGGCTGCCAGAATTCCATTTATGAAATACAAATCTGGTTATGCCAGTACACCTCTTGAAAACCCTCCTTTGGGCTCTCACTGTGAAAGGATAAAGTCTAAACTCTTTTATATGACATTTAATGTCCTTCACAAGTTGAACACAGTCTGCTTTGCAACCTCATCCCTTGTGTCTCCCCAACATGTACCCAATGTTCTGGCCACACAGAATTATATGTTTTTCCCCAAATCCGCCATGCTCTTTCATGCCAATTTGCCTTTATTTCCTTGCCTGGAATGACCTTGTCTTTCTCTGCCTGGAAAACTACTAGGTTCAGTTCAACTGTCTCCTCCTCTAAACAGCTCTCTAACTAGCAGGCTGTGCTCACATATGCACATTTTGATTATGATGCTGTGTTAGTGCAGTGTCTATGCCTGTGTTGTCCACCAGACTGTGACCTTCTTGAGGGAACTTGTCTTGTTGATTATGGTAGCCCCACCACCTACTACAGTCCTTGGCATATAGTAGGTACTTATTCAATATTTGTTGAATGCATTAGCATCTTTATGATGTACCAAATTGTTTCCTTGAAGAATAAGTATTTCATCTATCATGTTAAAAAATCAAATGAGGAGCCCGCCCAGTGGTGCAGCGGTTAAGTCCACGAGCTCCGCTTTGGCAGCCCAGGGTTTGCCAGTTCAGATCCCGGGCGTGGACCTGCACACTGCTTATCAAGCCGTGCTGTGGCAGGCATCCCACGTAGAAAAAAATGGAGGAAGATGGGCACAGATGTTAGCTCAGGGCTAATCTTCCTCAAAAAAAGAAAAAACATCAGATGAGGGCCCAAGAGTCTGGATTATTATGAATAATAACACCAATCCATCAAGTATAATATTAATGACTTTATATTAGATATCCATTTTTCATTTCCAAAGCAATCAGCAGTAACTGCTGTAATTAAGCACTCTAATGTTTAAGATTATTAAGTGTGAAATTAAGCTGAAGTCATCCAAGGGACAGCAGGTGAACATTGTTTTAGGGAATGAATATTTGTGTGTGATTTTTTTAAAGACACACATAGATCATACATATCCTAACTACACTTTTTCCTACAGCACTCTTATTTGTTCCCAAATGCAGCATGTCCTTCCTCCCCGCCCCTCCTCCACACAAACATGCCTACCTTTCTGTTCACCCATTGCCCACAAAACAAATATCCAAAGGAAATAGAGGTTTTGTGTCAAGTTATCTATAAATGTGAAAGATACTTATGGAAGCACTATTTGAAATGTTTTTTGAAGGCATCTTTGGAAAACCTTCTAGTGCACTTAGTAGTGTATTGAATCTCCAGAGGATGCACATTATTTATTCAACCTGAAGGGCCGGCACCTGACATGGCCATTTTCTGGAAAAGCACCATAGATGGAAGACCTCGTCTCTTTGGAGAGTTGCCTGGTTTCTCACTATCTTCCACGCTGAGTGGCCATTTTGTAATAAAATCTTTGACTTTGCCAGTGACGCTTGTCTTCATGCTAAGTATTATTGAAGTGGAATTAAGACAATTTTGGCATCCCATAACAACCCTTCTGGTGTAACACATTGACCTTCAAGGCTCCCTGATGCTAAACTGCAAGTGTATGTAAGAAGCAAACCAAAAGTATGCGCCCCTTACATTGATAAATACTGTGCAGTCATGCCCATTCTTGCCCCAGTGAAGTTTTATCAAACTTATATGTTTAGAGCACTAGTGATCCCTCAGTATATTAGGAAGAGATCACCAATCAATCATAACATTCTCCCACTGAGCATGGGAAAGCCAGCTACTAACAAGCAATCAGAATTGGTTTTTAAGAAAATATCCATTTTTTCTTTTTACTCTAGTGCATGAGAATATAGCTTCAAATAAGAAAATAAATCCTAGTTACAGTGAAGGAAATCCAACAAATACTAATTGGGTATCGTAACCTACCTTGCACAAGAACTCATTCAACACTCATGTCAACCCTCTTCCAACTTGTCTTCTTCCACTAAAGAAGCTGAAAAGCTAAAATTATACTTCCATACTGCCATGCAACTACAATGCAGCCATGTGACCTAGGTGCCACCAATCAGATGGCCCTGAAGGAGACTTGAATATTAAAATGAGAAACTTGAGGCTGTGGCCTTAGAGAGAGAATACATCTTCTGACAGGCACAGTGGACTTGGAGGCTGGTTCCTCTGGAATCGCTGTGGTAGAAGTTGTGGTGTTCACATCTAAGCATGCTCAGTGCTAAATTTTGGGCTGCAGCCGCGGTGGTTTATTGGAACTGTCTGTGGTATGAACTGGGCATTTTTCCTACCTCCATTGTTCCTGGCTGGATTCTCTAGCCCTCCTGCAGATTGGTGAGCTACCAAAAATCCCTTCTATTTCAACAAACTGGAGTGTCCTCTGTTGTTTGTAACCAAGAATTCTGTGTGTCTTTTGTGTACCAATCACATATTCCCCGTTCTTTGGCATAATCTAGAAAGGGAGATAGACATTAACCACAAACAGAATAAAAAACATGTCATTGCCATTGTGGAGTTAAAATGGAAAAAGCATAGGGAGATACGGAAAATAATGGAGCTGAAGTTTGCAGCTGTGACCCTGCCCGAAAATCCCACCCTGAATACTTATCAATCCATTTGCAGCTGAGTACTAGAGGGAGAAACAAATGAACACCTTGCTTCAGTACGAGCATTACTGGCTGCGTCTCTTCTGAAGATATAGAGAAGCTCTGGTTTTTATTTTTTATCCATTGAATGTCAAAGGATCTAATATTGCTATTCATGAGTATGTAAAATAACAGAATATTAAAGCACTTTAATGCAAAGGGAAATTAGAGTCTGCATGATAACTATATAACATACACATCTCTTAGCTGTAATACAACTTCATTGTCCTCAATTCTGACTAGATAGGAAACACTTAGTTAATGAGGAGTCTTATCTCTCTCCTCTGACTATGAATTAGCTCAAGCACAACATAGATAAGAAAATAAATGGTATATGTAAGGCATTTATTGAACCATTCATTTTACTTTACATAAAGACCTGTATCTTATTCCTTTTCTACTTCACAGAATTTATTTTAAATAACGTGTACCCTATGCACTTAAAGTTACATGCCTGGAACATTGTGTACTAAACTTACTTGGAGAAAATTGTAAATAGTAGATGCAAAAATTATGTGTAGAATTGTACACATCTTTGAAATATGAGATCCAGCTTTGAACTTTTTGGCCACACTCAAATTTGAAAGTAAATAGACTTCACATAAAAATCCTGTTAAACTTCTAACAAAATTATATCCTCGCCAATTGTGACATAAATCTGCACACCCAACTATCTATGTCTATAGACCGAAAGCACAATGTACTTGAAAGAACATAGGCTTTGAAATCAAATAGAACTGTGTTTGCATTCCAATGTTACCATTTACTAGGTCTGTGGCCATGACCATGTTACTTAATTTCTCTGAACATTACTGTATAATGGAAAAAATAATACCTATTTTACAGGGTTTAGATATTAATAAATATTATTTATTTTCTCTTTTTCCTTAATTGACACTCCCACCTCTGGCCCCTCAGAATTTCTGGAATATAAGGGTACATTTTATTAATCCAACTAATTTAAAAATAGATACATGCTACCCTAAAAATAAACTTGTAAAATACTCAAAAATGCATCTGTAACTAGGAAATATCTATTAAGAAACTTAATTGATTAGGCTCTTGTCATCTGACTTCATAGGATAATGATTTTATTAGATTAAGTAAGGATCTGAGAGTTTTTACTTAGAGAACATATTGAATTATTCTGGACTCCTCCTAGGAAATGTAAAGCAATGAGAATTAACTGATATTTTGAGACCCGAAAACTTTATCTGTGACTGACAGGCAGATTAAACTATAATCTTGTGAAGAGAGTTCAGCTCAAATAAATAGATATTTTTCATTAATAATGGAATTATGAACAATGCTAGTTAATGAATAATTTTTTATCTGTCTGATTATTAATCAATAACATACACATTTGGAAGTATATGGTATATGTAATGCTTTTATTGAACTATTTTTGCATTCTATTTTAAGAATTAGATACTCTCCTTCCTTAGGGGAAAAATATATTAGAGAAAAATAAAGGATAAATATACATGAGTGTTTTAATTGAAGGCAGAATTTTTGTAAATTCCAGTTCTCTGTTGATGTTCTCCATCTTGTCATCTATTTCTTGTGCATAAAAACGGCAAGTATTTTAAAGTCTATGTCTCATAACTACCATATCTGGATGCCCTGCAGATCTGTTCCTATCATCAACTTTTTTGCTATTGATTTTGACTATTTGGTCTTGTTGCCTGGTATGCCTGGCATTTTTTAAATTATAATTATTATGACATGGTGGACAATGTCTATGAAAGTTGTAGAAAAAATTTCAGGCTCTGAATGATTTTATGTTCCACAGAGAGTACTTACTTTGGATTTTGGCAGTCAGTCAGAATGAGGGCAAATCACCTTAATCCAGTCTGATAGGAAACACATAGGAGACTATATTTTGGTCTTTGTAAAGGATTGGTCTATTTCCATTCAACCTTACTTCCAGCATGTCGCCCTCAGTGGTCCCAACTGATAGTCTAGGGGTCTTTGTCAAGGCCTTTCCTCTTTTGCAGGCCCTAACTCTAGTTTTTGTCTCCCTAATTCCATAAGACTGTCTAAAGCTCCACTCAGCTTCTCAGTCCCAAATCTTCTCAGTCTCTGCCACTTATCTCCACCTTCCCAGTCCTTCAGATGTCTATTGCAAATTGACAAATATCCTCAGGGAAAAGAAACACCAAATGCTAGGCTTATTATTCTATACTTCCCTTCTCTCCAGGTCTTGAATTCTCAAGTTTTGACTACTCTGGTGGCTCTCTGTGCCTTCAAAGAGCTAATTTCCATTTTTTCCAGATTTTCTGGTTGTTTTAATGGGAGAGTTGGTCTGAAACAAGCCAGTCCATCCTAACTGGAATTTGCCTATGCTCCTATATATGTACATTGATATATAAGCAAGTCTTGCTAACACAGAATTTGATTAACCAATTTGCAAATTAATTGTGGTTTAAAAATAATAAAAAGTGCATTTAAAAATATATATACAGAAAGTATTTCAAGTGTTTTCATAATAAAAGAAGTTATTTGTGCCATTCAGAAAGCAACATAACCTACATAATATTACAGCGATGTGGGATCCTTTTGCACCTTCAAAAAAGCAACCTAAACATTTTTTTCTCCTGTAAACAGCCTCTTTGAGCCCTAGGCCATAGCCAGGCAAATAGCAAGGGAAAAGGGAGTTGAAGAAGGAGCTTCCAACATGAGAGTTAGGACTATGATGCTGAGTGAATTAGAGGAGGAGAGAAAGGGAGAAAAAGGGACATGAAACTAAAGTTACATCTCTTCCCTATTTGCTTCTTGTTTTAATATGTTAAAAAAAAAAAAAGGAAGGTTCAGTTAAGAAATACCAATAACAGACATTTTAATAGAGTAACTGTTAGTATTCGTTTTTGTCAGAAAAGTTTGTTGATGTTTATTGTCCCTAAATACTTGTACTTTGATTTGTTTTACATATTTGGATTCAGATTTAGAAGTATAAATTTGTCCCTAAATATGATTCCATTAATGACTTTAACTTGTATTACATTAAATCTATTTTAGACCACACTTGTGAGGTTTTTTTCACGCACACATGCATGATTTAAGCAGCTCATTTATGCCAAAGAAGGGAGTTGATTTTTTTTAAAGAAGGGTATGACAAAATGGAACTAAAAATGTATGTATTTCATGTTTCATATTTCACACTCTTGAGTGAGTCATTAGATCTCATAATTCCTCAGTATTCTAATCAGGAATATAAAGATAATATGACAGAGAAAGCACGTGCGTCTGACAGGACTGCCATATTGCACGGCTCCAGGAGGAATCAATCATGGACCACGTGCATGAAATCGTCTGAAGTATTACAGGGCAGAAGCCCCATGTCTAAGGATAACATCTAGTCTGTTGGTTCTCACTCCTAACTGTATGTCAGAATCCTCTAGAGAGCTTTTCAAAAAGGTTGACTCCAGAACTTCTGAATTGGAATCTGAAAGGTTGGGACCCAAGGACCTATCTATATTTTTTAAAGTTATCTGGTTGTTTTTGCAGTGCAATCAAATTTGGAAACTTCTCATCAAATTCATTCCCACCTCTGTTTCTAAAATGCTGTTGTAGAT
This sequence comes from Equus przewalskii, assembly GCF_037783145.1. Classification (NCBI taxonomy): domain Eukaryota; kingdom Metazoa; phylum Chordata; class Mammalia; order Perissodactyla; family Equidae; genus Equus; species Equus przewalskii. The sequence continues at coordinate 59,082,602 of NC_091843.1, forward strand.
TTAGGCTTTTCTTGTTCTCAGACATCATCTTCAATAGATGGTTTTCCTTATCTTTTCTCAATAATCCACTTTAATCCTTGACAAATTTTATCATAAATTATTCTTTATCTCATATGACATTCAGCTATGAATTAAGCTTTTCTTTAGTCTTTAAATAAAACAATGAAGACAGATAACACTTCCATAATTTCTTATTTTTTAATATGAAATATTTTAAGTATGTGGAAAATCACTACAAGAGTATAACATACAGCTATGATCAGCCATATAGGCACCAGTTTTGTCTACTAAAAACAAAAAGCAAATGCTACGGTTCTCCCCATCCCTGTCCATCCTCTCTCCTCCCACAGAGCATTATTCTGAAATTGGTTTTTATTGTACTCACGCATAGTTTGGTAATTGTGTTATATACGTATATACAGTTGATCCTCATTATTTGTAGATTCTACATTTGCAAATTTGCCTACTTGCTAAACTCATTTGTAACCCCCAAATCAACAGTCACAAAGCTTCTGCAGTCATTTGCAGACACGCACAGGGCAGTGAAAAATGTGTCACCTGACATGCACGCTTTAAGCTGAGATGGATCAGGGCAACCCTGTCTTCTCGTTTCAGCTCTCATCCTGTAAACAAGCATCCTTTCTCTGGTCTGTTTTGTGCCACGTTCTGCATTTTTGTGCTTTTTGTCGGTGATTTCACTGTTCAGAATGTCCCCCAAGTAGTGCTGAGGTGCTGTCCAGTGTTCCCAAGTGCAGGAGGGCTGCAGTGTGCCTCACAGAGAAAAATCCGTGTGTTACATAAGCTTTGTTCAGGAATGAGTTGTGGCGCTTTTGGCTGTGATTTCAACGTCAGTGAATTGATAATATATATTACATCAGATGTCTTTAAGCAGAAATACACATAAAACAAAGTTATATATTCATTGGTTTATGACAATATTGTGACCAGAGGCTTGCAGGAACCTACCCCTGGATTTCCCCTAGGAGCCATGGTTCAGTATTTGCTAACTCAGTGTTCATGATGGCTTTATAGAACCCAACTCCCACGCGTAACTAGAATCAACTGTGTTTATAAATAATGAATGATATTTGTTAGGTATTTTTCGTTTAAATGTTATCCTACTCTACCTATCCTTCTGTTACTTTTTTTCACTCAACGTTATGCTGTTGAGATTTACACATGAATATCTAATTCTTTCATTTTAATCCCTAAATTCCACTATACAAAAAGACCACAGTCTATTTATCCTTATAACTGCAACCAGATTATTTTAGATTTTTTGCCAACAATGCTACAATAAATACCTTTACACGTCTCTTTGTGCATATCCATGAGAGTGTCTCTTTGGCACGTTTGTAGAAGGCCACAGTTCTTTAGTCAGTGTTATTTCAAATACTTGAGAAAAGTTGTTTATTCAATCCTAATACATCTCCTTCACATTCAAGTGAGATATACTAACTCCCTCCATTAGTTGGTAAAATGCATGCTTTCCGCAAACTATAACCTTAACCTCAGCCAGCCAACTTGCAGATCAATGTCATTGGCTACACAACAAAACAGAAAAACTTCATTATGATTATATGAACACTAAAAATAATATTATTGGAATGATTATTCTTGGTACATAATCAAGGACTGTATTTACTCATATCTGTCTATAACACCACATCACTGCTATTTTCTGAAGAATGTATTTTTTTAAAGCTGATTTTTTAAAAAGAAATCTCTTTAAAATTCTGTTGAAATTTCTTAAATGTTGCATTTTATAATTAATAAATTCCAAATTGTTGATACCTTCAAATGACTCTTCACAGAAAGTTACAATATTAGATTGAATCATATGGAATTAACTTGTAATATCTTGTCACTGCAATTTTCTGGAAAATATTTTTTGAATGTATGGTCTTATTATTTAAAATTTTTTCCTACAAAATTTCCTGTAATCTTCTTTAAAGTTGCATCTTGCAATTAACAAGTTTGAAATAGCTGATGACTTCAATTGCTTATTCTGAGTATGCCATAGTAACTAATTGAAATTTGTGAAATTTCTGATATTCAGTGTCTTTGACCTATAAAAAAATGGCTCTTTCATATGATTTGATCTAATATTTTTATTGAGAAAATATTCTCTTTGTACATTGCTTGAACTTGCAAGCTCAGAGTAAACTCTTCTAAATGTAGAACATTTTTTGTATTCTAACATTTTTAAAAAGAAGAAAGGCTGAAAATGAATATTTAGACAGCAATTGAGAAGAAAATAGCAAATTAAATTCAAACTCATAATAGACAGGTAGCTCTTTAATCTGATTGACAAAATCTACAAAATCCTACAGCTTACATCCCACTTACTGGTAAAAATTTAAACTTTCTCTCTGGGATCAGGAACAAGTAAAGGAAGTCTATTATCACCACTTCTATTCAATGTTGTGCTGAGGTCCTAGCCAGTACAACAAGGCAATAAAATTAATAAAAAATTTATGAGTTGGGAAGGAAGAAATAAAACTGTCATAATTTGTAGTCAATATAATTTTTCTTGTTGAAAAAATTAAAATAATCTACAGATAAAATACAAGAATTGGGTGAAGTTAGCAAGATGGCTGGATTCTAGATCAATACATGAAAATCAATTGTGTTTCTATATAATAGAGATGAACAATTAGAAAGTGAAATTTTTAAATTATAAAATACATCAAATATCTAGGAATAAATCAGTTGGTTCATGATATTTTCAAGCATCTAGTGTGATTTTCTCTTTAACTCATAAGTTATTTAGAAATACATTGTTTAGTTTTCAAATAGGTGACGATTTTCTAGTTTTCTTTAAATTAGTTTCCAGCTTAATTCCACTGAGATCAAAAAAATCACACTCCTTATGATTTCAATCTTTTTTCCCCTAAGATTTGCTGTAATTTGATTTATGGCCCAGTCAAAGGATAAAGTTGGTAAATATTCTCTCTGTACTTGAGAAAATTGCGTATTATTTATGTAATTATGACAATCAAACTTGTTGATCGTGTAGTTTGAGTCTTTGTTTTCATTGATATATTTGTCTCCACTTGTTTTATCAGTTTTGTATATAATTTCCACCCATTATTGCATTTATCTACTTCTTTTATTTCTGGTAATATTTTGTTTTTCTATAGTTTGTGGCTAGGCTTTTAGTTATGCACAAATCTAGAAATGTAATATCTTCATGCTGAATTGACCTTTTGTAAAAATAAATCTGTCCCTTTTATTTCTAGTAATACTCACTACCTTAAAGTCAATATTTTTGGTTACTAGTATAGCTACTGCAATTTTCTTTTAGTTAGTGTTTCCATGATATATCATTTTCCATCCTTTTACTTTCAAGTTTCCTGGTTGTTATAGTTAATATTTTATTTTTACACAGTCTAGGCACCTTAGAACTTTAATTGGAAATACTAGACCATTTACATGTAATAAAATTGTGATTCAGTTAAATCTATCATGTTAATATTTTTTGGTATTATCAGCTTTTTCTTTTTTGCTTTCTTTTGGATTAATCTATTATTTTATCATTCTATTTTCCTCCTCTTAGCTTATTGATTGCACATTATTGGTTACTCTTTTAATGTACCCTAGGTAGTATGAAAGACACTTTGATTTATTAGAGTCTAACATGTTAGCAATTTTAGCACCTCTCAGACAGTGAAAGGACCTAAAAATACTTTAAAACCATTTACCGACCTTTCACCTTTTTGCTATTATTGCTATGTGTTTTCAGTTTATATATATTTTAAATCTCACAAGACATTACTATCATTGGTTTAAACATCTACATTCATTTAGATTTGCCTTCTTTCTCTTCCTGGAGCTCTTCATTCTTTCATTCACTACTGTGCCTCCATCCAGGATCGTTTTCCTGTTGCTTGAATAAATCTTTTTGCTTTATTTCTTTCTATGTGGGCCTGTTGGCAGTGAATTCTTTTTGTTAATATTTATTTGAAAAATTTGTATTTTTCATTTCAAAATTCTTTTGGAAAGAAATTTTTCGATAAAGATATAAAGTTTTTTTGGTGAATATTTTTACTGATTATAAGATTCCTTTTCTTCTTTCACTTTCACTGAGATATGATTGACCTACAGCACTATACAAGTTTCAGGTGTACAGCATAATGACTTGACTTTCATATAGTGTGAAATAACTATCACAATAAGTTTAGTTAACATCCATTGCCTCATACAGATACAAAAAATTTTTTTTCCTTGTGATGATAACTTTTAGGATTTACTCGCTCAGCAACTTTCAAATACAACATACAGCAGTGTTAACTACAGCCATCATGTTGTACATTACATCCCCAGTACTAATTTCTCTTATGGCTGGAAGTTTGTACCTCTTCACTGCCTTCACCCAATTCTCCCCCCCACCAACCCTCTGCCTCTGGTGACCAGAAGTTTGATCTTTTTTTCAATGAGTTTGGTTTTTGTTTGTTTTTTTAGATTCCACATGTGAGTGAGATCATACAGTATTTGTCTTTCTCTGTCTGACATTTCTTTTTTCTTTTATTGAGGTCACATTGGCTTCTAATGTTGTGTAAATTTCAGGTGTACATTATTATATTTCAGTTTCTGTGTAGTTTTTATCTGTCACCATACACGTCTCCCTTCACCCCTTTTGCCCTCCTCTACTCCCTTTTCCTCCGTTAACGACTAATACGTTCTCCTTACCTATGTGTTTGTTTGTTTATCTTCCTCATATGAGCGAAATCACACAGTATGTGTCTTTCTCTGTGTGACTTGTTTCGCTTAGCATAACACCCTCAAGGTCTATCCGTATTGTTGCAAATGGCACAATTTTGTCATTTTTATGGCTGAGTAGTATTCCATTATATATATGTATATCTACCATGTTTTCTTTATCCATTCATCTGTTGAAGGGCACTTGGGTTGCTTCCATGTCTTGGGTATTGCGAATAATGCTGCAATGAACATAGGGGTGCATAAATCCTTTTGAATTGTTGATTTCATATTCTTTGGCTAAATACCGAGTAGTGGAATAACTGAATCATACTATATTTCTATTTTTAATATTTTGAGAAATCTCCATACTGTTTCCCATAGTGGCTGCACCATTTTGCATTCCTACAAGCAGTGTATCATCTGTATCCTCTCCAACACTTGTTATTTCTTGTCTTTTTAATTATAGCCATTCTGAGGTGTGTGAGGTGATATCTCATTGCAGTTTTGATTTGCATTTCCCTAATAATTAGTGATGTTGAACATCTTTTCAGGTGCCCGTTGGCCATCTGTATACCTTCTTTGGAAAAATGTCTGTTCAGAGCCTCTGCCCATTTTTTGATCAGGTTGTTCATTTTGTTGTTATTGAGTTGTATGAGTTCTTTATATATTTTAGAAATTAACCCCTTGTCGGACATATGATTTGCAAATATTTTCTCCCAGTTAGTGGGTTGTCTTTTCATTTTGTTGATGGTTTCCTTTGCTTTGCTTTTAATCTGACATAGTCCCATTTGTTTATTTTTTCTCTTGTTTCCCCTGCTGGAGAAGACATGGTATTCAAAAAGATACTGCTAAGATGAATGTCAAAGAATGTACTGCCTATATTTTCTTCCAAGAGTTTTATGGTTTCATGTCTTACATTCAAGTCTTTAATCCATTTTGAGTTAATTGTCGTGTATAGTGTAAGATCATGGTCTACTTTAATTCTTTTGCATGTGGCTGTCCAGTTCTCCCAACACCACTTGTTGAAGAGACATTCCTTTCTCCATTGTATGTTCTTGGTTCCTTTGGCAAAGATTAGCTGTCTATAGATGTGCTGTTTTGATTACTGTAGCTTTGTAGTATATTTTGAAGTCAGGGAGTGTGATACCTCTAACTTTGCTCTTTTTTCTCAGGACTGTTTTGGCTATTCAGGGTCTTTTGTTGTTCCACATAAATTTTAGGATTCTTTGTTCTATTTCTGTGAAAATGTCATTGGGATTCTGATTGGGATTGCATTGAACCTGTAGATTGCTTCAGGTAACATGGACATTTTAACTATGTTTATTCTTCCAATCCATGAGCATGGAATATCTTTCCATTTCTTTGTCTTCTTCCATTTCTGTCAATAATGTCTTATAATTTTCAGTGTATAGGTCTTTCACTTCCTTAGTTAAATTTATTCCTAGGTATTTTATTCTTTTTGTTGTGATTGTAAATGGGATTATATTCTTGGATTCTCTTTCTGCTAGTTCTTTATTAGTGTATAGAAATGCAACTGATTTTTGTATGTTGATTTTGTATCCTACAACTTTGCTGTATTTGTTGCTTATTTCTAATAGTTTTTTGGTGGATTCTTTAGAGTTTTCTATATATATAGAATCATGTCATCTGCAAATAGTGAGAGTTTCACTTCTTCCTTTCCAATTTGGATCCCTTTTGTTTCTTTTTCTTACCTAATTGCTCTGGCTAAAACTATGTAAGTATATATAAGTACTATGTTGAATAAGAGTGACAAGAGTGGGCATCCTTGCCTTGTTCCTGTTCTCAGAGGAATGGCTTTCAGTTTTTCTCCATTGAGTATGATGTTGGCTGTCAGTTTGTCATTTATGGCCTTTATTATGTTGAGATACTTTTCTTCTATAGCTATTTTATTGAGAGTTTTTATCATAAACGGATGTTGGATGTTGTTAAATGCTCTCTCTGCATCTATCGAGATGATCATGTGATTTTTATTCTGCATTTTGTTAATGTGATGTATCATAATGATTGATTTAAGATGTTGAACCATCCCTGCATCCCTGGAATAAATCCCACTTGATTGTGGCATATCATCCTTCTAACATACTGTATTCAATTTGCTAATATTTTGTTGAGGATTTTTGCATCTATATTCATCAGTGATATTGGCCTGTAATTTTCCATTTTTGTGCTGTCCTTGTCTAGTTTTGGTATCCAGATAATATTGGTCTTGTAAATTGAGTTAGGAAGCTTCCCATATGTCTGACTTATTTCACTTAGCGTAATACCCTCAAGTTCCATCCATGTTGTTGCAAATGTCAAGATTTTCTTCTTTTTTAAGGCTGAATAGTATTTCGTTGCATTTATACATACCGTATTTTCTTTATCTATTCATCTGTGGGTGGGCATTTAGGTTGTTTCCATCTCTTGGCCATTGTAAATATTGCTGTTTGTCTTACTATTGGCCCTTTGAAAGTCTTGTGTCTTTTTTTCTCTAGTTGCTTTTAAGAATATTTTGTCTTTGATTTTCAGCAGTTTCACTCTGATATGACTAGATGTGCTCTTGTCTTGTTCAGAGTTTATAAATCTTGGATCTGTGGCTTGATGTATATTTTCTGTTCCTTGTTCTATGAATGCTTCCATTTGGGTCTCTTTTACTGATCCATCTTCTACGTTACTAACCATTTCTTCTGTTCTGTCTTATCTTCTCCCACATCCAGCCTTCGAATTCTTTATTTCAGTGATTTTATTTTTCAGTTTTAGAATTTCCATTTGATTTTTCATACTTTCTCTGGTGAAAAATTCATCTTTTATCTATTTTCCTCAACATCTTTATAATGGTTTTACAAATATTTGTATAATAATCCTTGTATGTCTGGTAATTTTCATGGAAAGACAACCAAAGTTTTTGGTAAAATTATATAGGCTGTAGATAGTTTTATCTATCTTCAGCGAAGATTTACTTTTCTTCTGGAGATGCATTAAAGAATGATCTCAATCCAATCTAAAAGGGAGTTGACCCAAAGCTGAATCTCAGGCTTGTCAATTTCCAGTTTTCTCTCACTGCTGGAGCATAGGCCTGCTGGGTTCTCAACTGTCCACTGAAAGCCTGGGTTTTTAATCAGCCATGTCCTGCTTGTAGATCCAGGACTGAAATTCTTCCCCTTTGCCTATAAAACTGTGAAAATCTATGATGTAACAAGTTTCTTTCTAGTTTTGCCCCCATACAGTTTAGGATTTGGCAAATGCCTTAAGGGCAAAATTCAGCTAAATGTTGGATTTATTTATAGGATTTCTTGAGATAGGTCCAAATCTCTTCCTGTATTCCCAGGTCCTTTAATATTCCACAGTCTTTTTTTCTCTCGCACTAGTTTACCCCATTCTTTTCATTCCTTCCCTACTCTTCATTCTCCCTGTACTGACTTCAAAGCATCCCTATTATTCCTTTTAAACCCAATATTCCCCAGTTCTTACCAACTACTTAGCAGCGTCCCAGTGCCCCTAGACCAACCCATTTCTTCTCATTAACTCCTAGAGTAATCTGCCCTTCCAATCCTTTACACACATCCCCATTCTTTTGGTCTTTCCACGTCTCTTTGGCTATTTCTTCAAATCCCAGTCTCTCCCAGCAGACAATGAGAGAGCTGTTTAGCATCAATACCCCCAAAAGTCCTCCAAAGTAGCCAGCATGTGCCTGGTACATAGTAATGCTCAGTAAATATTGTCCATTAATCAAAACGAAAGTTATTGGGGGGCCAGCCCAGTGGCACAGTGGTTAAGTTTGCATGTTCCGCTTCGGTGGTCTGGGGTTCGCCAGTTCAGATCCCAGGTGCGGACCTATGCACCACTTATCAAGCCATGCTGTGGCAGGCGTTCCACATATAAAATAGAGGAAGATGGGCACCAATGTTAGCTCAGGGCCAATCTTCCTCAGCAAAAAGAGGAGGATTGGCAGCAGATATTAGCTCAGGGCTAAGCCACCCATCCCCTGAACAAGAAAGGTATGGGAGGCAGTGGAGAGATAAAATAGCTATTTTTATGTCTTTGCCTTTTTTTTTTAATATTAAGCTCTGGGGAATGGTATATAATTATTTTCACTTTATTATATTCCATCATACATCCTGGTACAAGGATGAATAAGAAATCTTATTTGAATGCTTACCTGTTCCTTGTATCTTGATTAAATATTTTAAAATTTGTATATATAAATAGATAAGTCAGAGACTTAACTCCTTTGAATAATTTTTCTTTTAGTGATCATATCTGCAGGTGTTCAGTGTCCCAAGTAAACGTATCAAATAGTCTAAGGACATTATATTTGCATAACTGAAATTCATGCTTTTTGATTTGCACATAAGTACCAGCCTTCAGCAGAATCCTAACCAGACAAATGCCTTGGCAACAAAGAAGAACTGGCTGAAGGTTTTAAGACCCTCTCTTCTTTCTCAGACATTTGCAGAATTTAGTCCTGTAGCAGTTAATTAAAACTACTTAAGAGTATGCCCACAAAAGAATAGCAAAGGCAGATTCCACATCCGTGGAATTTGGAATATATCAGATACCAAAAGAATTAAGAAATAGCACTTTCCATGCTTGTGTATTTAATCCTTTGTTTCCTGAAAGGATGGTGAGATAAGTCAGCTAGGAAATTGTTAATGTTATCACTCAAAACAAAACTCTATAGCACTTTCTTTTAAAGTGATCTCTTTCTCTCTCTCACTTCCTCTCTGTTATAATCATAACAACCAGTTCCTTTCAGAAAGATCAGTTAGTAAAAAGAGTATGATCCATATATCATGTAGCATGATCATCTATAAAGTACACTTTGGACAATGCTCATTTTTTACAGAAATTGGTTTTAAGGCTGTGAAAATGTTCTAAAATTGGAAGTTCAAAGAAAAGACTAAAAATATATAGGTGTATCTGGAAACTCAAATGGAGATGACACATTAGAACACAGTCAGTTCTATTTTTAATCCATTATCACTAGCCGTCACAATTTATCCTCAAACAGAACTATGAGAATTTCTAACTTTGGAAAAAATATTTTAAGGGTTGTTAAGATTATTTATTGAAAGTATAACAACTAAAGAGAGACTCCTTTCTGCCTCTAACCATATATGCTATATGCCTTGAGGTCATTTCATAGAAAAGTCTGTAGGTGGAATTGCCATCAAGGGGCCAGCCCTTCCACTTACCAGCAAAGTAACTTTGGGAAAGTCACTTAACCTCTCTGGGACTGAGAATTTCAATTTGTAGAACACAGATGACAATGCCTACTTTATATGTTGACTCTCAACATCAAATGATATTCTTACTGCATGTGAACACAAATGGTAACGTACCTGTAAGATAAAATACAGCATAGTAATTAAAAGCTAGTGTTTTGGGTTAGGCTGGCCTGGGTTAAAGTCTGACTCAACAATGTACTAGCTACTGTTACTTAATTGCTCAAATCTTCAGTTTCTCATCTACAAAATGGGAATAAATCATACTCAACTCTTAAGAAATTGTGACACATACAAAGTTCTAAGTAAGATTATTACTAATATTATACAAATGATACTTTGCAACATATAGTATACATAGTAACTAATGATAACAATGAAGTGACTATTATTACTACATTAGAACTGCCACTTACTTTAAGTAGAAATGGCAACTTTGAGTTACACAATCTGGGAATAAGGCCCTGTAGAATATTAAGGGTCCCAAGCGCTTGTCATAGGTATGACTTATTAGAAGAAGGAGGTAAAGATAAAAGATTTGTTTTATATAATTTTAAAAATCTGTTACTTTTAAATCATTGGCTTAAATTGCTCAATAATATGTTGATTATAACACAGAGTTGGATCTTGTTTTGTGTTAACAGTAGTACCAAAGCAGTTTTCCTTCATTCTCCCTTTTGACCTATATTAAATAAAGAAATTAATGCATTTCTATCATTTTAAAATATTTTTATTTTCAAAGATAATATATCGTGATCTTTGCTGAGGTTAAAGCAAATATTAAAGCTATCTAAGCCACAGTATCTTACTTTCTTAAAAATTAGAGTGGGACTTTTGCAGAAAATTTTCAGGGATCAAATCGAGATGAAACAAACTGAGCCTAATTTCATCTAATTGAAAAACATTAGTCCCCAATATTTTTAAAAGTTCTGTTTATTTTTTGTGAACTTATGATCGCCTCTCCAGGACTGGTCATCAGTGAGAACAAGAACAAAAAAGGATCAGATCGTTGACCCTCATTCTAGTTATTCATCGCTGTATAGAAAACAAATCCCTTCATGATAATCCCCAATAATCTGGAACTAATAAAAACTGCAATCAGTCCTTAGCTTGTTGAGCACTGATGTCTCTGAACAAAGGCTTCACTAATGTCAAGAGAAGAATAAATATCCCAGGTATTGTCCCATTCCAGAAAACTCCCAGAACTCTCTTGTTTTCAGCCCTCGCTTCTGGAGTTGATGAGATAGCGCTTTGTTAGTCCTCAGCCTCTGAGACTGGACGGAATGCTGCGACAGGTTCAGAGGCGGTGAAGTTTCAGGAGGAACGGCACGCCGAGTGGTTTCTACTTTGAGTGTGTGTGTATGAAAGGGATAGCAAAGTCCTTGTTGAAAGAGGAGGGGCCTGAGTTAGGGGACTCAAAAAGAACAATGGGAGTAGGAGTGACAGCTGACCAATCACATGATTATGTTTACCAAGCCGTGGATGAAAACAGGACATGTGTAGTGGCACATACCTTCACAGTTGTTGTATTTTCTCAGTGGTGCTCAGAATTCCAGTAATAGGAGGGGCAAATTCAGGAGGATTATTCTGAGCCCAGCTCTTGCAGAATGGTGGGCACAAGGGCAGGCGAACCCAGAGATTCAGGCTGATGGCAAGAGAGGGCTTGAAGTGAGGCACTTTGAATGCAGACTGGAGATAGAAGGAAATAATGTTTCGAGGGATCTGACGTTAGGGGAGAAAAGGGAAGAGAAGATTAAGAGGTACAGGTGCAGTGTTCATTCCACACTATTGTACTGTTTTTCTCAACAGCGTGTGGTTTCCTGTTCTACAATTATTTCATGTAAGCCTGCTTGTTTTTTCTTTCCCCAGTGAAAACTAGGAATCAATTCCCTCAATTAATTTACAGAGTATTGACCAGATAAGCCAAGTAATTTCGAATAAGTATGCGGTACTTGTAGCGTACTTGAAAGAATTACTTCAGTTAACATTCAATCTTACCTGTCAATGGTGAAATATAATTATAGTGTTCACACAATTCAGCAACAACTTTTTACAAAAAAAAAAGACTCAATATGTATGAAACTTGTTAAGAGGGAAGCCATTTTTAGCAAAGCATGATGCTCATTCATTCTTTGCAGTGATGGAAAAGCTTATAAAATTTCACTTCCAGAAACTACACAACACAGGGACTATACTGTGGTCTACATGTTGAAAGTTATTTCAATTTTATGGAATTCTTCCAAAAGAAATTGAATTTCACTGTTTTATAAAGGCAAAA